>NC_012879.2:9540014-9870014 GCF_000003195.3 Sorghum bicolor | reverse complement strand
TCCTTCTACCTTTTACCTAGCTACCTTTTATCTTATTCTTTTAAAAAGCAACGTGTGCCATTGTCGTTTTACCCCATCTAGAGTTGTGTCATTGCTTTAGAACTTAGTCATAAGAAATCATATTCATCAATCATCATAGCCTTATGCTTTTCCAGAGGCTAATAAATATAAATCCGACCTCATAATACTCCCGAGCGGAGTGCTACATCGATATTTTCTATGCATGTGCAGAAATATCCAAAAGACCAATATCCCCATGAGCTCCAAGCCGCATTCGGCGATGCATCCTAAGGATTCATGGTTGTTGAAGATATCTCCTAGGCCGCTCAAGGACACCGCCGAGATGGGGTTGCTGTCGAAGTAGTGGTGCAGCTTGCGCTTGGCGATGAGCATGGCATAAGAGTAGCTTCTCTTGACCTATGAGTAGTGAGTCTTGGAATCAGAGAGTACTTTATGGATGAAGTTCACTGGCCATTGAACCTTTAGGGTGTGCCCCTCCTCCTCCTCCTCCCTCTCAACTACAAGCACCACTCTCACCATGTGCGTCATTGTTGTAATGTATGGGAGTATGGTCACATCCATGGATGGGGACACTTGGCAAAGTGGTCAGGAAATGTTTTAGCCGGTCGAGGGCTTATTGGGCCTCGTCGATCCACTAGAATTGCTCAGACTTCTTTAGAAGCATGTGCAGGGGCATTCTACGTACACCGAGACATTAGATGAAGCAACTTAACATAGCCAAGCACCCCATGAGCCTCTGGGCTCCCTTAAGATTCTTAATTGACTCCATGCTCATAACGACTTTTTGGGTTGGCTTCTATTCCAAGCTTCGACATGATGAAATGGAGCAACTTTTCTAAGGGGACCCCAAAACACATTTTTCCAGATTGAGCCTAATTTGGTTGGCTTAGAGGTTTAAGAAGGTCTCCTTGAGGTTGGCTATGAGTTGTCTAGCCTTCCGGGACTTAACCATGATATCACTGTTGGTATTTATTAATGCACACTAAGATCTATAATTATCTGCAAGCGCACAGATAAGATACTGATGTAGCACTTCACCAGGATGACGTAGCTTTAATATCAAACCCAAAGGAACAGATGGAGGGATCTTGATCTTAGCTTAATCCCTGAGCACAATCAAGGATGAGACACTAGAAGGTTGAGGGAGAGAACTAAGATGGTCTAATTATACTTTTAGGGAGTTTTTGTACTTGCTGATCCACTAGGGAATTACTATGGAAGGTCACAAACATAGTACGAATCTACCACATAACAAAAGGTCTCATACAGATATAACCTATATATGGGAGGTGGACTATATAAGACTCAACAAAGTTGTCACCTTCGCGATCTACCACAGATCTAGACTATAGGACACATCTATGAGTAACTCGAGCCTATGCACCACGCTTACACTATGAATTATATTCTAACCTAGTGCACTAGATCAAAATACTCAAATGAAACTCATAAACTAGAAGCACAATAAGAACAATAAACTTACTGACTAATAGAAGTTGATAACTAAAGAAATCTCTGATCCAAGCTCCTAAAGAACTCGAATCTGCAGGTACAAGCTGAAGAAGGAGCAGAGACAAGCCCAAAGCTTCCTCTAGATCTTCTACACCTCTCTCTCTCTTATAGTTCTAATTCTAAGACTAGATCTAAACCTAACTAGAGGTGTACTAGTCTTCTTCTTGATTGCTAGGCTCTAGAGAGGTAGTCCGTTCGAGGGACCCCTCTCTTGATCTTGACTGGAGATAATGAATTGAAGTCTTAAAGATGTCTCATGGGGGCAATGTTTTCCTAAACGCTAAACGGTAAACAGTCGGTCACCTGCCGTTTAGCCATTATTCGGGCTAAACAGTCCATTAAACGGGCTAAACGGTCAATTAAACGGACTAAACAGATGATTAAACGGAAACGGTGTATCATTGTGTAGCGTTTACACGGTGTTTAAACGGTCTAAACGGCCGTTTAGGCGAACAGTGCATGGGGGTCTACCTTTGCTTATATAGCCTAGTCGACTTCAAATAATAGTCAAGATGCGTCGTAGAGGTCGGTTGGAAACCGTCGCGCGAAGTTGGATGATAGGTGGGACCCACCTAGGCTAGCTGGCCCCACATGGTCGCCTTCTCCTTTGCTCAGGTGTCCTCTGGAACCTCCCCGTCAATTCTTGTGGAATTCCAACATGATTTGATTTGGTTCCTTGACTCCTACTCTTCCTCGTCTATTTCTGATTTAATCCCTAGAAAAATCATAATTCACCAAAGTTGTGGAATTAGTTAGATTAGTCTCTAAAACTATTGCTTGGTAATGGTTTTGATGTCTTCTAGAGTGTTCCAAAGCGTATCCAATAAGGACTCTCTCGTCGGGACTTTAATTATAATGAATGATATACCCGTTTTGATCGTCTTGACAAGCTCTTCGCAATGATGTGCTCTAATTCATCATTTGAGATGCTTTTATGTATAGAATATCCAATATCTGCAAAACAAGTGAGAATACCAAAACTCGTGGAACTCATTAGGTTTATATCTAATCAAAAGGCACTTTAGTTCATTTTTGTTGGATCTTTGGCATTTGTTGATGGTTTATAATTGGAGTTAATTACCGTTAACAATCACCAAGGTATACCTCTAGGTTTCGACTAATCTTCTCCTTGAAGCACTTGTGCATGCATTATTGGATAGTTGCGGCCAGCGTTCCTCATACCAGAAGGTATTGACACATAGAAAAAGGACCTGAAAGGGGTGATAAAGGAAGTCGTGAGTTGATCAGATGGGTTCATCGTGATCTAGTGGTACTTGGGGTACGCATCCAAGAAGCAAAGGGTTCCACACCCTGCCGTTGAGTCGATGACCTGATCAATGCACGATAAGCGAAAGGATGGTTTGGGCATGCTTTGTTGACGCTTGTGTAGTCGACACAATCCTCCACTTCTCGTTCTTTTTTCTTGACCACGACAAGGTTAGCTAGCCACCACTACAAGAGGTTAGACTTTCTGTGACTACTAATTGTGACAACTACAACCTTTTTCTTGTCATTGTACCCTTTTGTGACTATATGGCTCTGGTGATAATAGGTGGGTCACAATCCCTCTTCTGTGACTAATAGACCCAATAGTCATTGATCTTGGTGACAATTGCATGTTTGTCACCAAGTTATGACCATGATATTTGTCACTAAAGACATCACAACATATTTGCCTTGGTGTTGCCACATGTCCTTTGACATGGTGAATCTAACGTGGCAGATGACGTGGCAAACCTCATGATGAAAACAATTCTCATAATGAATTAGGCCAAATTAGCCCACATGCCATAGGCTATTTTATGGACCATTTTTATTATTTGGGCTTAGCCCATATCATACCAATTATCATTAGACAACCCATTTAAACAATGATCACATATAATACAATTACAAAGCCCATTTTATAGAAAGATTGTCAACTATAAAGTTGTAGGTCTCATCATGGTATACAACTTTTGTTTTGATCATTTCTCCATCCGAGTTCATTTGGACAGTTTAAAAACTTTGAGTTTAAGATTTTCAAATAGAATTTTGGCACTAAAAATGATTTCAAATGGAAAGGTTATCAACTACAAAGTTGTAGGTCTCCTCATGATCTATAGTTTTTGTTTTGGTCATTTCTCTATTCAAGTTCATTTGGACAGTTCAACAAATTTGAATTTGAGATTTTCAAATAGAATTTTGGTAGCATAAATGATTTCAAATGGAAAGGCTATCAACTACAAAGTTGTTGTCTCTTCATGATCTATAACTTTTGATTTGGTCATTTTCCATCCAAGTTTATTGGAATAGTTCAAAAATATTTGAACTGCAAAATATTTGACTTGTAGGACTATACATTTTTTTAATTAATGATGATTACATTCACTCATTTTTGTCATGAGTTATTGTCACAAAGATTAGGAAGTGCACATTGTGACAGTTGTTTATGACTAAAGCACAACTTAGTCACAAACGCTTGTCATCCATTGGAAAATTGTCATAAACGCATCGTTTCTACGACTAAAAAGTGCTTTTATGAAAATTGCCACAGAAGACCCAATCTCTTGTAGTACACTCGGGGTGTTGTACCTCCCTGATGAAGCCTGCTACCTTAGTCTGGCGAGCTCGTCCCAAAATAAGATGACACATATTCCTTCCATTCTAAAACGAATGCACATCTCAATTCCTGAGGAGTCAAACATTAATGTTTGACCAAATACATATAAAAGTTTATTAGTGTTCATGATGAATGGAAAGTATCATTAGACTAAGCATGAAATATACTTGTATATATACTTATTTAGAGTTACAAATATTGACTATTTTCTATATGTATAGTCAAACTTAAGAATGTTTCACTCTTCGAAAAGCATGATGTGCATTATTTTGGGACACTAGATGGCAACGGGTACGTACAACCCACACATGCGAAGTCTAAATTTTACCCGTCGGGTTACCCGTACCCGCACACGGGTAGGAAAATGATTCCATACCTGCACCCGTGGGTAATTTCTACCCGACAGGTAACCCACACCCGCTAGTATACCCAGAAATTAGATATAAATATCATACATTTACACAAAAAAATCATACTAAGCCTCCAACAAGTTACAAACTAATACTCATATGGTAACATCAAATTCATATACATATAGATTATGAGAATTTAGTTAGATTTAGACCAAATTCATGTGTTATATAGGCTAAAATGACAAGGGCGTCTAGTTATTTTGACGGATATTTTTTACCCGTGGGTAGGCGGGTATGGTTAGTAAACACCCACACCCGTACCCGCCATTACCCGATGGGTATAGGATTTTACCCAATAACATACGCACGGGTAGAAAATTCATTCCATATCCGCCTCTTTATTGGGTAAAACCCGTCGGGTACTCGAGTTTCGAGTTTCAGATACCCGTTGCCATCTTGAGAGTAGCTTGTATGAGAAAGCAGATGATTCTGACTGTATGTGTATGGGAATGGGGAAGATTCTGAGTGTATGGTTGTGGTTGCCGCTAATCACCCACCAGGAACACCACATATCCCACCGGCTCACATGCGGCTTCAATTTGTTCCTTGCTTACATGCTCCTCTTCTCCAGAACAATAATATTCGTGGTCGGGAAGATCTACATCAGTCATGAATGAGCCAAGGACTAGTACCTACAACCAGCATGAAGATGACCTCTGCTTCATTCCTAGTTCTTCCGAGAGAACTACTTAAGCCGAGCCATGGGACGCCACCTGCTGTGACGTCTGGAGAAGAAGGAATAGCCGGTGGCAATGGCGGGTCGGCAACGTGCACCGGCAGCAGCTTCTTCATATTTGCAGCCGGTGATGCCAGCGGTTCTGTTTCTATGGGTCTTTAGCTGTAAGTTCTTTAGTAAACGTGGAGTTCTATTATTTCTTTAATCTTCTTAATTATTTCATTTGTTCCCGAAGAATTATGGATTTATTACGGGATAAGAATCATGCTCATCACGTCTGATCTTGGCATAACTATACTCATGCATGCAGCTAGCACAGACAACTGCTGCTCCAAAAAAAAAAAAACTCACATACTGTCACCATATATTCTGTTATGTAAGGTCGGCATGTGGAGGCAAGCATTGATTTTGCCAACATGACTGCTCTTCAAAAGCACGTTGAATTTTTCGACCGGAATAAGGATGGCATTATTACAGCTTCAGAGCTCTTTGAAGGTGAATAATGGCTAAACTAGGGCAGTATATTGAATCAGAGACCTATATAGCTCTAGTTTGTGTTATGATGAGCTGCTTTCTCTGTTGGATCTTTCCTGTCATAATTGAAAAGGGACAAAAGAATCATACTTCTCACTTGGCCGATTGACATATCATATCTAACCTATTATTATGTTGTTTGGACTCGTGCTGATCAAACTTTATTTAAGTTTAATTAGATTTATATATAAAAATATTAGCAACATTTACATATACAAATAAATTTATTATAAAAATATAATTAATGATCTATCTAATGATACTAATTATATGTTATAAATATAAATATTTTTTAATATATTTGGTTAAAGCTAAAAGTGATTGACTTCTCAAAAACAAGAATGAGACGGTACTTCATTTATTCTCCCCTGATCTTTGTCACATATTCCTAAACGTCCATGGGTCCATGCATATGTTACCCTCTACACTATCCATCATGAAAATCTTTGTCACATAATTAATAAAATTCATTCATTATTTCATATATATATATATATATATATATATATATACATTTTAGAAGTTTGATTACCTCATAATAAAATTTCCTATCATACTTTGGGCTCACACTTGGTGTTGTAGGATATGTTGCAATTGGATGTGATGCCGTATTTGCCAGAGGTACAGCCGCATCCATCAGTGCGGGTGTTGGTCCTATAACAAGCCCTGTACAGTCCACTGATCTCTCTCTACGTACACATATTTTTTATTTAATAATTACTTTCTTTGTTTCAAATTATAAGTTATTTTCGCTTTTGTAATTAAGCTGTATTTGCAGCGCATCTAAATATACATTATATCCAGATATATAAATACATATTAAAAGCTATGTATATGTAGAAAAAATCCGAATAACTTATAATTTAGAACAAAGGAATATACTACTCTAATGCATAATAATAGCAGAAAAATATCCATTTGCGGTGAAGTGCGAAGCTTATGCTTGCTTCACCAAATGGATTGATTAATAAGTACTTAGAGTTTATGCATAATTTTTTGTATCATGTTATGTGTGGGTGATTTTTATTTAGAGAGTTTGTCTATGTTATTTTCCATAATGACAATGGTTGATTTTTAGATCAAGATTTTGCAATCACTTTTGACCGTGTTCATAATGGCAGCGGAAGTGGGTAATATATTTGGAAACAGATTTGATCAAATGGTTATTATCAATGATGAAACCACCAGCTGTTTTCTATTTTGTTAGAATTTAAGAATGTTTTTTCTTTCCTGACTTGATCCTAGAGTGTGTAGTACCCAACATGTCCTCTTGCTAGAATTTATATCATCGGGTTCACTTGGGTCACTCTTTAGAATTTATATCACCGGGTTTACTTGGGTCACTCTTTAAGTCGCAATGCTATTTTGTCTATTAGAAAGAGAGGACTAGAATTTTTATGGAGAAAATTGTAGTGAAAATAACAAAAGTTATTGGGATCAACATAACCCTATGGAACAATAGAGCTCCATCCTTGCTCAACTAGCCGTTTATTTCATCATAGTAATAAGAGTGCAACTTATGACCTAAAATCCTTATTTTAAATAACATATAAAATGAGAATTTTGAATAAATGTAGGACTTGCTGATGAGTCAATTCCCATTACGCCATAATAAAATTATAGGTCCTCTTATATATGTGTTTCAGAAAAAGTTTACACCCTTCTAGTGCAACTGATTTCAATCTATATCCCTTTCATGCTGCTCCTACTAAATTCTTGCCATTATCTAACCAAAACATTTTTCCCACAAATTTTCAAATCGTCCTTTTAACCCATCTCCTCCATTCGAGCTAGTGACGGAATGCCGAGTTGGGGCAACATTTTCATATTTTGAATGTCGATAAGCCCTCTCTATCGCCATTTTGTATGTCGATATGCGTTTACAATTTTGCTTGTATTTTGATTCATATGATTTCCATAGCTGTCCACTAAAATACTATTATCCAAAAAAAAAACAAATTCATAAACTCATATACGTATACAAATGAGATTGATTTGTTGATTCACATGTAATAGTAGGAAACTTAAATTCTCCCTGCTTTTTCTTAAAAAGATTCATTGCAGGATGATGCACCACTGCCTCATTCATCCATATACGTAGAGTATATCCATAAAGCAATGCATGGAAGTGATACAGGTGCATACGACGCTAAAGGAAGGTAATTGTACAAGTGACTGAATGCATTAACATCAGTTCACATTATATATACAAATGACAGATTGCATTTGCATCATTACTTTAGGTCAACATTACATGTACAAATGGCATTTACATTATTTATATATATGTCGTACAAACATGCCACACATGACCATAAATAATACAATTTTATGTTTTATTAAATTTTCTCAAATTCACCTGTGTACTAAGCATGGCATGCTTATTGTAGGTTTGTTCCTGCAAAGTTTGAAGAAATATTCACAAAGCATGCAAAGGTCAGACCAGATGCACTAACGTTCGAGGAAATTGAGGAGATGATTCTAGCAAATCGAGATCCATTAGACCCTCAATCATGGTAATTTTTGTAATATGCATTGATTTTGTTGTTACTAATGAGTTCCAACTTGCAATGTGTTTTCTTGGAATAACACACTACACGGAAGTTAAAATATAAAATTCTCTCAATTCATCTAAAATTCTTCCCCTGTATGTAAATAATATAGCCTACATTACAATATATATAGGTCTGCACCTGAAGGAGAATGGGGACTGATATACAAGCTTGCAAGTGATAAGCAAGGATTTCTTCACAAGGACTCTGCAAGAGGCATATATGATGGCAGTGTGTTTTACAAGTTGGAGGAGCAGAGGACGTCTGCAAGAAGTGATATGTGATGGAGTTCATCATTCAGTCAAATGCAATGAACATAATAATAAACATGTACAAAAGTGTATTAGGCAATTAAGAGATTGCTATTTGAATCAAATACTATATTGTACAGTATTTGTTGTGATTTTTGTGTTAGGTGTTCGAGTTCAAAGTATCTTGGGTATATTGTAAAGTATATGAACTAGTATCATGGGTGTTTTCCACTAAAGAATGATATAATAAGCATCCAAGTCGGCTTGGGTTCACTGAAAAATGATATATAATGAGCATATTCACTCAGTGTTTTTCTCTCATAATAAATCAACTAATAATATTTTTCGTCATGGCTTATCAGTCAAACGAACAAGACGAAGCATCTAGCTAAGGCCTTGTTTAATTCCCAAAAAAATTTTGGTCGGGATACTGTAGCACTTTCATTTTTATTTGACAATTATTATACAATTATGGACTAATTAGACTCAAAAGATTCATCTTACGATTTACAGACAAACTGTACAATTAATTTTTGTTTTTGTCTATATTTAATTTCATATATGTGCCACAAGATTCGATGTGACAGATAATGTTGAAAAGTTTTTGGTTTTTGGGTGAACAGAACAAGGCCTAAGGCCCTGTTTAGTTCCCCACCTAAAATTTTTTCGTCTATCCCATCGAATCTTTAGACACATGCATGAAACATTAAATGTACATAAAAAAATAAACTAATTACACAGTTTGATTGAAAAACGTGGGACGAATCTTTTAAGCCTAGTTACTCCATGATTAGCCTTAAGTGCTACAGTAACTCACATGTGCTAATGATAGATTAATTATGCTTAATAGATTTGTAATGAGGTATGTAATTTGTTTTTTATTAGTTTCTAAAAACCCCACCCGACATTCTTCCGACACATCCGATGTGACACCCAAAAAATTTTTATCTCTAATCTAAACAGGGCCTAAGTCGGTTTATGCTCGAGTTCACCCAGATTTTTTTTTAAAAAAATTACAAATAATAGATTCTCGAATAATGCACAAAGTACCAAACGACAGGCAACAGCCACATGACCATGAGTCACCACCACCGGTCATGTCCATTCACACTGCTCTAGTGTCACTCCCATCCTGGTCACTAGTATTTGTTCTGTAGCCAGCCCGGCCGGCGTGCCACACGCCTCCGAGCCCTGTCCGGTCCTGCACAGAAAACTGCCATTTCTTGCCAAGAAAGGGGTGGCTTGTAGGCTCAAGCCTTCCGGACATTTCCACCGATTTCGCTGCACATTCGGCGCCTTTCCTGAATCGGACGGGGCAAGTTCGGCTCACAGTAAAGCGCCGGCAGCAGGCCACACGTACAGCTTCCAGTGATGGTCTAGTGTCGTCTACTCTACCATACCTCTGCACCCATTTAAGCAGAGCAATGTGCCAATGCTATTGCACTCAACACATATCCACACACAACTGGAGAAGCTCAACTCGCCGACGGATCGGAAACAATGGCGAGCCGCCAGCCGCGGCCGGTGGACGCTTCCCTGAGATCGCTGTCGATTGCATCTGCGCTGCTGACATGGAGCGTTTGCTGTAAGTATCAAAACTTCTAGTGCTATTTGACAATTGAGATTCCTTTCAAATTGTTGATGTTTTTGCGATGGCACGCCTATACCGGCTGAATAGCTAGCAGATTCGGCAGATAAATAGGCTCTTGCAGTGAGTTTCAGATATCGATGCTTGCTTTCTTTTGTGTATAATTTTAGGTGCCGCGGTGAGTGTGAGGGCACTACCTGAACCTGACGGTGGTAGCTCCAACTCCAACATGACAGAACTCCAGATGCATGTGTCATTCTTCGACAGGAACAAAGATGGCATCCTCACTCCTCTTGAAACTTTCCAAGGTGTGATCTCACTTCTCAGCTGCGCGTGAACTGTATGGAATTATCCTTTTTTTTTTGTTCATCTATTTCTGTACCTTGGACGATACACACAGGATTTGTTGCTATCGGATGTGAAGTTGCCTTCTCCACCGCGGCTGCATCGACAATTCATACTGCTCTCGCTCCTTTGACCAACCCTGTACGCTCTCTCTCCTTGGCTTTATCCAGTGAGGAAATATTTGTTATCAGAATTCAGAACTCGCAGTGCTTCATTCTTACTGTTGCAGCCTGGTGCACTGCCACCTTACATAAATATCTACGTGGAGTACATCCACAAAGCAATTCATGGAAGCGACACCGGCGCCTACGATTCCAAAGGAAGGTAGAAGAAATACCTTGTATTCAAACTTACCACTAACACACAACTTTGAGTGTTAAGCTGAATAACAACCCTGCATTGTTGTCATTAGAAATATTAGCATTTACTAGCGCACAATTAGGCACAAAACAGACTAAAAAGTAGAAACTACAAGTCTTCGTTCATTCCTACAGAAAGAGGGATACAAGTGGGAATATTATTTACCACTGTTGTGTTCCTACTTCCAGGTTTGTCCAGGCAAAATTTGACGAAATATTTAAGAAGCATGCTCATATCAGAAAAGACGCCTTGTCGCTCTTGGAGGTAGAAGAGATGCTCACAGTCAACCGGGACGTTCTTGATCCTGCATCATGGTATTGTTTACAGAATACATACAAATATATAACTGCTGCAAAGATACTCATCAATTTAAAGAGGCTTGTTTGAGAAAAAAGAGAGAGAGAGAGGTGATATGTTTCAAGGCTAGCTATAGCGCTGACATCTCACAAGAGAATAAAAATGCAGGGCTGCTGCTGAGGCCGAGTGGCAGCTGATCTACCAGCTAGCCCACGACAGGTATGGGTTTCTTACCAAGGAACGCGCGAGGGGCATCTACAACGGCAAGATCTTCGTTGAGCTTGAGGAACGCATCAGCAGGAGACCTCTTCACAGCAACGCATGATATCTATCATTAATTTGGCAGCTGCAGCAACTTGTATGCTTCACATGATCACAATTAGGCAGCCGTGGTAGTACCAGCATCTTGTATACTGGAATGGAACCTGATTTCTATACGACTTTACTACTGGAAACTGAAGATTTCCTGTCGGTTACCAAACCGACAGGACAATGCCATTTACCGACAGAAAAAATAGTTTTTATTTTTCCTGTTGGGGACCCGACAGAAAAACTCCAACAGGCCTAGCACGACAGGGAATAAATGTTTTTCTGTCGGGCAAACTATTTTCCTGTCGGTTTGTTATTTGCCTTGTCGGTTGACCACCCACAGAAAAAATTCGTTGTCGACAGGTTTAGAATCATTTTTTTTTTCGAAAGGTGACGACAAGGAAAAGCAAAAACCGACAAGGAAATACATTCTCTATCGGATGGGGAACGACAAAAAAACAGAACTTACACCAACAGGAGAACAATTATTTTTTCCGTCGACCTTAGCCCGACAGAAAATAAAAATTTTCCATGTCGACTCTCCACCGACAGGAGAATTCAAACAAACTGACAGAAAATAAAAATTTTCCATATCGACTCTCCACCGACAGGATAATTCAAACAGACTGACAGAAAATATGTTATTTATAATTGTATTCACCAGACCAGAAAAGAATCTTATTCACAATTCCATACTATTCAGCTAGAACACAAATATATTGCATCAATTTGTCATCATCCACATGACATACAGATTAGAAGCCCACAACTAGCATCAATAGCTACAATTAAGATGCTCATAGTTTTTGCATCCACAGCTACATAATAAGATGTCCTAGGTCTTGCATCAACAGCCACACAAATAAGATGTCCATAGGTCTTGCATCTAATATTTTTACAAAAGTAGTAGTTGATTTCTCTTCCCAAAAACTGGCATCAACTACTTGGCTGCACCTTTACTATCTAAATGTTAGCAGTGGCATGTACCAACAGCTTCTACAAACACAAAATAGCATTATCAGATTGTGATGACTCCAATCTTCATACATGGTTTCCACAATGGCGGTCCACTATTTCGAGTGCAACTCGGCGTGCGTCATTGTCTTCATCTTGGCCATATGTGGCGTTGTCATCGTTAGTTGAATCCAAGCCAACATGAGAAGAACCAGTGCCCTATATACGAGGAGAAATATTAGTTAGATTGGTAGAGAGTAGTAGTAGGAGTAATTTTCAGATGCTAATAGCAGCCAGTAGGTAAACACATTCAATTTTAGTCCAGTAGCTATGCAAGAACATACAGTAATTATAGGTAAACACATTCAGTTACAGTCCAGTAGCTATGCAAAAATAGAAAGTAGTTATAAGTGTATGATAATAGCACTGGTTAAAAATCCATTTTGAGGAGAAATCTGTAGTGATGTCAACTAAGTCCTCGTCCATGGGAACTAAACCAATGCAAATATCTACCTTACCATTAGTACTCAATTAATTCAATTTAAGTCCAGTAGCTATGCAAGAATCAAGATGAGGCCACTTCCTCACTGGTGCACTGCATGTTGCCATTCTAAATACCACATCAAAATTATAGTCATATATAGTCGTGAAAATGCAAAAAAGAGAGGAGCTAATCAGCTGGCCAGGTAAAATAAGGAAAAATTGTCATGTGTTTTCCAGAAAAGATAATAAGTGGGGCTAGCTATACTCACAATTGCTTGCGTTGCTGCTGCTGATGCCTCTGGAATTTCATGTTCCAGTCCTAAGCGTCGATAAAG
Organism: Sorghum bicolor; assembly: GCF_000003195.3. Lineage (NCBI taxonomy): Eukaryota > Viridiplantae > Streptophyta > Magnoliopsida > Poales > Poaceae > Sorghum > Sorghum bicolor. The sequence goes on along the minus strand of NC_012879.2, from coordinate 9,856,782 downwards.
TGCCTGAACAAATTAAACATTTCAGATTTTTGAAAAATGGTTGCCACTATCAGCACACATACATACCTTTGTCAGATCTATAGCAACTTTGCCTTGCTGCATGGCGTCATCCTTCTCTTTATGTAGCTTTGCATTTTTCTCGTCGTAGTTCTGCATTTTCTTTGGCCAACATTCGCACGGAAATGGTATTTGATTGACTCACATTATTCTCCTTTGCAGCTGCTCGGACATCAGCTGCCCTAACAGCGCCAAATCCTATAGCAAAGCGCCCATGGGTGGACAAACCACCTGACATGTCGTACAACACCTTTGCATTCAACTCTTTCTCATGTTCTGGACCTTGCCCTTGTTCCACGTCTTCCATATCCTGATGCTCTCCATGCTCCCCATCATCTTCATGTTCTTCATTCACCTGTGTAACCTTCTTAACCCCTTCTATGTAGCCATCCTACAAGCATGATATTACCACAGCCACAGTCAACAGAAAACAAGTTGCAGCCATAGCGACCTCTATATTACTAAATGTCTTTGCAGCCACTCTAATTTAGCAGACCTACTTCAACTATGAGATGAATGTATTTTTTCATAGCCACAGTTAGATTTACTTACCAGGCGTTGTTGTGCTTTGTTGCTCTTGATTGGACCACAATTACCATTGCTATCGATATTTTTCATGCCCGATTTCATCGCAGAAAATGCATAAATAGGAGTTCCCCTATGTTGTCCAAACCTAAGTCCCTACAAATCGAAATAGTTGAGGAGCAGCATCGAAATAGACATGTTTACATATGTATGCTAATATTAAGCCAAAGATACACATCCTCATAACATACCAGAACTTGTTGTAAGGGTCTATACCCACCATGGTTTTGAGCAATATCATCGAAACTGGAGCGACATTCCTGTCCTATCTTCCGTTTTGTCTTGAACTCCTCTGAGCACCAATAGGCACAAAGAATGGGCCACACTGCATCATTGAACCAGTCCAGCCTGCTGTTGGGTATTTTAAACGCAAACAGAAAAATCCGCAAGCGCACGGATACCGATGTAGCTTTCACCCGGGAGTATTCCAGAGTATCGATTTTCCACAGGGAACGTGAGTGTACTAATTAAGATTCAAGATCGCCCAAGGATAACTATATAATTATTTTTGGTGGGAAGAGAGGAAGTTTCCTGAGAGTTCTCTAGTTGATCTAAGAATCAAGAATTACTTCAAGATTATCTATTTCGGGACATCAGAACACTAACCACAGAAAGAGATGAGAAGGGGGCTAGGAAGCTCTGACTACGGTCCTACAAACACCGATCCGAACGAGGTGGAATGCGTCGACTGTTAGGGCTGTCACTACCCTAAGGCTACCACAACAATCCGCAGGATTGGGTACAATTCCAGGTAATTGCAAGACTAAACACCACGTCTAATCTATTAATTACTACTCTAATGTTGCAAAGATTAGAGCACTTGATGCAAGCGGGAATCCAATAAATAACTTAAATGTAAATAAAAGTAATTAAAGGACTCAGGATTATGAATTGAAGAACCTGGAGAACGATGAAGAACGAACCAGTTGCTGCAAAAGTACAATGTTGAGGAAGATCCGACAGATCCGGCTCCTCCTCCGCTCTCCTCTTCTCTCTCCCTATTTTCTAGATTACAACTAGAACTAACTAGAACTAGAACTAGAACTAGAGGAACTAGAACTAGAACTAGATGAACTAGAATTAGATCTAGATGAACTAGAGGTAGAACTAGAAGAACTAGAGGGATCCTCTCTACTTGGATGAAGAATTGAAACCCTAGCTTTGATTCTGTAGAAGAGGTATGCTCTCCAGGGGCCAGGGGGCCTTGCTTATATAGTCTTTTCAGATGAATCTGGGCCGTCGGATCAAACCGACATTGATCGTGTGGTTTTCCTTGAAGTATTAGGTCGGTGGAGCATGATCTCCGAACTTCACTCTGATTGGTCCCGGGGGGAGGGCGGGCGCCCAGTGCCCGGCTCCGTTACGTCTCTCGTTCGCTCCCGTGGCTTCTGGACTCTTCTAGATGGTAGAAAATTGTACGACACGTTAATATCTCTATGTAAACCCGACGTGTGGGCCTTTCTTCCGTATTTCCTGATAACCCCGTGCAGAAATAGACAAACACCAAAACTCGTGGAATTCTGTCAGATAAAACCCTAAGTCTAGGTGTTGGTTGCATTTGGATCCTTTTCTATGATTAGTTGATGGTTAAATGTGAGCATTAAGGACCGTCAACACCTGCCCACCTTGTACTATTCATATTCAAGCTCTATCGTGCGAGCTATTGCATCATTTATACTTTCATCCCTTTTTCTATAGTATGCCTTTACACAATCCAAACGGGCTTGATGCATCATGTCCCACACCCTTTTCTTCAAATAGATGTCAAGAACACGATCTGCCTCTACTTGAAGACGTTCTTCAACTTCAAACAACCGCTGCATGTGTACAAGGAAAACCACATAAACAATAGAATGAACTGACAGTAGAATTGTGAAGGCTCGCTAAGAAATTCAAGTTCTTATGTAAATATTTTTGAAAGCATAATGAAGTCCAACATTGTTGTGACACATGAAAATGAACCTACAAAAAACATGCCTCTTACCCAAAATTCATGGAGCACATGTTCTCCCTTTGTCCTGCCATCTCTATCCACACTACCCAGAAAGTAATCAGGCCAATCTAGAGCTGGTCGCTCCCTGATTAGTCGACCATCCTCTTCCCTCTCTTCAAGCAAACCTGGGTACTCTCTCTTGATAATGACACCAAGCTGAGTAGTGTATTTGTAAGGGAGCTTGCAGTTGTAGTTGACATAACTAAATTGCCTGTACATAGATGACAGATGCTTTTATAAAACTTAAAAATGGAAGCTAACCGTACAAATTAGTTGGTAGTGTACTCACGAGTCACCACTTGGTATAAGAGCCACTCGGCCAGTTGGTGGAAGTGGTTTTAATTTGGTTCTCTTCCCCGGCGTCCTTCCTCGTTTTTTAGGAGGTTCTACTTCGTGAGGGCCAGCAGGTCTAGTCCTTTGTGAGCCATCAGTAGTGGTTGTTCCTTGAGATGCACTTGTTTGGGTGGTTGTTCTTTCAGAAGTGTCATGCCTCCTAGGAAGTCGATTTCTATGTGCATGACAAATTCCACGAGCCATCTCCAAAGGAACAGTGAGTTAGAATATTGTATTCAATAAGTATACATGAACTAAAAAAACTGAACAAATGTATGCAGTATTAAAAGTAAAACATAGTAGCTGCAGTTCAGATTTAATATTAAAAGTAAAATACAGTAGCTGCAGTTCAGATTTAATAATAAAAGTGTAGATGTAATATTAAAAGTAAAACGCCAAATTCAGATTTAGAGCCACCAAGTTCAGATTACATAACACTCAGTTCAGATCTAATATCAAAATAAGATACATTGTATCCTAGTGATAAACCATAGTATTACAGCACTACAAATTCATGAGCAAAAATTCAATAATCATCTTGATCATCAGTCTCTTCGTCTGATTCATCCTCTTCCTCTGTAGTGTTACCCTCTTCATCAGTAGCTTCTTCATCATATTCCTCATCCTCAACCGTGGCTTTCTCTATTGTCTCCAAGTCTGCCACATCAGTAATCTCATCTGAGCCCATAGATACTAAAGAATCCAATGCTTCCCCCAAATCAATAATAAAGGTACCATCCAATCCATCTTGATAGACATCATGTATTACATGTTCAGAACTCGTGGACTCATCATTTGCACCATTGAGAGGTACACATCCATGAGGAGCAACTTGGTTGACAACCCACCATTGAGATAGATTCTTATCCTTACATGGGTAAGATAGATAATAAACTTGAGTAACTTGACTAGCCATCACAAATGGGTCAAAACTTTTCAACTTTAATGCATGCTTGACCTCAACTAAGCCTAAATCTTCTGTACGCCTCAATCCATTAGGTGTTGGATCAAACCAGCGACAATAAAATAAAACTAATTCTAGTTTCGAACAGCCTTCCCATTCAATTTTTATGATATCTTCTATGACACCATAATACTCAAGGGCATTGTTGTTTTCATCATAGGAAGTAACACAAACACCAGTATTGATGGTTGTTAACCCAGGTCTTCCCCTCTCATATTTCTCTGAACGGAATCTATATCCATTAACATCGTAGCAACCATAGGAGGTAACTTGAGTGGAGAAACCATAAGATAACTGGGATAGAACATTGTGAATGCTAACTGATTTCATGCACTGAAACAAAGAAAAATCTAAGTTAAACATTTTAGCATTCTTTTTTATTCAATGGCGGGCTGTGTGGCGGCGCACGGATGACTCTCGCTGAATCCTGAACTGGGGCTAGGTCACGATGCGGGCCGGAGGGGTTTTGGGGGTTTTTTATTTCTTTTTGCTGAGAGTTGAGTCACGGGCTTGTGGGCCTTCTCTTTGGGTTTGGCGCGCTGAAGCCCTTTGGCTTCCCGCCAGATATTTGGATTGGCGGTAATTCTACACGAAAAGTATTTTTCCTGATATTTCAAGAGAGTTGGGTCACTGTAATTTGACTTACAAGATCATAATGATTAGTGGAACCCTAATTTGGATATATGTACCATAACACGGGGGGCAAGCCCCCCTCAACCCCCAAGTGACGACGAGGGCGTATACCAATGGCCGAGCCTCCGCTTCGCTCCGTCAGAAGTCGGCCTTTATAATGTGCAACTTAATTTAGAAACGTAATTAACAAATTCCCTGTGTGTTACGACAAATACCGACAGAAAAAACGTACCCCGACAAGAAAACACATACATTTCCTATGTGTTATTTATTTTTCTGTCGGTAACGTGTGCACCGACAGGTAATTGTCCATTTCTTTGTCAGTATCCTAATTTTTCTGTCGGTTGTCTAAACCCGACACGATAATTGTATTTTTTCTGTCGGTCTTGTTTATACCGACAGGAAATTTTCAGTTTCCAGTAGTGTTTATTTGCACGTGGACTACATTTTGTTCCTTCTATATTTATAACAACATCTGTATCACTTATTATTTCACTAAGGGCATGCTTGGATGTTACACCTGTATTTTGTTGTGTACAAGGAAGCCATGATCCGGCACTCCTATGGGATTGATGCCACGGTGGCAGGGTGCAGCACCTTGGTTGTTTAGTTCACCAAAGTATTGTTCGCTGATTTATTATATGAGAAAAACACTATTGAATGACTGATAAATTTGGCAGATAAGGATCAAGTGAATATGTAAAGTGTAACACATCATGCCCCTCTAGTGCGTCGGTGTAAAACTCGAATCTTTTAGACCTTAATACAAAAGATACGCAAATCTTTTGTGAGAAAAAAAAAACTGTCGGTTTGTATAATGCTATTCGGAAGAACAGTATTGGAGAGTAGTAGTTGGGTCATCTCTAGGGATCAGATTCAGCTGGTAGCTACAAGTTTCCCAATCGTTCAAGAGAATAAAAAATGCAAATCAAACAAATGGATGTCTGAGTTAAAATATTATCCAAGCAACTCAACGGAATAGATAGGACGTACTCTCTCTCCGTCTACGAAAGTGATAAACGACCACAGCGACATGTTTGTGGTGACTTCCTCTATCTCGAGATGTGCTGGCACAATTTTTTAGAGATATTCATATGGGTAAGGTTTGCGTACGTGTGTTCATAGGGGTGAGTGTGTATGCTTGTTAAGTGTCTGCGTCTATACTTATATAATTCGCCAAAAAAACTTTGCTCAACTTTGATCAAATTTATAGTAAATAATATTAATATTTATGTCTTTAAATAAATTTATATGAAAATATATTCTATAATTAATCTAGTGATACTTATTTTGTATAAAAAAATGTTAGTACTTTATAATATAACTTCAAAAAATTTTATTTGTTTTGACTTGTTGATAAGTGAGAATTGTATTTTTTATGAACGGAGGGAGCATATGACAATCTCAATTCACATCTAGTTCAGGAGTGAAGGTTATCACGCAAAGAGCAGAGACGGTTCAGGAGTGGAAGATGCCTGTCTCTGTCTGAGAGATAACCTGGGGCCTAATCCAAACAGGCCCTAAATGCGCTTGTCATGGAGACGTGGATTCACACATCACCGCGCTGTTGTCGCGCAACAAAGAAGCCCATGGGCCCTCCTCCTTGTACAACAAGACTGCGTTGTCGTCGCCTAGGGCCTTGTTTAGTTCCAAAAATTTCTGCAAAATAGAAATAGTAGCACTTTCGTTTGTATTTGACAAATATTGTCCAATCATGAACTAACTAGGCTCAAAAGATTCGTCTCGTCAATTTCGACCAAACTGTACAATTAGTTTTTATTTTCGTCTATATTTAATACTTCATGCATACGTCTAAAGATTGGATGTGACGGGAATTTGAAAAATTTTTACAAAATTTTTTGGGAACAAAACAAGGCCTAGGACGTCGCCGCTAGCCTGGGCTAGATAGCGCTTTGCTTCATCCTCGCTCGCTCGCCCTTGGCTAGCTAGGTAGCCATCATGCTGTCACTATCCTCCAAGTAGTTCTCTTTTGTGCCATTGCCGGGACAAAGAGCCCCTGACATTTACTGTTCCATTTTTTGGTCTCAGCATATGACTTTTTATTTTTCAAGCGTTTTGACCCAAATCGGATGTGAATTTAGGCCCTGTTTAGTTCCCTACCAAAATTTTTTTCATCAATCCCATCGAATCTTTGGACACATGCATGGAACATTAAATGTAGATAAAAAAATAAACTAATTACACAGTTTAGTTAAGAATCGCGAGACGAATCTTTTAAGCCTAGTTACTCCATGATTAGCCTTAAGTGCTATAGTAACCCACATATGCTAATGACAGATTAATTATGCTTAATAAATTTGTCTTGCAGTTTTTTGACGAGCTATGTAATTTGTTTTTTTATTAGTTTCTAAAAACCCCTCCCGACATCCTTCCGACACATCCGATGTGACATCCAAAAAATTTTCATTCCCAATCTAAACAGGCCCTTAGTAGGACAGCCTGTCATCCAATCAGCAATTCTATAGCGTCGTTTCCAAAAATGTCACATAAAAATAAACTTGAATGAAACAATCAATCACAACACATAGGCCTTGTTTACATTCAAAAACTTTTTAGATTTTGACACTGTAGTACTTTCTTTTTTATTTAACAAACATTATCTAATTATAGAGCAACTAGGCTTAAAAGATTTGTCTCGTGATTTACAGGTAAACTGTGTAATTAGTTATATTTTTTATTTATATTTAATATTCCATGCATGTGCCGCAAGATTCGATGTGATGGAGAATCTTGTAAAGTTTTGGGTTTTTGGGTGTATCTAAACAAGGCCATAGTTTCATTTTATAATTTCATAAATATTTCATTTAATGGCTCGTCGTGATCGAGTTAGTAACTATGTCAGGGGAGTTTTATCACCATAAAATTTATTTCTTCTCTCTCTTCTTAATATGGTGTTACATCATTAAAAATACTTATGTGGCCGTTTATTAAATATGGATGAAACTTAAACTAAGACTGACTTTGTATACTGATTTGCTAAAGTTTGAATTGCATCTTGATAATTATATCTCATATCATTAGACAAGATGGTAGCTTCGTAGGAGACAATGGATTTTTATTGTCAGAGGTTGTACTTTTATTCAACTGTTTCTATAGATGATTTCAGGAAACAAGCCAGACACTCAAAAGGATAAAGCCACATCATAAAATTTATTTTTGGAGGTAGGCTTTTATTCAACGTGACTGTTGTTGGTCCGTGGTGATTGGTCCTTTCATAAGCTTCATATTTATTTGCAATTTTAGATTGTGTTTATCCATTCTTGCTTGTGTTCTCGATTCGCTTGTAGGAAAGCCTTCTCAGTAAGATTAGTCGTGTTGTGCGTGGTATATATAACCAACGGAGCAATGGTGTAATGGTTGTGGGATCTAAATTAGTCTTTGTTCCAAGCGTAGATTGTGAAATATCGAGTTCTTCATCGATCGAAGCGTTATCGTACCTATCGAAAGATCGGACCGCATCTACATCACCATGCCTGCAACGGTGCTTCGCCGTCCTAAGTCATCCATGGAGGACAAGCCATGTGCCACGGCCCTTCAACTCGTAAGGCCTTGTATGTCGAGGAAGTGGACTACATGCCATTCTTTAACCATCTTCATGTGAATCTATTCGGGGCTGTAGCGTTTGGACGTAGCACAGCTTGATGAAGCTATGCATGAGCCTAATAGGCCAATTATATCCTTGGGCCATGCATGCGGGGACGCCATCTTGTGGAGTAAAATCATCAGAGCATCGTTAAGCAAAGCGAAGCTTCTTGAGTCAAGGACCAAAGTGCATTGATCGCATTAGCCACATCAGGTTTGATGATGTACCATGCGATAGGGGCGGAGCTAAATGTAGCACTGTGGATGCCACAGGAAAAAATAAAAACAGTAATAGATGTTAATTTTTTTATCATATTTAATTTATATCCACAAATCATAAATTCTTGCATCCATAAAACAAGCGAACTCTCTTTGAATTTATTCTAACTCTGTCACTGCCATGCGACCTTGTAGAAGAGACTGTTGGATCCATCCGGCACGGCACGATCACTTTGTAGTAGTTCACACACACAGTGGCCCAAATCTCTCTCAATTACTCTGCACACACGTAACCAATTCAGGCATGCAATATGGAGCAACACTGTTATATCTCTCAGTCTCAGTCATGTATGTACAAAGAAAAAGTTTAGGCATGCTATATTCCCAGTTTTCCCATCCAAGCATCTCCAAGAGTTCCCTAAACTCTCTCCTAATCCTTAGTTTTTAGAAAGATGAAAGAAAACTCTTCTACAACAACTTCTAATCTTGACTCCTAAAATTTACGCAGTTGGGAAAAACGGAGGCAATCCGCGTAACTTTACGCACATCTCCGGCTGCGCGTATCCTTCCCTCGGCGCCAAATTCGCGGTCTCTCCTATCGCCCGCGTTCTTTTACCGTGCCTTGTCTCCCTTCGTGCGCTCTCCTCCATTGCGTCTTTTCCATCGCAGGATGGTCCTGCTCCATCGACGTAGCAGAGACACTGCTCCTCCAGTTCCTCAATCGACGCCGCCACGGGAGATTCAGGAGGTACATGGTCGAATCAAATTTTTTTTCATGTGGTTTCTGCGCCGCCGCCGTGGCTTCGTGTCGGCGCATGTTGCCGCTAGGTTTCGCCCATCCCTAGTTTTGCCTATCTAGTTATGGCCGCTATATATGTTTGCCGCGGATGGTTGCCAGCGCGCGGTTGCACGGTGCTATATCCATATCCTGCTGGCTAGATGATGTCGTGCGGTGATATCCTGGCCGCCACGAGCCTAATTTTCTATCCCTTTCTGAAATTGATACGCAGAGAGCAGCTTTCACCATATGCAAGGCCAGTCATTGGAAGAGATTGATTGATTGTTGATGGAGCCCTGCTTAATTAATTGCTTGATCGACCGAGATGACACACACATCGGTTTCACATTACCAGTAGTCCCACGCATTTTATCTTGTCCTCGTTCACACTTTTCTCCGCTGTGTGTTAATTTCAGTAGTGACCGGCGAGTTTCAGACTTTCAGTGACTTTCAGTGAGAAGTAGAAGATGCTACCGAAACCACCACGTGAGAAAAAAAAGATCACTGGAAAAAACGCCAAGTGGGACCAATATTTGATTTTTTAGAAGTCAAATATTAGGAACTGTTGGAGAAGACCTTCTTTTTTTTCTCCCAAAAACATTTTAGGAGTTGAGAAACATGGACTTTTTAGAAGGAATATTTAGGAAACTTTGGAGATGCTCTAATACACTAGCACAGGAGATATGTGCACTGGTACAGGAAAGGGCTTTAGCCCTGGGGGCGTAAGGGCCTTTAGTCCTGGCTACGGAACCGGGGCTAAAGTTTCGAAACTAAATGTCTCACCTTTAGTCTCGGTTCCGAGAGCTGGGACTAAAGGTCCACCTTTAGTCCCGGTTGGTAAAAACAACCGAGACTAAAAGGTGCACCTCTAAAAGGTGCACCTCTATTTTTCTAACTAATCATGAAATGTGGCATGCATACTAGTTATAATTAACTAAATAACCTTGTCTGCATTGCAACCCAAAGTATTATAAGTTTCCAATTTTTTATACAGAAATTAAAGTAAAAAATAACCTAAAATTCTCTATTTCTAATTTTTCTAAACCAGCAAAATTAAAAAGACATAAAAGTTCTCTATTTTTCTAACTAATTATGAAATATGGCATGCATACTAGTTATAATTAACTAAATAACCTTGTCTGCATTGCTGAAAGCCCTAGTTTGGTTTTGGATAATTGATGAAACCCTAGTACTAACCTCTATACTAAGTATGTGTAGACTTAATGAGGTTGGTACATGCCAAGTGATGGAGCAAGTGATGATCATGGTGATGATGGTGATGACCACAAGATGATCAAGTGCTCAACTTGGAAAAGAAGAAAGAGAAAAACAAAACTCTATGGAGATCAAGGCAAAGGTATTGCTTAGGGTTTTGGCTTTAGTGATAAGACATCATAGAGGATGTGATCACATTTAGGATAGATAGCCGTACTATAAAGAGGGGAATTTTTTGGCTAAGCGGTTATCAAGTGTCACTAGGTGTCATTGTTCTTGTGCATGCATTTAGAACCTAGTGAGCTAACTTAACTCCTTCAAAGAAAATGATTGTGAAAATGCTAACACACGTGCACATGTTGGTTTACACGTTGTGGTGTTGGCACACTTTGAGAAGGAGGTGGAGTTTGAAGAGTAGAGAGAGGATGGGTTCGGCGGGATTCGGCGCTTTTCGAGAAAATGAAGTGCATATTTTCTATTGCGCCGGTGGGAATTTTGGAGAAGTCGCGGGAGTGTTTCTCGCTGAGAAAACACTCACCGGACGCTGGCTTCTGGAGCACCGGACGCTGGCTTCTGGAGCACCGAACGCTAAGTCTGAGCGTCCGGTGCAGACAGTGCCTGGCCCAGCTAGGGTAAGGCACCGGACGATAGGCACCGGACGCTGGCTTGAGCGTCCGGTGGTGCGCGTCCGGTGTGCGGGCGTTTTGCGACCCTCTCTGCGCATGGGTCCGGTGAGCACCGGACGCTACCCGTGCTTAGCGTCCGGTGACCCGCCGGTTTGCGGAACTCTCTGCGCATGAGTCCGGTGCCAACCTGCTCAGCGTCCGGTGCTCTGCAGGTTACCGTTAGACTCTGACACGCAGCTGACTTTGGAGCACCGGATGCAGGTGTTGAGCGTCCGGTGCCCCTTTAAGAGCGTCCGGTGACCCCGTGTTTTGCCCAGTGAAAGAGCCAACGGCTCTATTTGTTTGAGGGGCTATAAATACATGTTTGGCTGGCTTGGGGCTCACACTGTTGGCATTCTAGCATACATAACATCCTTGTGAGCCTAAGCAAACACCTCCCACTCATCTCCTTCATAGATAAAACATCTCTGTGAGATTGGGAGTGATTCCAAGTGCATTTGCTTGAGTGATTGCATCTAGTGGCACTTGGGGATCGTTCTAGCTGCGGTTTTCTTGTTACTCTTGGTGGTTGCCGCCACCTAGACGGCTTGGAGCAGCGGAGGAGGATTGGCACGAGTTGGTGATTGTTCGTGGCCATCTCCCGGTGATTGTGAGGGGTCTTGTACCTTCCCCGACGAATAGCCAAAAGGTAACTCTAGTGGATTGCTCGTGTCATTGAGTTACCTCACTTGTGGGTAGGTTCTTGTGGTGTCCTAGTGAGGACGAGGTTCGTGCTACACCTCTTAGCCACCGAACCACCAAGTGTTGGTCGACACAACGAGGACGTAGCGTGCCGGCAAGCACGTGAACCTCGGGAGAAAAAATGTGTGTCTCCATTGTGATTGTTCATTGGATTTCTCCCGGTGATTGGACTTCATATTATTGATTGGTTCATCCCCTCTTCGCGGCGGTATAAAGTTCAAACCATCTCTTTTAAATTTCCGCAAACTAGAGTAGCTTACTTATAGAAACTTTAGGTAGCTTTCTAGTGTAAGTAGTGGCATAGCTCTTGTGTGCCTAGTGATTATTTCAACTAGAATTGTTGGATAGGTGACTTGCAAACACCCCATTAGAGCTAGAGCAAAAAGCTTCGCTTTGTTATTTACTAACCTCTTGCTCTAGTGAGTTTGTAGAATTTTTAAATAGGCTATTCACCCCCCTCTAGCCATATTAGGACCTTTCAATTGCAACCTAAAGTATTATAAGTTTCTAATTTTTTATACAGAAATTAAAGTGACAAATAACCTAAAATTCTCTATTTCTATTTTTTCTAAACCAGCAAAATTAAAAAGATATAAAAGTTCTCTATTTTCCTAACTAATCATGAAATGTGGCATGCATACTAGTTATAATTAACTAAATAACCTTGTCTGCATTGCAACCCAAAGTATTATAAGTTTTTAATTTTTTATACAGAAATTAAAGTAACAAATAACCTAAAATTCTCTATTTCTAATTTTTCTAAACCAGCAAAATTAAAAAGACATAAAAGTTCTCTATTTTTCTAACTAATCATGAAATGTGGCATGCATACTAGTTATAATTAACTAAAAAACCTTGTCATAAATTGCAAATTAAAGTATTATAAGTTTCTAATTTTTTATACAGAAATTAAAGTAACAAAAAACCTAAAATTCTCTATTTCTAATTTTTCTAAACAAGCAAAATTAAAAAAGCATAAAAGTTCTCTATTTTTATAATTAACTCGGTCACAAATTGCAAATTAAAGTATTATAAGATTTAAATTTTTTTCTAAACTAATTAAAATAAAAAACCATAGTATCACTATTTCTCTAACTAAACCATTAAATGTAGTAGACATAATAGTAATGAAAAGTTAATTTTTAGGGAACTAATTATAGTTGGTATCATTCAAATATTCAAACGATCAAGTGATTGGAGTTTAAAATAGCGTAGAATTCATAAAATAAAAAAACACATAAAACACTAGGAAATGACATATGTCGCTGCTAATATTGAGAAGATGAAGCTAGTGACCTCTTAACAAGTCGATGACGGCGTAGAAATGATGAAATAAATCAATAGCCGGAGATGAGAGCAAGAACAAGTAAGAACAAAATATGAAGAACATAGCAAAAGAGTGAAAATCGGGCTCGGCTTTGAACACGATAAGCCACCTCTCTCAACTTTAAAAATGGACTATTCCGAAAGTTTAGTTTTTCTCCTGAACTCGATAAATCACCTCTCTCAACTTTGAAAATGGGTCATAAGAAAAGAGAGAACGAGAAAATAGAATTTTTCCATAAAAAAATATAAGAAAAAACAAATCGTAATTGATTCAGAGGCAGTGACTTTGGGAGCCCGCTTGGAGGGTGGAGGAAGGAGGTTTTACTCCGTCTATATTGAGCTCTATGGCAGATGGAGAACGGATGATGGCCACAAAAAAATTCATCATCTACTTGAGTCTGTCTATCTAGCAACCATATGTTTGATACACTTTGAACACATGAATTTTTTTTTACGATAGGATGAAGATCCAACAGCCTCCACCTTTCTTCTACCTCCAGCCTCTAGCCTTCTTCTATCTCCAGGCAATCACAAATCACAGATTAAAGATCACAGATTACAGAAAACAATTTTTTCTATGAAAGAACAAATCACAAATCACGGAGAAGGAGGAGGAGGAGGAGGAGGAGGAGGAGAGGCCTACTGTGGCCGGATCCGGTGCAGACGAAACCGCCGTCACTGCTACTGCCATGGTTGGTGCCAACGGGCGCGGGCACTAGGAGGCGCGTCGGGTGTGGACGCTAGGAGGCGTCTGCCCACCGTTGCCGTCATGGGGAGGTGCGCCATCGCCGGTTGTGGGCGCTGGGTGCTCGCCAGCGTCGGGGGAGAGAGGAATGAAGCCGCATCAGGAGGGAGGTGGCAGTCGGGAAGGAGGGAGGGAGGAAGGCGCGTCTAGAAGGAGGGAGGGAGGAATTGGATGCGGGTCTCGAAGTCATAGATACAGAAAAACAATGTGCTTTTTGTTGCTAAAACACATGGATGTTGTAGACACACAAAGAAACATAGAAAAAAGACAGCCCTCTAATAAATCTGACCTGGCGCCACAGCACTTTGCAAAAACTAACACTGAACTGTGTGGATCCAGTTAAGTACTCGCGTATACATTTATAAACCCTTAAGCCCACTCCCTCCACACTCACAGAGACACTTAGCTGCCTCCTGTTAATCTTCCCTCCTTGCCTAGCTAGCTTCGAAAGCCGCGTACCCCGTACGTGCAGGAATTGCCAAGAAGAAGGAAGGAACCAAGCATGTCGAAGCTTGCTGTGCTAGTCCCCGCCGTGGTTGCGGTGATCGTGCTGTGCGCGTGCACGACGCCGGCGCGCGGCGGCGACGACTACACGGCGTTCGTGTACGCCGGGTGCTCGCAGGGGCGGTACGACCCCGGTTCGCAGTACGCCGCGGACGTGGACACCGCGCTCTCCTCCCTCGTGAACAGCGCAGGCTTCACCGCCTACGGCAACTACACCTCGCCGCCGCCGTCTTCGTCGACGGGCCAGCTGGCCGGCGTGTACCAGTGCCGCTCCGACCTCCCCGCCGCGGTGTGCGGCGTCTGCGTGAAGTCGGCCGTGTCCAAGCTCTCCTCGCTCTGCAACACGGCGGCGGGCGCCGCCGTGCAGCTGCGCGCCTGCTTCGTCCGGTACGGGAACGACTCGTTCCTGGGGAAGCAGGACACGACGGTGCTGTTCAAGAAGTGCGGCGGCGACAGCGGCGGCGGGGACACGGGCGTGGTGGCCATGCGCGACGCGGCGCTGGGCGCGCTCGTGGCCGCCGCCGCGGCGCCCGCCGACGAAGGATCGTACCGCGCCGGGGCGGCCGGGTACGTGCAGGCCATGTCGCAGTGCGTCGGGGACCTCGGCGCCAAGGCCTGCACCGACTGCGTCTCGGCGGCGTCCTCGCAGCTCAAGGCCGGCTGCGGCTACGCCTCCGCCGGGGAGGTGTACCTCGGCAAGTGCTACGCGCGCTTCTGGTCCAATAATGCCGCCGGCGGCAGCGGCGGAGGAGTACCGGTCGTCGGAGGTGGTGGCGCCGGTACCGGCGGCGGCGGCAATGTCATCGGTGGCGGCGGCGGCGTGGGAGGAGCAGCAGGCAATGGATACGCATACGGTGGATTCGTGCCAAACACGTACGGACAGCACGGTACGTAAGCAGCTGCTCCTTGCCATCAATTTCCGTCGTCTTCTCACTCCTCTACCTTACGTGCACTTTTCGAAGTGTGGATGTCTGTGAGAATTTAACACTTTTCTACAGAATTCATGTCCATCTATGCTATGCATGCCGCTCCCTGATAATATAAGCCTAAAAACGCTATAGAGAATAATAGCTTCGTGCGACCGTATATCCAGTATTCTGAATTTTGGATCCATGCACGCATGAGCTGACATGAGAATATTCTTAGGCAGTGGTAAAGCTCTGATTTTAGCTTGGGTTCAGCTCTGATTTTAGCCAGAGAAGGTTTTGTGATGGTGAGGACTGAGGAGTACTACGTAGGTTGCTTTGGCCAGTCAGCCGATCCAGGCCGGGATTTTTCTTGATGCATGATTGAAGAGCGTGGATCCTTGCGGTTTCCACCGTTATCTCGTTCCGCGGACCATCGATCACAGCGACGATCTGCACGCAAAACTCTGATTGGCAGGTGCATGCGCGCGCCCCAGCTGGTCCTGAATATTTGTTGGATCTTGCACATACCACAACTGGATCATCAAGTGCCTACCCACTAGCATAGCTAGCATAGCACCACAGTATATACGCGTACGATTTAGGCCTTGTTTAGTTCACCCTAAAAATCAAAAAAAATTCAAAATTTTCTGTTACATCGAATCTTTCGGCACATGCATGAAGCATTAAATATAGACAAAAATAAAAACTAATTGCACAGTCTAACTGTAAATCGCAAGATGAATCTTTTGTTCCTAGTTAGTCTATGATTGGACAATATTTGCCACAAACTAACAAAAGTGCTACAGTAGCGAAATCTAAAATCTTTTGGCATCGCCTTACTTCGTTAAAAATACTAGACATTTACTGAGAATAGATAATTTTTGTTTTGTTCACAATCGTGCACTCTTCCTTATTATTTTACGTCGTGTCATGATGGGGCGCACCAACTGCAAGGTTCAGCTCTCATCTGCACAAGATTTTAGGCGTTCTAGAATTGCAAAACAGTGTTGTTTATATTATCAGACTAGCACAGTTTGGCTGCTTTCTCTCTTCAGGTTTATTTTATTCACGAAATTGTGGATTGTTTTTCTTTTGAAATTTTTTCCCATTATATAGCATAACGTAAATGACAGCCTTGTTTGGGTTATACACAAGGTATATAAATCAGAGACTAGAGAGTATGATGCCCCTAGTTGAACATTCACAATCAACTGAAATTACACAGATACATCACTTTTGGTAAAGGAATAGAGTATGAATTTTAAGCAGTAGGGTGTATGTAATGTTTAAGAAGGTGATGCTACAACTGAATGATTCCAAAACCTTGACTATTATTATCGGCTCCCTGCTACCATCTCTGCCAGCAAATTTGCTGAGATTGGGGGTTTCCATGTAGCCTGTGCAAGCCTAGGTAGATAGATAGACTAGAAATTTGACATTGTTGTTGCTTACTACTGCATAAGTGTAGCCCTAGCCCCCACTACCAGGGTGTGAATCATTACGACACCAGTCACCCCATAGAACGTTCTTGATCTACTTAACTCCAATTTTATATTATATTACTTATTAATAATAAAATCGTAATATAAACAAACAATTAGGCATTACTCAAATTAATTAATACAAAGATGTCCTTATTAGCCTGGCTAGCTAGGTTACTGTATTACAGTGTGTACTGATTAGTGATGACACAGGAGTACCATTCAATCACTAATCAACTTTGTGTGGTCCGCATGTACTACACTGCATGCTACGGTAGGTGTACAGTATCCATTTAGATGCAAATAAAATTGTGCATGATGTGTCCCCAAGTCCAAACTGCATGCAAAGGTATCTTTCATCCAAAGTAGACCAATTAAAAGAACTTTTGTTTGCCTTTCACTTTCCTCCGCACTTTTTAGCTAGGCTTTGAAATGGATTCACTCTCTCTCGCATTGTTTAACCATGCTCTGAGCCTGAGGCCCCCGCAGTGTATCACAAAGTGCTACCAAAACGATCCAGCTTTGCATCATTGGAATCTGAAGCATACCAGAGGATATCTCTGGTATCCCACTGTCTCAGTAGTAGTAGTGTACTGCACAACCTTTTCTGCTTTTGGGGGGTGGCTTTAAACCCTTTACCACCATACTTTGCACAAAGCTACAGCTAGATGATATATGGGAGTAAATATTTCTAGCAGATTACTTTGACTTTTAGTAGAAGTTTGCTGCTCTTAATTCAGTGTCAATATGTTCATCAGATGAATCTGGGAAAACCCTTGCCATCATCATCGGCTTGGTGGCGGCGGTCGCCATTGTTATCGTCTTCCTCTCCTTCCTCCGTAGGGCTGGCGGTGTCGGCGGTAAGATTTACATCTACACAAGCTTGAAGCTGCCAATTTTTTTTTGACTGAAACTGGAGGGGTTTGCACCTCGAAGCTGTAAATTCTTAACTTACATTAATTACAATCTATATATTTCTCGTGTCCATGGCATTCAATTCATGTGTACCTCTGAACTAGTGTTATCTGAACCATGTATTTATTATATGCATGCAGGGAAAAGCTAAGAGCATGCAATGCAGGATGGTCACCTCTTGGTTCAGATTGGATCGGTCGGTGGCTTTGGCTTGAAAACCGCTTTACTCCATCTGCCTCCTTTTTAATCTTTTAGGGTCTCTTTTGTCATGTCTTTATCTCTCGAAACAAAGGGAAGCCATTATGAAATGGTGCAAGCTGAAAGGCGTTCCCTGTGCAGACATGCATGTGAAGTATGAAGATTCCATCCGGTACCACCTACTCAGCTAGTGCTAGGTAGCCACGATGCAAGACATATTTTCCGCAAAAATAACAAATTATGTCGTCGATCTCTGCCCGTTATATATATACTTATATACAGTGTACTTATTATGGAGCATGATTCAACATTATATTGTGAAAGTTTATGTGTCGAATTGGTGTCGTCTCTTTATACGGTTGGTGATGTGAATTTATGTACATTATTGTTATTATTATCAGTATATCTTTAAGGTAATTGACTACAGAAACTGTATCTTGACGAGCTGGATCATTTTCAGCTTTAGCTAGTGACAACGACAATGGTTGCCATCATGAGGAGTTTGTACGAAGATGGATGAGCTTGTCTTAGTGCTCTGCTTAGTGCTGTTAAATCATTGCTAATGAGTGTGGGTAGGGCTTGAAAGTTCATTAGCGGATGGTTGGTAGCATAATTTCCAAATAATATCGTGCTTATAAAATACAAGCCATGGATGTACACTGATCTAATTAATTTCTAAAGTAGTTTCATCATTGGTACTTAATTAAACTTGTCGTGAGTTCAGGTCCTAGTGCTCTTAGAATGTATTTTAGTACCATAAACTTGCTAATTGTACCTTATAAGGTCTAATCTTG
The DNA here is from genome assembly GCF_000003195.3 of Sorghum bicolor. Lineage (NCBI taxonomy): Eukaryota > Viridiplantae > Streptophyta > Magnoliopsida > Poales > Poaceae > Sorghum > Sorghum bicolor. The sequence goes on along the minus strand of NC_012879.2, from coordinate 9,838,164 downwards.
GGAATTTGCATTAAACCGTCCAAATTGTATGTTGACTGTATGATGATGTGGCCTCGACACAAGTGACTAATGAGTAAATTTAGTTAACGGTTTTTGAACTTATCATGGTGCATGCTCTTATCCAAGATTTTGGTATGCCCAAAATACAGTTTTTGACACTCTAAACTTGCTAATTGTACCCATATAAGATCCAAATATTCAAAACTTGCATTAAGATATGGTCTTGAGATGTGAGCTCCAATGACAACTCCATCACTACTACAGTCAGGTACTGTAGGGGCGGCTAAATAAGTTCTGTAAGGGCGGCTGGTCCAGCCGCCCTTATGCAAACGCTCTTACAGTGAAATTCACTGTAAGGGCGGTTCAACACCAGCCGCCCTTACAGTGGCCCACTGTAAGGGCGGTTGGAAACAACAGCCGCCCTTATAGTGGCCCACTGTAAGAGCGGTTGGTGCTTCCAGCCGCCCTTATAGTGAGCCTTAGTAAGGGCGGCTTGTGTCTCAGCCGCCTCTATTGTCTGCATTTGCAAGGGCGGCTCTATCTAGAACCGCCCCTACAGTTATTTTTCAGAAAAATAAAAATTACAATAATCGAGTTGACAGCACAACACAACACCACATACATATATACATATATAATCAGATTCTCAACATCATAGATTCACAACATAAATATCCATACATATACACAGCACCACATTTCAAGTCCAAAATGTTTCCATGTCCAAATCCATCCAAAAGAGTCCGAAATTTTTCAAGTACTAATACAAATCGATCACAGTCCATTCCAACAAGTTCACATGTAATCAACGACCTAGACATAGCCTATCCCACTGACGGAGGTGCTGGTAAAGAGGATTGCTACCTAAGTCGGACTATGGGTTATGGTAATCACCTTTGTAATAAACAACATGGTCCATTATAAAGTTGCAAAGGTCACCGACAATCTCTAAGAGGTCATCATCCCTGTAGACATCCCTTTTTAGTCCTTTTTCTTCTTTCCACTACAAGATCGTAAAAGACAAGTTTAGGTCTAGTGTAAAGAAGAGATTGCAAAGCTAAGTGAGAAATACTATGTTTTCATACTACAACCCACTAAGAGATTCAAACTTACCAATTCAGGGTGTCTCCTGTAGCCTTTTGTGTTACTGATGAAAGCACATACATAGTATCCACAATGCAGACTCCCTGGCCTTTGCTTGGGAAAAAATTAGTAATTTTATGCCAAACTAAGTCGCACTTACCGAACATAGAGATTTGAAACGCAAGTGGCTCCCCAGACCTGGATCATGCCTTCCTTTGTGATTCCTGACATAGGCCCTGAATGCCCTGTTTGAATGAGAATTGATGTGACTTATAGTATGCAGAAGTCGATATTAAAGTGAATCATATAAGGTTACTAGGATTACAAATTTGCTTACGTAATGAGAATTGACATGAAGTCTTTATATGTGTGAGGGTCAAAATCTGCAGAATCACAAATCCATGCCATGTTCATCCCGACATCGAGACCTATGACTATCCAGTGATTGCTACAACAATTTTAAATAAACACATAAGTACCTTTGCATCAAAATAAGATAAACCGAACAATCGTTAAGTATACAATTAATCGAACTTACTTGAAGTGGTATGGAATCCATATTGTTTCGAAGTGTTGGAGATTCTTTAAACATACGGCAATCCACGCCGCAACCTTAAGAGACTCTTCTCTTATTTTGGCCGCACGAATCTTTACTTTCTCCGCCAACGTCCCTCCAGCAGCTAGCTGTGGCGCATCCAATTCCCATCTCGATGGGTAATTAAAATTTATTTGTGCTATAGGCATAGGGTCTACATACCCGGCTTTCGTTGAGCGTGTAGATTTCATAAAGTTTGCTTGCATTCTAAAAATCATGACGTAAGTTAGTTTTAGTAAAATCCAACTAGGTTACTTTCAGATCATATCAAGAGGAAGAGGACCTACAGGCACCAAGTGCGAATCAGATTCATCGACATTGAACTAAGGTGAAAGCATGACTGGATGTCGCTGAAGTCAAAGGCAATACCCGAAGCAGGGCCTCCAAATGTGCGAGTAGGTATTACTCCTTCCAACACATTCAGTTCTGTACGTGAAACATGCAAGTAGTACCAATCATGGAACCTTCTCATTCCATATGGCATCTTACACAAGACCCGGTTTGGTAGGAAACGTTTGCCTTTTACATATTCTTTCGGGCAATCCTTTGACCACTTGATGGTTTCAACATCTGGATACTTTGTTATCGTTGTGTAGTCTGAGGTGTTAGTGGGCATCCTGTAGGCAAATTTGTTCGGGCCTTGGTTCTCAGGCTTGAACTGGTCATGAGCATACCACTTGTACATACCCGAGACGTTCATATCCACAAAAGATTTTGACCCTGTCGACCTTATCATGATGGGGATCTTTTCACGAGCTTCACATACTAGAGGGAGTAGTTCTTCATGTGTCGGCGGTGCTTGTTGAAAAGTCTGTGCCATCTCATCATGGCCTTGCTCGGGGCAAGCTGGAGAATGTTGTGGCTTAGGAGGCACATGTGGTGTCTCGTCATGCTTTGACTCGGCACGAGCTGTAGAAGGTTTTGGGCTATGAGGCACATGTGGTGTCTCGTCACGCTTTGGCTCGGCACGAGCTGTAGAAGGTTGCGGACTCTGAGGCACATGTGGCGTCTCATGCTCTGGCTCCGCACGAGCTACAGAAGGTTCACCTATTTGAGGCTCATGTGGCGTCTCATCATGCCCTGGCTCGACCCCTTGCTCACCAGCGGTTGGAGAAGCTGGTACCCTCTCATGCATCAAGTGGTCCTCATGAGACGGTGAATACACCGCTCCATCCTCAAGGTGGACTCTCTCCAGGTGTACATCACTTGGAGTTGGCGAGGAAACATTCAACACAATATCCTTTTTGTACCAGAGGATGAATTGTTTCATGAGTAGTCCAAGCTCACGAATCCCCTCGCTAGTTGGGTGTTCAATCTTATGCTTCGCGTACTCGGGATTCACGGTATGCACCTCAACCTTACTATAGTCGGCCGGGACCGGTTTATGGTGCTAGATGTCGCCTGGAATTGGAGGATGTGCCAGACCCGTTGCCACCTCAGCCATCTCCTGTCCCCTACCGATGGGAATCAACAGGATGCAACGAGTTGGCACCCGTATGTGATCGACTGAGACGGAGGCTGCATTAGAACCTTGGCTGCTTTGAACATTTGGAGGGCTACCAACTAGAACCAAATCCCTAGGCGGCTCCATTTGTGACCGTCGCTCAGTAGACAGTCCTTGCTCCTGTAGTTCCTTAGCAACTAGGGTCTTCACTAGGGTGGCAAGACTCTCCTCCCGGTTTCTACCATGTTTCTTGTACATCTCCACATCCTCTCGAAATCCTTCCTTCCAGGTCTTATGTTTCCCTAACCCCCTGACACGGCGTGGGTGCTCGGGGTTTCCCAAGCCAAGGCTAGGCTCGTCCTTCTCTCTAGAAGTAGTAGCAGTAGTAGTAGTAGTAGTAGTAGTAGTAGTAGTAGTAGTAGTAGTAGTAGTAGTAGCAGTAGCAGTAGCAGTAGCAGTAGTAGTAGCAGTAGTAGTAGGAGTAGTAGTAGTAGTAGTAGCAGTAGCAGTAGTAGTAGTAGTAGAAGAAGACACTATAGAGGCGGCTAGTAATGATGCCAAGTTACTCATAAGTTTTGGATCATCAGCTCATATTCTAAAATAATGTATTTAATTAGACAATTTCATCATCGGCAAAACAATAGTAGAGGAGAGAGAGTATAGTAGTAGTATAGAGGAGCACAGTTCAAAAAATGTCATCAATTCAAAATTATGCCAGTAAGCCACCACAAATAGTAGTAGAGAGCAGTGGCATATAAGCAGCCTGCTATATAAACAACAGTAATTATGCCTCAGTATATAAAACTGTCATGATGTATGATTAGTAGAGAGTAGTAGTACAGTTGGAGTAGAAAAGCAGTAGTAGTAGGATTAGACAGTAAGCCACCACAAATCAACACAATTGGAGAGCAATGATGCATGCTGCATTCACGGTTCTAAACTCGAGCAAACACAAACACTACTAATTCTAAACTAAAAGCATTGCATTAAGTAGCTAAAAAAATTCAGTGTTAATGATGCATCAAATCTCTACTACTATCCAGATCATCAAATCACAGTCTATCAACAATACACATAAACACTAATAAAAACCCTAACACTATCCAGATCATCAAATCTCTCAGATAGAAATTAGACAGAACGAATAGATAGCTATTAGCAATTAAAATTAACCGCAGATGCTTTCAACCAAATCACAGATTATACACCATTCTCAAACATATGTAATTTATGAATGCAACTTTAATAGTGTCAGCAAATGAGACTGCTACATCAAAAATAATAATGACTATACATGGCCAATGACAAACCACATCGAGTATCATAATGCAAATAATTATATTCTCACATCATGCAAGGCTTCAAAGCCATAACATACAGATAAAAGTATTAACAGGGCACGTCCATGGACATGGATGCGGCTGCAAAGGCATGGGTTCATGTGTCGTAATAGTACATGGTCCCATCAAATTATATTATGTATAGCACCAGAAATTCCACGCATATGTTCAGTATGCAGTTGATGCAAATAGCATGTCAACCACGTGATATATTATAGATGATGTTTGCCTGTCTAGCTTAAGCAATAGGGGTGTGAGTGTATTAAGGTGTGTGTGTGGTGTGAGTTCAGATACAACTTGTACAAAGGTTGAGGCAATAAGAAAGCCCACACACACAAATGAATTTATTTTCCTAGCTTCAAAATTTAAGGGACAAATAAATAGATATGTAATAAACACATAAGAATGATGTCCTTATTCTGGTGGATACAAGTACATATTTATTCAGAAACTAAGAAAAAGATTTATTCAGAAACTAAGAAAAAGATTAGTAACTTCAATGTACATAGTTGAACTTGATGATCAGCGCAAAACAGTTGCATTTGAGATTAGCAGATCAGAGCCAAATTAAGGTTGGACTAATCACCAAGTCAACCAAAGATACCGTGAGAAAATAACTAATGGTCACTAGAGTTAGGACTAACTAGAGAGCAGAGACCATAAGCAAAACAAGAGCCACACCGAGAGCAGATCAGAGCACATACCTCTGGCGGCGGCGAAGAAGGGAGGTCGCCGGGCTCCCGGAAGGAGGTTGTCGTGCTCACGGTTGGAGAGGTCGCCGTGCTCACCATGCTCGCTAGGGTTACGACCGGGCTCGCCGTGCTCGCGGTTCGCCGTGCTCGCCGCGAAGAAGGGAGGTCGCCGCGCTCGCTCGCTCGTCGAAGGAGCTCAAGCACCGGGCTCGGTTGCCGGAGGAGGGAGCACGCACGGATGAAGGATGCGAGCCCGGTGGTGGCGTGGCGGCGGCGGGATTAGGGTTTAGGGTGCGCCGCGCCGGAGGGGAGCTGCTGGAGGAAGGAGAGCGCCGGCTAGAGGAAGGGCGCCGACGGGAGGAGCAGCGCACAGGCACCCAACTCCGGTGAGCGATCAGATCGGGGTGGCGGCGGATCGGATCGGGGGGATTCGGCCAGCCTGACGGCGCACAACTCTGAAAGTGAAACGCCCTGACCTAACGCTGGGAACGGGCCTGATCTTTTATATCGGGCAGCCCCACTGTAAGGGCGGTTGAGATGTGAACCGCCCTTACAGTGGTTTTTTCTAAAGTAAAAATCATTTTTCTAATATACTTAAAGTTCAAAATGTATTTAAATAATAATTTTAAGATATTCCATGTATTTTTTATATTAAATTATATAATTTTAAACTATTCCAAGTTTTTATGAAGATTCTAAACTAATTTTTTTTGGAATTACAAAATATATTTGTGTAAATTTAAAAATTCTTTAGTGCCTCGATATTACCAAGTTTTTATGTAATATTTTTGAATTATTTTAAATATTTTTATGATTAATTTATATATGCAAAGTTTATTCTTTATTACCTAATATGCAAAGTTTATTCTTTGTTGCCTAGTTTGACCTAGTTTGACCTAGTCAAACATTGGATTTTTGACAAAATACATTTTGACCGGACCCGAGATAGTCTCAGATGCAAAAGTCATGAATACAAAGTTTGTTCCCCTTACCAAGATACATATTTGGTGTAATGGTCAACTTTTCATCTCAGATGGTTTGGACCACTCAAATTTTAAAATTTCCAATTTTCACTCCTACACGCACGTTTTCGGGACCCTAGACGGCCCCAACTCCGAAAGTCATGAATAGCAACTTTGTTCCACTCATCAAGATCTACATTTTATATATAGGACATTTTTGCATTTGACAAAGCGTTAAGAAAGTGCAGTTCTAAATCCACAAGTCCCGCATGTAGTTTCATAAAGTCTATGTGTGATTCAAGACTTTGTGACTAGAGTTTACAAACACTTTCTCAAATGCAAAAATGTCCTATGTATGAAATGTGTATCTTGATGAGCTCTATCTACCTTGTATTCAAAAGTTTTTCATTTGAGGTCATTTACTAACTCGTTTGACCAGGTTTGACCAAGCCACGCCTTGTGTTTTCAAAACATGTGAACTGAGTTTTCTGTAACTTTTCCAAATGCAAAAATGTATTGTCTATCAAAGGTAGACCTTGATGAGATCTAACTATGTTGTATTCAATTTTTTTTCATTTGAGGTCTTTTGTTGCCTAGTTTGACCTAGTTTGACCAAGTCAAACATTGGATTTTTGACAAAATACACTTTGACCGGACCCGAGATGGTCTCAGATGCAAAAGTCATGAATACAAAGTTTGTTCCCCTTACCAAGATGCACATTTGTTGTAATGGTCAACTTTTCATCTGAGATGGTTTGGACCACTCAAATTTTGAAATTTCCAATTTTCACTACTACACGCACGTTTTCGAGACCCTAGACGGCCCCAACTCCGAAAGTCATGAATAGCAACTTTGTTCCACTCATCAAGATCTACATTTTATATACAGGACATTTTTGCATTTAACAAAGCGTTAAGAAAGTGCAGTTCTAAATTCACAAGTTCCGCATGTAGTTTCATAAAGTCTATGTGTGATTCAAGACTTTGTGACTAGAGTTTACAAACGCTGTCTCAAATGCAAAAATATCATATGTATGAAATGTGTATCCTGATGAGCTCTATCTACCTTGTATTCAAAAGTTTTTCATTTGAGGTCATTTACTCACTCGTTTGACCAGGTTTGACCAAGCCATGCCTTGTGTTTTCAAAACATGTCAACTGAGTTTTCTGTAACTTTTCCAAATGCAAAAATGTATTGTGTATCAAAGGTAGACCTTGATGAGATCTAACTATGTTGTATTCAATTTTTTTTCATTTGAGGTCTTTTGTTGCCTAGTTTGACCTAGTTTGACCAAGTCAAACATTGGATTTTTGACAAAATACACTTTGACCGGACCCGAGATGGTCTCAGATGCAAAAGTCATGAATACAAAGTTTGTTCCCCTTATCAAGATGAACATTTGGTGTAATGGTCAACTTTTCATCTGAGATGGTTTGGACCACTCAAATTTTGAAATTTCCAATTTTCACTGCTACACGCACCTTTTCGGGACCCTAGACGGCTCCAACTCCGAAAGTCATGAATAGAAACTTTGTTCCACTCATCAAGATCTACATTTGATATATAGGACATTTTTGCATTTGACAAAGCGTTAAGAAAGTGCAGTTCTAAATCCACAAGTCCCGTACGTAGTTTCATAAAGTCTATGTGTGATTCAAGACTTTGTGACTAGAGTTTACAAACACTTTCTCAAATGCAAAAATGTCCTATGTATGAAATGTGTATCTTGATGAGCTCTATCTACCTTGTATTCAAAAGTTTTTCATTTGAGGTCATTTACTAACTCGTTTGACCAGGTTTGACCAAGTCACGCCTTGTGTTTTCAAAACATGTGAACTGAGTTTTCTGTAACTTTTCCAAATGCAAAAATGTATTGTGTATCAAAGGTAGACCTTGATGAGATCTAACTATGTTGTATTCAATTTTTTTTCATTTGAGGTCTTTTGTTGCCTAGTTTGACCTAGTTTGACCAAGTCGAACATTGGATTTTTGACAAAATACACTTTGACCGGACCCGAGATGGTCTCAGATGCAAAAGTCATGAATACAAAGTTTGTTCCCCTTACCAAGATGCACATTTGGTGTAATGGTCAACTTTTCATCTGAGATGGTTTGGACCACTCAAATTTTGAAATTTCCAATTTTCACTACTACACGCACGTTTTCGAGACCCTAGACGGCCCCAACTCCGAAAGTCATGAATAGAAACTTTGTTCCACTCATCAAGATCTACATTTTATATACAGGACATTTTTGCATTTAACAAAGCGTTAAGAAAGTGCAGTTCTAAATCCACAAGTTCCGCATGTAGTTTCATAAAGTCTATGTGTGATTCAAGACTTTGTGACTAGAGTTTACAAACGCTTTCTCAAATGCAAAAATATCATATGTATGAAATGTGTATCCTGATGAGCTCTGTCTACCTTGTATTCAAAAGTTTTTCATTTGAGGTCATTTACTCACTCGTTTGACCAGGTTTGACCAAGCCACGCCTTGTGTTTTCAAAACATGTCAACTGAGTTTTCTGTAACTTTTCCAAATGCAAAAATGTATTGTGTATCAAAGGTAGACCTTGATGAGATCTAACTATGTTGTATTCAATTTTTTTTCATTTGAGGTCTTTTGTTGCCTAGTTTGACCTAGTTTGACCAAGTCAAACATTGGATTTTTGACAAAATACACTTTGACCGGACCCGAGATGGTCTCAGATGCAAAAGTCATGAATACAAAGTTTGTTCCCCTTATCAAGATGAACATTTGGTGTAATGGTCAACTTTTCATCTGAGATGGTTTGGACCACTCAAATTTTGAAATTTCCAATTTTCACTGCTACACGCACCTTTTCGGGACCCTAGACGGCTCCAACTCCGAAAGTCATGAATAGCAACTTTGTTCCACTCATCAAGATCTACATTTTATATATAGGACATTTTTGCATTTGACAAAGCGTTAAGAAAGTGCAGTTCTAAATCCACAAGTCCCGCATGTAGTTTCATAAAGTCTATGTGTGATTCAAGACTTTGTGACTAGAGTTTACAAACACTTTCTCAAATGCAAAAATGTCCTATGTATGAAATGTGTATCTTGATGAGCTCTATCTACCTTGTATTCAAAAGTTTTTCATTTGAGGTCATTTACTCACTCGTTTGACCAGGTTTGACCAAGCCACGCCTTGTGTTTTCAAAACATGTGAACTGAGTTTTCTGTAACTTTTCCAAATACAAAAATGTATTGTGTATCAAAGGTAGACCTTGATGAGATCTAACTATGTTGTATTCAATTTTTTTCATTTGAGGTCTTTTGTTGCCTAGTTTGACCTAGTTTGACCAAGTCAAACATTGGATTTTTGACAAAATACACTTTGACCGGACCCGAGATGGTCTCAGATGCAAAAGTCATGAATACAAAGTTTGTTCCCCTTACCAAGATGCACATTTGGTGTAATGGTCAACTTTTCATCTGAGATGGTTTGGACCACTCAAATTTTGAAATTTCCAATTTTCACTGCTACACGCACGTTTTCGGGACCCTAGACGGCCCCAACTCCGAAAGTCATGAATAGCAACTTTATTCCACTCATCAAGATCTACATTTTATATATAGGACATTTTTGCATTTGACAAAGCGTTAAGAAAGTGCAGTTCTAAATCCACAAGTCCCGCATGTAGTTTCATAAAGTCTATGTGTGATTCAAGACTTTGTGACTAGAGTTTACAAACACTTTCTCAAATGCAAAAATGTCCTATGTATGAAATGTGTATCTTGATGAGCTCTATCTACCTTGTATTCAAAAGTTTTTCATTTGAGGTCATTTACTCACTCGTTTGACTAGGTTTGACCAAGCCACGCCTTGTATTTTCAAAACATGTGAACTGAGTTTTCTGTAACTTTTCCAAATGCAAAAATGTATTGTGTATCAAAGGTAGAACTTGATGAGATCTACCTATGTTGTATTCAATTTTTTTGCATTTGAGAAAGCGTTAAGAAATGTAGTCTCACACACATACATAAATGTAGTCTCACACACATACATAAATGTAGTCTCACACACATACATAAATGTAGTCTCACACACATACATAAATGTAGTCTCACATGGATACATAAATAAAGTCTCACACACATACAAATGACTATTTATTAGTATCCGCCGCCGTAACAGTTTTCCACTTTACACCTTTTCGTTCCCATGGCAATACATCTTTGGGTAGGTATTTTTCCACAACACCGATCTTGTTAATAAAGTCTATGAATAGTGGCATCTGATCGCACTTATTGTAGGCTTCAACATCATCAACGCCATCAAATCTGATAATGTGTTGTTTTCCAGGGATAACCACATGCTTAGGTTTCTTCTTTGGGGGGACAATGCTGAGCGGGTCGGTCATATAGAAAACCTGTGTAACATGTGAAGCAAGGACCCATGGATCATCCTGGTAGCCTATGTTGTGAAGGTCCACGACCCTCAATCCGATTTCATTGAATTCATGTTGCTTGATCCAGCGACATTGAAATAGGGCCACATTTAGTGCCTCAGTTCCATAGTCAAGTTCTCATATATCTTCAATTATGCCAAAGTAGTCGATCTTTTGTCCCCCTGCGCCGATAGCCACTGCTCGAACACCACTGTTTTGGTTCACACATTTACTATCCTTTGCGTGGGTATAGTATGTGTACCCATTGATCTCATAAGAACTCCAAGATGTCACCTGTCTTGATGGCCCCGCTGCCAACTTACTGATGGTAATAGAATCTATGGTTTCTCCTGGCTGTATGTTTTGGTCCTTCAACCATGAAGTTAGGCGTTGCTTGTGTTGTTTCATGACCCAATCACCTGTACGACCATTTCTCTCTGATTGGATGATCTCCATGTGTTCATCAATATATGGTTCCATCAGTTTTGTGCTCACCAAGACAACGTAGTGCGCCCGACTCACTTCAGCGTATTCATTGTCGATGAAGATTTTTCTACCATTTGTGCCCTTCCCGGCCAGCCTACCCTTGTAGTGAGAATCAGGAATACCAATCCCTCTCTGTACTTTTAGGTACTCTTGACAACATTCGATGACTTCTTCACTACTGTAGCCCTCTATCATAGAGCCCTCTGGGTATGCACGATTATGCACATATCGACTTAGAACCGACATGAACCGCTCATACGACCACATTTCATGCAAGTAGCAAGGGCCCAACGCTTGTATCTGATGAACCATGTGAATCATGAGATGTACCATAGGGTCGAAGAAAGCGGGAGGTAAACACATCTCTAGTTGGTTTTGTGTCTCTACGACAAAATCATGTAGGTCACTCAGCTCTGTCTTGCTAATCTTCTTCTGTGAGATCTTCGACCAGAAGTAGCACATGCGGGTGATAGCCATCTTCAAAAACTCTGGCTTGATAGCCCTTATTGCGATTGGTAGGAACACCGTCAGCATCATATGACAATCGTGAGCCTTGCAGTGTGGAAATGATAGGTCCTTCATCGACACTAGCTTCTTCGGGTTTGCCGAAAACCCAGTCGGGACTTTGATCCCCTTCACAGAAGTGCATAAACCTCTCCTCTCTTCTAGGTCTAGGTTGTAGCTAGCCGCGGGTAGGGTGTATTTTCCAGTTTTTGTCTCAAGTACCGGGTGAAGCTCTGGCATCACATGTAGCTGCTCCATGTCTCTCCTTGCTTTGAGACTATCCTTTGACTTCGGTGTGTCCATCAAGGTAGCGATGAGACTCTCAAAGACATTCTTCTGCACATGCATAGCATCAATGGCATGGGGGACCTCCAATTGTGGCCAATATTCAAGATACTGAAAGAAGATTGACTTTTTCTTAAAAGGCACGCCTTCAATAGGAGGTGTGCTTCTATCTCTAGGTGTTGCATCCATTTTCTTCTTTCCATAGATGACGCTTATATTTTTCACCATTTGGAACACATATTGTCCATCATGACGTCTCTCCGGAGGTCGATCTTCATCCTCCAAAATACTTGAAGTACACTTTGCTGCGGTACTTGTGACCTTGCTTTAAAAAGCGACGATTCCTGATGTAAACAGTCTTCTTAGATCCATCTAGGTACACCCATTTAGTATCATCCAGACAGACTAAGCATCCTGTCTTGCCTTTGATTTGTCCAGACAAGGCAAACAATGCAGGGTGGTCGTTGATAGTCACAAATATTATTGCTTTTAATGTGAAGGTCTCCTTTTGGAAAGCATCATACATCAGCTCCCCTGTCCTCCATAGTTTCTCGAATTCTTCCATCACAGGTTCGAGGAACACGTCCATATCAAAGCCTGGTTGCTGAGGGCCAGAAACAAGAACAGTGAGGAAAAGATACTTTCTCTTCTGACACAACCACGTTGGGATGTTGTACATGGTCAAGATCACTGGCCAAGTGCTATGGTTGCTCGTCCTCTCGTTGAAGGGATTCATTCCATCGGTGCTCAAGGCAAACCGTACATTCCTTGGGTCCGAACTGAACAGTGGGTTGTTATTATCGAAGTCCTGCCACTGACTGCCATCGGCCGGGTGTGCAATCACATCGTCATCGACCTTGCGCTCATCGTCCCACCATGTCATGAGCGCGGCTTCCTTAGGGTTCAGGAAAATACGCCTCAAGCGGTCGGTCACTAGCAGATACCACATTACCAAGGCAGGAATTTTTCTCTTCTTTGCGTCATTCCCTAATGGGGTGTCCTCTGGAGGTCGAGATTCTTGTACCACCTTTTTGGAACCCTTCTTACTCCTCTTGTTCCCGGTGGAGGCTTCTCCGCCACTGTAAAGGTCATTGTCCTTGTACCGACTTGCCCCACAACGAGGACATTTATCCAGACCTTCGAACGTTTCACCACAAAAAAGGATACAATGGTTGGGGCATGCATGGATCTTTTCAACACCCATTGTCAATGGACTTATGACCTTCTTAGCATGGTATGTGTTGGAGGGAACTAAGTTCGGCAGTGGCAGCACAGATGACAGAAGATGCAACAAATCGTCAAAACTGCAGTCTGACCAGCCGTACTTAGTCTTCAGGATGAGTAGCTCAAGCACAAAACGGAGCAGTGTCCAATGTGTTGGACAACCCTTCTCAACACCATACACAGTCTCCTTTGATGCTGTTTTCACCCGCTCTAGATTTTCTAGACCCTTCTTCTGTTGTAGTATTTCTGGTCCAATGACCCGAAGCATTTCCTCTAAGTTGTCAAAGTTTTCTGCATCCCCATCACATGCTCCAACATCATTATTGTCAACACCGCCAACATCCCCATCATTATTGTCGACACCACCGGCATGATCACCACGTGCTTGTTCATTTGCTGAATCATGTTGCATTTGTGCTTCAAACATGTCTGCGTATTGGGACAACAATTGGCCTTCTTCAGCATCGTCTTCTTGGTCATCATCGTTGCCATCAAGAAACATTACTTCACCATGATGAAGCCATACTGTGTAGTTCGGGACAAATCCTCGCCTAATCAGATGTGATCTGATGATTTCCACATCATAAGTTGCTAAGTGGTTCTTGCAATCTTTACAGGGACAAATAACTGAATAATTATTTCCTGCTGACGACGTCTTTGCATGATTCACCGCGATTGTAATAAATTTGTCCACCTCATCAGCATAGGCTTGTGAGTACCTTGGCAAACCATACATCCAAGTAGCCCTATTCTCCATCTTTACATAAATAAAAAAATTAATTAGTTCAGAATAATTATTAGCAACAATTAATAAGTAACAATTATTATCTACCATTATTAGCAACAATTAGTAGCTATCATTATTAGCAATAATTGTGTTAGAAATGATTATTAGACATAATTAATAGTACCAATTATTATCTACCATTATTAGCAACAATTTATTAGACATATTTAATATCTACCATTATTAGCAACAATTATTAGCTATCATTATTAGTAATAATTGTGTTAGAAACGATTATTAGACATAATTAATATTACCAATTATTATCTACCATTATTAGCAACAATTAATAAGTAACAATTATTATCTACCATTATTAGCAACAATTATTAGCTATCTTTATTAGTAATAATTGTGTTAGAAACGATTATTAGACATAATTAATATTACCAATTATTATCTACCATTATTAGAAATAATTAATATTAACAACAACTATTAGTTTACCAATAACTATTCATGCCAACCACATTCCAAATTCATGAAACAAAAACAAAAAAAGGAAACCCTAGATCTAGAATGCCTTTTCTCTCCATACATGAAACTACAATTAATCTCCAATAAAATCAAGCTATATCACCTAATTGATGGTGCAAGGTGGTGTCTCTACCTATTCTACACTAATAGCATCGTAGATAAGCTCTAATTTGGTCAATACAAAGCTCAAGCTCCATGGAAGAGAGAGAAAACCAAAAAGTAAATTGCTCACTAACCAACCAATAAAACATGGATTAGAGGGTGGGAATAGCATTTTCTTACCTTAAACAAGCTCCCCACCAAAGGATTTAAGTTCAAAACCTCCCCCCCTTCCTAGAGTGATTTTAGGGAGGTGCCCAAGGCCTCCCAAACCTTTTTTTGCGAGTGGAAGTGCGTGGCTCGGGGAGGAAGAAGAGTGGGCTGGCTACTTATGCTACAGACCTCTGTAGGGGCGGTTGGTGTTACCAGCTGCCCCTACAGTGCCTCCCCCACTGTAAGGGCGGCTGGTAACACCAACCGCCCCTACAGAGAACACTACAAGGGCGGCTGGCTTCCTGGTTGGCTGCCCACCCACTATAAGGGCGTTTTAAATGTTAACCGCCCCTACAGTGTGGGGAGGGCACTCTCTTAGTAAGTTTTTCACGTAGTGTATCTTTCTTTCTCTCTAATTCTCTCCATCTCAATCTCAGACCCTCCTATCTCTATATCCTCCTCTCTCCCTTCAGTGAGCTATCTAGGTACACTAGAAGGTACCGACAGATCTGAGTTGTGGCCACATAGACCGTTATCACTAGTATAGTTAGTTTTAGAGGTTGCTCTGAAAAATAAATGAAGGTAGAGGTGGCACACTAGGAGTCTCCATGAATTTTGAATCTCTGAAAATCGATTTATAGTGTCGTCGGGTATGTATAAATAGTTATCATACAAAACAATTCATAACTTTTTCATGTATATGAAGCCATAAAAAGACAAATTTTATATCAAACTATAATGCTCGACATGATCTACAATTTTGTAGTTGATAGGTCTTTTATTTAAAATTATTTAGAGTTTCAAATATTCATTTTTAGTTCCTAGATTTTGTGATTCAAAATTTAGAATTTCAATTTCAATCTACCTTGAGCATTAACATGGCCTACACAAAAGTTGTAGCTCTTGACGTGATCTACAACTTTCTCTTTTATTTAAATTATTTAGTCACAAATATTTATCTTAAGATTTTAGATTTTTAAATTCAAATAATTGGATTTTTCAAACGCCCTCAAATGGAGACAAGCCCTATACCAAGTTGTATAGCTCGACAAGATCTAAAACTTTGTATCTGACCATTATTCAATAAAATATTTTTAAAAGTTAATAGAAAGCAATAGCTTCATATACTTTGTCATAAGCGACCGTGTGTTGTGGTGGTAAGGAGAGCTCACATGAGGCTTTAGGTCAATGCATGTATGTATTCCTCATGAAAAATCATGCAACTCAGGGACATGGTGCTTGTCCCGAGATTAGGAAAGTGCTTATTTTTATGGTTGTTGTTGTTGTGTTTTATAGAAATCGTTTACAGAGTCGGGTCTCTAAAGCCTCTTGCTTCTAACACCTACCTCTACCATTTGAAAGAGGTTTGCAGTAGTGATTTGCAGTAAGGGCCAAACTATGTAGATTTGTAGTAGTATCACCCTAAACCCTATTTTGATGTACATAATCTACACAAAATGGGGGTGTACACATCTTTCTTAACTCTAGGCTTCACATGAATGAAGTATAGGAATAGTATAGAAAATTTTTATTTGAATGTTGTTTTGGAGGAAAACTACCGGAATTTTAGTATCCACTCAAACCTCTTGTAACACCCTAAAATTTGCTCTTTTCAAAATAGATGAAAATTTATTCAGTTTTGTATTTTGTGCTCATGAAAATATAAGGAAAATAATATTTTTCATTAAATTAAAATTTATCATAAGCCTTAGCAATATTGTTGTGCATACATGTTGGCGCATATGTTTTGATGTGATGCTTGTTGCTCCTTTACGTGTTGAGTGAGCAAAGTTTTTAAAATGCGTTTAGTAGATCGATCTTCCTTAACCGGTACATCTTTATATTTTTCTACAATCAAATTCCTTGTCTCTTAGCTCAAGATTTCGGTCAGGATCTCTCAGAATCTTTTCTTTCAAACCTAAGTCACTCGGTTGAGTTTCTCGTCCATCAAGCAATCTCTACAAACTTCTCGGGTATTTTTCTAGCCTTTTCTCTGAGCATGATCTAATTTTTGGATGCTCCAAACAATCTTATCATGAGCTCTAAAAACTTTATTCGGGTTCCCCATGTTTTATAATATCTCTGAGAATTTTTCCCGAATTTTTGGAGCTTTCGGAGTATTTTTCGTGGCTTAACTACTAATTCTGGACTTTTCTAGAATTATTTTATCTATGAAAATAATTAATTCCGAAAAGTAATAAACCTCTTACTATTTTTCCAACGTCAAAGCCCATTTGCAATAATCATAATAAATCCCAAAGACCATGTATTTATTTACTAATGGGCTTTAATAATTAATTAGGCCTATTAGTAAATATGAAGGTAGATGTGGAGAGTTTTCCTCTCTCTATATATGTACCAACCCCTTGAGTTAAGTACATCAAAACTACGAGAAGCCCCTAGTTTGGGAATTCCTAAGGTAGTAAAATTATATTTTCTCCTTTCTCTACGTATTGTGTTGCCTCTTCGTCATCATCAAGAAAGCCGACACCGTCCAAGGTCAAGCCGCCCTCGGCTGCTCTCCACCAGCCGAAACTCTAATTGGCCAGAGTCAAGTTCACGTACAACACAAGGAAGAAGGTGCATGTTCTGCAGCTCATCTATTCATTCAATTATTCCAAAAATCCATACCATCTTAATCGTGTATCATTTAGTTATTCTAACTCTAATCCATTCAACCACGTTAGAATTTTGTAGATTTAATCTATGTACTAGTACCTGCATCTTCACGTGTTGCGCTATATTTGTAAATTTTATTAATTTAAATGCTAGATTGATTAATGTTTATGTAAATTTAGAAGCGAACATACTAAATATTTCTGAATTTTATAATCTAAAATATACTAAACGTTGACGTTTGTGTGCAACTGGTTTTCTAATTTAAAAACTTTATAGATTTTATACTTTGGTGTTTTATATACAAATATTAATATGGTAAGTTACTAACATAATCTTATTTCTAAATAATAAATTGCTTAGCTCAAACATGTTTCATATATGAAATTCTAATTAGACTAAATACTCTCGCATATTTATTTCTTTTGCAATTTGCAAAGATAAAGCTTAATAATTTATTTAGTAAATTAGGTGATAACATTTATAAAAATTATATGATTAGCATCAACTCAGATTTCAAGTTTAAATATGATTTATTTAATTTGAGTTAATGTTACTCACATTGTTTTTCTTAATTAATATAAATCAAGCTTATAGTTGTTTCATTTACGGTATAAATTTTTTTGGCAATTGTTCCTTTTATATTGTAGCTTCGACCTCGATGGTTCTTGCGTTTTTGTGACCGTGATCAAATTAGAGTGCTTTCCACGTCTTTGTGTTCGTAGCGATAGATTAGTTTTTAAATCTTTTTATTGTTTGGTATACTGTTCTAATCATAGCTTTGTTTGCTTCATGTATGTTTGGCTCCTGTTTGCTTGTGTGTTGCTATTCGATGATCGAGTTTAGACGGTGAGCAATTCGTGATGAACAAGAGTGCTTTAGTGATCAAGATCAGAGCTTTGGCAACAAGTAAGACCAGCAGAACCAAAAGGATCAGCAAGAACAATTGAATTAAGGCAAGTATAGCATTTGAATTTTATTTCTGTGACCATGATCCTGTGACTAGATTAATGTTAAGTAATAAATGATAAAAAATGACTTTTTAACAACTTGATGATTTATCTGTACGTGATCACCCGGGACAACAGTGCAACCATGAGGGCTATAATGGCTCTGGCTTTAGCTCAGTATGAAGACATTTTCTAGCTTGTTAGAGGTTACCCGAAAGGGCGGAGGGGCTGAACCGTTTTGGGTATAGTGTGAGCCCATGTCCTTATGTATAGGCTGCGCGTCATTGTGCCATTTGGAAGGGGTATCTATATCTGCGCGCAAAGGAAACCTTGCGGCCCTAATATGTTAGACGAATTTTTGAAAGGCTTCATAGTGATCCCTACCGACCTTCCTTGGAAGTGGGTTAAGAGGCTGATCACCTCGGGCGAAAGGGTAAATCATGACTCATGGGTAAAGATGTACAACCTCTGCAGAGTGTTAAAAACTAGTATACTAGCCGAGCTTACGGTCAGAAGCGGCCTTGGGGACATCTACATTAAGGGTGATGACTCTTGTGTGTTAAATATGCTCATTATTTATTGTTTAATGCTTTACATTATTTATGTCACATCGATCATGAGATTGCGGGAGCTATACAATCTAGTTGCTATACTTGTGGAGTTCGACATGGACTCACTCTTGCTATTTTTCCCAAATCTCAGGAGAAATTTAGGCTTGTGATCAACAGTCAGTTGGATCCTGTAGAGTGAAGTTAATACCCGAAGTTGGAGTTATCTTCCGTTGTTTGCTGCCTAAGGTTATCTCTTTTATACTAAGTACGTTATATATTTATGCATTGTCTTTTAATATTACTCCTTATTTGTAGCTATATGTGAGATTTGACTTCTAAAACTCACATATGGTGTGTATCTGATTTTGTCCTTAAAATCAGGTATTACACCTCTTGGCAAAAATCCTACATTTTTCCTATGATCCATCCAAATGATCATTCCTTTCAAATTCCTGTGCTTTGCAACTATATTTCTATCCAATTTCTATGTTTTTTTATTATTTCTGCGTGTTTTCTTTCCTGTGTTATAAAGTTTCAACCATATAGAAATGGTCGGGTAAACGGTATTTATAGCCGCCAAGTGCTCAAATTATCCGTTGCTACCTCAGGACCTGAAAATGCATTAACCAAAAAGTTTCGGTGTTAACTTCAATCCTTTATTGGAACATTTCCTAAGTGCTACGAGCCTACAAGACTAAGTCATTGGCTTCCCTGCCACATCTCTCTCAATGACCCATTGACCATCTTGACGAGCACCATAGCCTCAAGTGCGCTCCTCGCAATTCTATCTAGTAGTTTAGGGCCATATTTGATTTGTGAACACAATTTGTCATGTCATAGTTTGTGTTCACTGTTACAACCATAACATGTCATACTTTCTTATTAGCATTATGTTTCACATACTATAGACTTATTTTCATGCCAAATTTTACTACAAATGCATGCGGCTTCGACTTTGCTCATCACGCTTTTTATGACAGACATAGTTTGTTAAAAATTAGCATGGCAAACCACAGCACCAACCAAATAAAATATCTTCAAAAGTTTGTGTACTAGCTCTCTAATGCACCACCGTATCTTTCGGTACATTAAATTTTGCCTGCAAGCATGATAGTTTGAGCTAATGTAGAGTAGGTATATTTGGACGTGGCTAAAGGGCGTGGCACACCCTAACACTTTGAACTAAGGTAGAGTAGGTATATTTTAATGTAAGAGTACGTATCTCAATAGGAAGCTATTTTAACTGAATTTTAGACACTATTGTTTACTTTCGAGATACTAAGAAAAACTTTTTATGTATTCCTATTGCA
Source organism: Sorghum bicolor (assembly GCF_000003195.3). Lineage (NCBI taxonomy): Eukaryota > Viridiplantae > Streptophyta > Magnoliopsida > Poales > Poaceae > Sorghum > Sorghum bicolor. The sequence continues at coordinate 9,818,190 of NC_012879.2, read as the reverse complement.
TTTTAGTCAAATCTATATATGTACATGTTGACGTATTATATTTATTTTGTAAAAACAGGATTATGTTAAGTAATGCTACATCGACAGCAAAGGGCTAGATCAAAGGACTCCGGCTTGCGTGCCAGATGACCAAGCGAGTTTGCCACCTTCTACTGCTACCTTCGGTTTCGCCGCCTCTTCTATTGTCGCTTGCTGCCCCCAAGAGCCTGATCCGCTCGATGTGGCATTGTGCGAGGGCATTGGGCCTCCCACTTGGGTTGACCCGATGCTCGATAAACTTGATGCCTCGCTTCAGCTTGCTGCCTTGTTTATCGTCAATCGATCGGTGGGTGCTTCGGCGCTTGGGCGCCCGTCTACCCCGCCTGTGGCCCTTCTGGGGGTTCAGGCTTTGTTGGTGGATGTACGCTCATCAATACCGATGGTTTAGCTCAACTTTGCGGCTGAGGCATCGGGGGTGAAGGTTGTGGATCAGCTTGATGTCGAGGTTGGCGACGCGGCCCATGTCATGTCGGAGCCAGCCCCGATAGTGGATGTATGTCGTTCAGCCCCGGACATATGCGAATCAGGCAAAACACCCTCGGTAACGGTGTTAGCGGGGAGATCACCACCTATGGCCCCAAATCTAGCCATGCCAACTGTTGCAGCTGTCACGTTATCGATTGTGAAAAGTTTGGAGGAGCGGCTCTGTCATTGTTTGCAGGCAACCCTCATTCTGTAGGATTATGAGGACGTTATGCTGGTCAGGAAACAAAAATTTTAACCTCATAAACCAGGATCAACGGCTAGTTATAGATCACGAGATTACCACTGGATGCGCAGGTACAGCGGAAGCGACTCGATGTAGTCGTGCACGTCGCAGCAGTGCCGTGCAGTTGTATGGTCATCCGTCACGTCAATCTCTCTCTTGCGGTTCGTCCTTGTGCTCCAGATGCAGCATCTCCGAGGTATCCCACACGTACGGGAAGAAGCTTCGCGCCTCCGGACTGCTAGGTCCGCGAGGAGCAACAGGCTAGGGCGTGGGCGGTGGCGGTGGTTACTAAATGGCATGAGTTAACCCTCACCGCCCCCACCCTCTTTTTTATAGGCATGCCCTAATCAGTCCCGAGTTGGAGGTCTAATTAGAAAATTCTAAGCCTTGTCTAATTCGGGTCCAACCCGAATTAGGCTTCTAGCCCCTTAAGCATGCGACCTTATGGTAGACATGAGTCGAGTACTCCTATTAGCCCAATAGTTGATAACGGCCTCTAGCAAGGCGTGATAACTCCTATACGCATGCAAAGATCATATCTGACGAACCACTACAAACACATACATGTTATTTCCTTGCCACACGATATTTGATCCAACTCGTGGGTTAATACTTAACCCAAGCACGGTCATGCATTTGTTGATCCAATCACTTGAGTGATACAGTGATGTCTCTCTCACTAAGAGAGGCAAGTTTTATCTTGATTATTTATGTCTCACAACATGTTTCCCGACGAACCCAAAGACTACCTTTATAACTATCCTATTACGGAGTAGCGTTTAATAGTCCCTAAGTAGGTTGTTTCACATCTTCAGAACATACTACAATCTCAGGTCTAAGGACATAACGTACATGATGCATAAAGAGATAATAAAAACATCTCAGGTTAGATCAGTCCAGCCTCATGTCATATATGTACCCATATTATTAGTTTGACATATCTATGTCTATAACTTGTAGAACATAGTCATCAACTAATACATATACTAATGTAATATTCATATATGTCCTCACACGAACTCTAATTAGGAACAACTTTAGAATAACCATACAAGTGAAAGAGTTTCACAAATAATTTACATAATTATCAATCAATAAAAATTCATTTATAATGGATGTTAATTAAACTCATAATATATATATATATATTATAAATATAATTATAATATAATAATATCATAATCTCTATAATTATCTCCAGTATGGCCATCATGGGCCGCCGAGCTTGCGCATACCTCGAACCGTTGCGAGGCTAGAAGTGGCAGCGTATGCTAGAGGCTTCTCAAATCATCCCCTCTACATCATTCAGCACGTCTCTGTATCTGGTTCTGGAACCATCCAGTGACGTGGACGTGTCACGTGTTCATCATTCATAATTTAACCCCCTCCGATCCGTCCCACATTTGCTCCCGTCTTCCCCAATTCGCCAGGGGTCAACAACTCCTCTGCAATTTCCATTCCGTCGATCCAGCTCCGCTCCAAGCCAGCTTCCTTTGCTGGTCCAACTCCCTCCCTCCAATGGCGGACTTCTTCTTCGGGAGCCCGTTCCGCCGCGTCTTCCACGCGCGCCCCTTCTTCCCCGCCGTCGAGTGGTCCTCCGGCGCGGCATCGGCGGCCATGGACTGGGTGGAGACCCCGGCCTCCCACGTGCTCCGCGTCAACGTGCCGGGCCTCGGCAGGGACGACGTCAAGGTCCAGGTCGAGGAGGGCAACGTGCTCACCATCAGAGGCGCCCCGCCCGCAGCCAAGCAGAAAGGGAAGGAGGACGAGGAGGAAGGGACGGTGTGGCACGTGGCGGAGCGCGGCAAGCCGGAGTTCGCGCGGGCCGTGGCGCTGCCGGAGAAGGTGCGGGTGGACGGGATCAGGGCCGCCGTGGAGAACGGGGTGCTCACCGTCGTGGTGCCCAAGGAGGCCGCACCGGCCCGGCCCAAGCCCAGGCCCATCGCCGTCTCCAGCAAACTCTGATAGTGGCAAGAGTGCACTGAATTCTGATCGAGCATGTGTCCGTGTCACCTAAACAACGTGTGTACCCGTGTAAATTGTGATACAGTTTCATCATCCATTCATGGAAGTAATCCAAGAGTGAGTGAAAATGGCCGCTAGCCAATACGGAACACTAGTACTCTGGATTATGAATCTGCAGTTTGTAAACTAAATTAAAATAAAAACTAAAAGCCAGTTTGAACAAATTAAAGATTCTGAGATTTTTCATAGAAATCTGTACACTTTCTAGACAGAGGGGAGAATGGTTTGGGAGAATGAGAATTATATTCTTATCAGGATGAAAGAAGTATATTTAATTTAAAGTATAAACGAAATCAGTCATGCCAAGCTTCAAATCGAGGTTTTTCCTAGCATAGATAAGTCAGCTCTAGGAAAGCATGTGATGATCTGGGTTCTCGGACGTACATATATATATATATACCTGTTCCTTGAGTTCGGTTGAACATCAGAGTTGCCACGGAATTCAGCAACGTGTGGGCGCCATCAGGCCTTGTTTAGTTCGCAAATTTTTTTGTTTTTGGGTACTGTAGCATTTCATTTTTATTTGACAAATATTGTCCAATCACGGAGGAACTAGGCTCAAAAGATTCATCTCACAAATTACAGGAGTTAGTTTTTATTTTCGTCTATATTTAATGCTCCATGCATGCGACTAAAAATTCGATGTGACGGAGAATCTTGAAAATTTGTGCCAACTAAACAAGGCCAGTTTCTTCAGGTTGCTTGCTGTTGTCTTCCAGTTCTGATAATATACAGAGGGAAGTTGTGCCTGGGCCTCCAGGCAAGCCAGTTATCCTGACTACTCGGTAGATTCAGCGAAGATTGAAAAGTTTTATTACTGCATCTGAACATTCAAGTTTGTTTGCGTACTTTCCATAATACAACTTCTGCATTTCACTCAAGTTCAGTTAAATTATGGACCAACTGTCTCGGTCCTTTCGGCCGGTCCTGAATACCTACTTTTTATTGCTGTTTTTCATCTCCAGCAATTCCAGGTTGCTTTAAATTTATTTATTTGTCATGTATCACTCTATTCTAAACTTATCCATCAAACATTTTTTCAATAATATGACCTTTGGCCAATTTCCTCGGTAGTAATAACTTGGTTCAGAGCTTGCAGATTTTATGGCTCTTATACCTGATTTCCCATGCTCGTCATTATTTTCACTCGTACTTGGTTCAGTACGAATCCATTGTTAACTACTTGTTTTGTCTTTATGTCTTCCTTTTTCTTTCTATACATGGATCTTACTTGTGTTTTTTTTGTCTCTTGCCTAAAAAAAAGAAAGAAAGAAAAAACTCGCATTTGAGGCAACTTTCAGTACAAGTAGTCAAAAGAGTCTGGGGTGATGCTCTGCGCTGTTTTCTCTGGTAGTTCAGAAATCCTTTGCAGCAACACAAGCCCATCTTACTCCTGACCAGAAAGAATGGTAGTTAGCCTTGCAACCATTGGTTAGCAGAGCTACTGGTCAACCCTCTCTTTGTTTTCAGTTCCTAGTAAATCGAATGCAGGTTTAAACTCGCTAATTCCACAAACTGATTTCAGATCTTCTCGTGCTCACGAAGGGCTTCGAACAAAAGAGGACCTCGTGTACCATGAACACCCCTGCCTCTGCCTGCACCACCTTTTGATCTTATTCCTGACAATATTATCTGGAGCGATTCACTGTCATCTCTAAGGTTTCTTGCTCACATCTTTCTGCATCATACAGTTGAAGGTACTTAACTCTACCTGTTTTTCTCTCTTCTAAAATGTGGTGGTAGTATGAAAGAAGAATCCTGATCCGAAGCTTATTGCAGACTCATCTTTTTAGGTCTCCTCTCCCATGAACGTCCTCCTGATTGCTATGGTCTCCTTTGCTTCCCAATGGTTCACATGCCTTATGGTAGCAGGTGTTGCATTAGTAATTCGTAACTACTCTACTTTTGATTTGGTTATCCAGTTGCTCACTCATATTCACTTAGCATTCTACTTGCATCCGGTTTCAATTGCAGTGGTTTTACTAGCGATGCTATACTGCTTCCTGAAGCAACTAGCAGGAAATGCTGATGCAGCAGAGCAGGAGGAGCCAATTCGGCGGCGCCAAGATGAAACAGAACCGATTCTGCCAAGGAAAGAGGTGTTCTTCAGCTACGGAGCAACCGAAGAGCATCAGCCCGAGTGCAGTGCGTCGTGCCCTGCCCCTGCTGAAGACCCGCTCAGCGAGAAGATGTGCAGGATCTGCTATGACTCGCCCCGGAGCTGCTTCTTGATACCCTGCGGCCATTGCTTTACCTGCTTCACATGTGCAAGGAGGTATATATATATGTTTCTCATCCTTTTGTCATGGAGATGCGTTGATCAGACCACTTTCGCAAGTTTATGAACTCAAAGGTAAAAGGCACATTATATCTTGGTTTAGTTCTAGACTTCTAGTGACACTGATAGTCTACGGAATCTCAGGTTTATCCTTTAGAGTATTTCCAACAGTTTCTTGAATTCTTTCCTAATCCTTGGTTTTTAAGAAGATGAAAAAAAACATCTCCAATAACTCCTAAGGGCCCATTCGTTTGTGGGATGGAATAGCTTGGAACCATTCGATATTTTATACTGGGCTGGGCTGAAAATGCCAAACCAAACGGGCTCTAATTCATCCTCCTAGGAATTGGAAAAAGTCATTCTGTTTTGGCTTAAAAATACGTGCTTCTGAGCATGCATACCTTCTCCTCACACGTGGTGGAAGGGCGTGGAAAAAAAGTATGATAGAGTTCCTGATGTAAATGTACAAAAGTGAAAGAATATGTAAAAATGATTAGGCTAATTTAGAAATAGTGTAGGATTCTTGCTATAAAATTGTCTTCTATATTTTAGTAATAAATTATTAGAAATTCTTGGAAATGACCTCCTTTATTTCTTCTAATACTTTTTTTCATGAGTTGTAAAACTTCATGTCTTTTGGAAGAAAAATATCGCATACTCTCTGGAGATGCTCGGAGGTCTTGTTGGGATGCAATTAGATTCGTATCAGTCTACATATATTGAGGTGAATTAGAGTAGAACTTAGACTAAATTTTATCTCAATTCATCATAACACATATGAATTGAGATGAATCTGACAACGTCGAAATAAGGTTTGGGAAATTTTTTAAGGCTCACTATCATCATCAAACTAAAAAAGATGGTTTTGTGTGAAATGGAGTGGGTCAAACATTGAAATGCTTTTGTGAAGAAACTGAATAAGCTAACAAGATATATACCAAAATTATATGTACATATTTGAGTGGTATATATAGACATAAATGTTTGTGATTGCCACTGCAGGATTGTGGAAGAGGAAAGCAAGGCCTGCCCGATCTGTCGAAGGCTGATCCATAGAGTAAGAAGACTCGAGAGCCCTTAGCTCGCTACAGATGGGCTGTTGTATACTTGCTTCATGTAACTTCCTGGGCCTCTCGAATGTGTTGGGCCCTGAATCCTGATTCCTGAAACCAGAATAATTCGTTTCTTTTTTGGAAATGAAATTATGTCTGTAGCTAAATTTAGAGCATTTTTCTTCGTTAGCGAGTATCCTAAATTGCCTATCTTATCAGAACTGGACTTCGCCTCCTGCCTCTCCGGTGGGCGGGGGACCGGATGATGGCGGCCATGGTGCGGAGGGCGGCAGGGCCGGCGCAGCCGGGGATTCGGGCCCACCTAAGGCCTTGTTTGTAGTCGGATTCGCATCAATCCACATGTGTTGGGGTGGATTAGGGTAGAACTTGAACTAAATTCCACCCCAATCTACTCCAACACATGTGGATCCAAACAAAACCTAATGCTGGTTCTTCAGGACATGATTCATCCGCGCGTCGCGATTCTGACGAGGTCGACTCCGACGATAGCAACTACAATGGCCGTCATCCTGGCTTCGACAACCATCGACGACGGCCTGCCGCATCGGGGTTTGTGCCTACATCTGACAGTCCCATGTGGGGTAGCCGGACCTCGATTCGTGTGGGGCTGGTGAACTGTCCGCTGCTTGGAGGCTGCTCCGAGATCCCGGACATCCAATCAGTGGGACCTACCGGCGTCCAGAGCAGGGTGCCTTCCACCCCTGTCACCCCTACGGTCAGCTCCGGGACGCGCGTGTCTATCCCCGGGGCAGGGTGCCCGCGATCTCCTGCACAGTCCAGTGGGGGCGCCCTCCGCCTTTCTGTCACCGTCGCCCATGCTGCTTCGGAGTACGTCTTCGTCATAGATGGGGGTCGTGGGCCGCCTCATCGTTGTCGCGCCTGTGCTGCTGCTAAATGGGAACTGCGTTCAGAGCACTCTCAGGCCAGACCACCACGACTGGTGGGCCGAATGCGTCAATACGGAGCTTGCCGACCCACGTTCGGCCGACCTGGAGACCAACGCCTCTGGAGTCATCGCCTACCTCCACTCAGGCGGACTTCGTCCCACAGGGGCAATCCGCTTCGGAGTTCGTGGCTTCTTTCAAGAAGGCGCTTGAACAGCCTATTTTACCTTCGACGCCTAATCTCCGCCTGACGGCGATCCCGCACGGCAGCGTAGACGTGGACTGGGTCCAAAGCGGAGTGCGCGCCTGGCCGCTAAGAGCAAATTCAGGGAGGCGAGGCCGGAGGCTCAGGCAAGAAAGGTTTTGATGAAAAAGCTTGGCGTGCAACTCGACACGGAGCAACCTGATGAAGCTTCATTTGATGAATTCCAAACTGCGTTCAGGTTACCTCTGGACCACTCCACCGAAAAAGCTATGGAGGTCCTCTTCCCTGGTCGCGGGCAGCGAGCGTTCGGTGCGGCCATCCACGCCTGAATTTGCTAAGCACCATATTGTTGCGCCATCATGTTACTTATGTTTAATCAAAAAAATTTCGTCTGGATTGTGAGGGGGCTGAACATGGCAGCTCGGCGGGCTGTTGTACGTGATTTTGCAGTGCAAGAGCGTGTGTCTGTTCTCTGTCTGCTTGAGAGAAAGCTTGTTGAACTAACCCTCGCCGCAGCTTCGGAGCTGTGTTGGCCTGGGTTGTGATTTTACTTGCCTTCCCTCCGCTGGTGCGTCTGGTGGAATTATTGTTGCCTGGAACCGCGACGAGTGGGCGACCTCAGCATGTGTGCATCGTTCGCACTCTGTGTCGCTGAACATCTCACCGGTTTCCTCAACCGGTCCCCTGTGGACGCTCACGGCTGTCTACGGACCTGTGTTGGAGTCGGAGAAATCAGCGTTCCTGGCTGAGCTGCGTGAGGCCTGTTCGTTGGCCCCAGGACCTCATCTCCTTTGTGGTGACTTCAATCAGATTTGCTGTGCAGCTGACAAAAACAACACACGCCTCAACTAGCGCTCCATGCATCGCTTCAGAAGGTTCCTTGACAGTGCCCAGCTCCAGGAACTCTACCTTAATGGCAGATTATTCACGTGGTCCAACCGGAGGAGAAACCCGACGTTGGAGCGTATTGATCGGGCCTTCGCCTCGGTTCTGTGGCTCGAGGCTTTTCCCAGTCACCATCTCAGATGTCTCTCTTCAGACTGCTCCGACCACTCGCCGTTACTTCTGCAGCTGTCTACAGAGCCTTGGGCCAAACCACGTTTTCGTTTTGAAACGTTCTGGGTTCGGATGGACGGGTTTCTGGAGGCAGTAACGGAGGCTTGGGACTGCGCTCTGCCGAACGTCGACAACTGCATATTGCTGGATCACAAACTGCGGAGGACAGCTAAGGCTTTGCAAAGCTGGAGTATGCGAACCATTGGCAGTGTTCGATCACAGCTTTTTATGGCTCGTGAATTGATTGCTCAATTCGACAAAGCACAAGAGTCTAGGCAGCTGACAGACAGCGAGCATAACCTACACAGGCAGCTGAAGCTGATCAGTTTGGGACTAGCTTCGCTTGCGCGCTCCATCGAGAGGCAACGTTCCAGAATTCGCTGAAAGAAGGAGATGCTTACACCAAGTTCTTTCATCTTCAAGCCTGCCATCGCAGCCGTAAGAACATCATCCCGACGTTCGAACATCAGGGTACTTGGGTGTCCGAGAAGCGTGCAAAATCAGATGCCATTTTCCAGTATTTCAACGACATCCTGGGCAAGCCTTTTCAACGTCAACATTTCATAGTTTTGCACGACCTGCTCCCGCAAGTTGATCTGTCGGGTATCGACAACTGCTTCTCGGAGCAAGAAGTGTGGGAGGCTGTCAAAGATCTTCCAGGTGACCGCGCTCCAGGGCCGGATGGTTTTAATGGAGACTTCTACAAAGCTGCGTGGCCTGTCATCAAGGCAGACGTGCTGAATGCACTGAACGCTGTCTGGTCGCTTGATGGCCAGAGCCTGTATCTCCTCAATGATGCCCTCATGATTCTCCTCAGGAAGCACAACGCGCCCAGCACACTCAAGGACTACCGCCCGATCGCGCTTGTCCACAGCTTCGGCAAACTGTTAACCAAATGCCTGGCTAGGCGTTTTGCACCGCGGCTGTCTGAAATGGTAGCCCAGAGCCAGAGCGCGTTCATCAAGGGCAGGCTGATCCATGATAATTTCCGCACAGTACAGTTGGCCTGCAAATGGCTTCACGCCAACAAGTCGCCGTCCTTGCTGCTCAAGATCGACATCGCGAAGGCCTTTGATTCGGTGTCCTGGGCGTTCCTCCTTGAGGTGCTGCAGCGTATTGGGTTTTCCAGACGCTGGATGGACTGGATCGCGCTAATTCTGTCCACAGCAAGTACCAGGGTGCTTGTTAATGGAAGGCCGAGTCGAAGAATCGCACACATCAGGGAGCTACGTCAAGGTGACCCCATCTCACCCATGTTGTTCATCCTTGTAATGGAGGTTCTCAGTTCGCTCATTAGAGAAGCGGATCGGCGGCTAGTGCTGACAGCCAGGGCGGCCCTCTACGCTGATGACCTGGTTGTGTTGCTGGCGCCTACTGAGCACGATCTATCCTGCCTCGCCGCCATCCTCGACCTCTTTGCGGGGGCTTCGGGCCTCATGGTCAACCAGAACAAGTGCACAGCTACGCCTATCCAGTGCGATGAAGACGCAGTTGCAGCTGTCCTGCAAACATTTCCCTGTCCCATCAAGGAGTTCCCCTGCAAGTACCTGGGCACCCCGCTCTCGCTGAGGCGCCTCCGCCATGCTGATGAGCAACCTCTCGTCGATGCTGTCGCGACAAGGCTTCCGACCTGGAAAGCCGGTCTGCTCAACATGGTCGGCCGAGCTGCCCTGACAAAATCCACACTTTCAGCTATCCCAGTACATGTTAGCATCGTCTGCTCGCTGTCGTCTTGGGCAGTTAATCAGATTGACAGACGCAGAAGGGCTTTCATTTGGTCAGGGAAGGAGATGTGCTCGGGGGGCAAGTGCAGGGTCGCCTGGCCTATTGTCTGCCGGCTTGTTGACACCGTTTTTGGGCACGTGTCCAGGATGGCAGGATAAGATGACAGTATGTGGTTTACAGGATGAGTTGCCGATGAGGATGGTTGCCGATGAGGATGGTTGCCGATAAAGGGGAGTTTGGACGTGACTAAGTTTACAGGTGATGATGTGTCTGTGCCGATGACTATGATGAGGAGGTCTGCCGATGACCATGGCAAAAGAGTCTGCCGATGATACAGAGGGGGAGTCTGGTTGTGGAAGAGTTTCAATTTGTCACGAGGTATACCTGAGTTATTTCCTTATTTGTTTGAGTCGTTTTGTATACGGATTCCGTGTAATTTGGAATTCGAATTCTGGTCGTGTTTAGTTATAGCTCTTTGAGCAGGGTATAAATTTGGACCCTAGGGCTTTGTAATGAGACATCTATCAATCAATCAAACACACGTTTTTACTCATATTCCAGCATCTACTTTTCGACGACTTCGTCATACTTTTTCCCTTTTATTACGAGTTCTTAGGAATTCGTCGACTTAAGCTCGGCGTGTTCTCGAGTTCCGCGTGAGTACCTCTTAGCCGTGACATCCGGGCGCATCGCTGTTGTCAGGACTAAAGTATTCGAGTTATCACCTTTGCCGATAGTAAGGTCAAATCGGCTGGCACGCCTTAACGTTTGAATTGGGTATTAGCCCTTTGTGTTTGCAGATCAGTTTTGCATCAACACATCTTTTGGCACGCCCGGTGGGACAGATCCAAGATCAAGATCAACATGTCGACTTCTGAGTTTGATCAAGAGAACGTCATCCCTGTGACGGAGGCCAATCTCAAGGATGAGCAGAAGCAAGCTATTGCCCAAGCCATGGAAGAATTCAAGCTGCAATGCCTGAGGTCTTTCAGCATAAATAGGAGTGGCGAGGTGATCCAGAAAGATGCATTGCCGGCACCACGGCAGGTTACCTTCGAAGCCAATCCTGGCAAGCTTCAAGATATGGTTGACAGTGCGATTAACCGAGCTTTGATCAACCAAGCTGGTGTACTGTCTAATACGGTTTTCAATGCCGTGGCAAGAACTTTCAAGGAAGGACAAATCCCACCAGATTATGTGGGCCCCTCTCATCATCAGCCAACGGCACCAGAGGTCACGGCTCCATCAGCTGCTTTGACGGCTGCAAGTGCACAATCTGTCGTCCCTCCAAGTACATCAGGAGTTACTGGTGCACTATCTGTGCCGATGACAACTAACCCGCAGACTTCAGGTGGGCAGAATAAGCTGACTACAGATATGTTGGCATCGGCAATGTCAGGGTTGACTCTTCCTCCTAACTAGTGGGGTTATGGTATGCCTCCAGAATTGACGCCAGGTACATCGCAGATAACCGACATGAGGGGCAAGACTCCTATGACATCGGCGCTTCCCAATGCGCCGTTGAACCAGAGTTCCCGGTATACGACAACTACTACTGCAAGGCCTCACACTGGGAATCCTCAAGATTCAATGTTCCAGATGCCTAATGCATCGGTAGATTCAATGCTGATGCAACAGAGGTCTATGGCCCAGTCAGGGTATGTCAATTCAATGATGGTACCCAATTACCAATCATCGGCACCGCCTATGCCGATGAACGCTAATAATGGATGGCTTGGACAGCAAGTCTTTCCACAATCGCCCCAACAAAGTTACTAGGCTACGGGGTTCCAGCAAGGACAGATCTATCCCGGATTCCAAAGTCAGGGGATCTCCAGCCAGCCAATGAATATTGGACAGCAACTCGGGGCACAGCAAGTCGGTGGACAGCAGTTTGGTGGTCCGCAGATTGGAGGACAGATGATCAATCCGATGCTCCGTGCAGATAACGTCCCGAACAGACACGTGGAGGTTCGCCACCAAGTGCCGGACCCGCAGCCGCCTCATCGGTAGGATGCCGATGCATATTGGGCCGATAAAATTGCTGAAGTAATGAGGGAACAATTTGGGATAAAACCCAAAGTCAACACTTACTCTTATCGGACACCGTATCCTCCTGCATATGATTTGATCCCGCTTCCACATCGGTACAAGGTACCGGATTTTACCAAATTTTCCGGGCAGGACGACATGTCAACCATGGAGCATGTCAACAGGTTCATCATTCAATGCGGAGAAGCTGGTAACAGGGACGAATTGAGGGTTCGTCTATTTTCATCATCATTATCTGGATCGGCCTTTACTTGGTTCATATCATTACCTCCCAACTCAGTGGTTACTTGGGCCGATCTGGAGAAACAATTCCACAAATACTTCTTCTCCGGGGTTCATGAGAAGAAAATCACCGACTTAGTCAAGTTGAGACAGCGCAATGATGAATCAGTTGAAGGTTTCGTGCAGAGGATACGGGAAGTTAAGAATAAATGCTACAGCCTGGTTCTAGATGATCGGCAGCTAGCCGATTTGGCTTTCCAGGGTTTATTACCACACATCAGGGATAAGTATGCTTCTCAGAAGTTTGAAAGCTTAAGTCATTTGGTGCAGAGGATTTCTGATCAAGACGTCAAGCCTTTCGAGCCCAAAAGAGCACGGAACAAGAAAGTATCATTTGTTGATGAAGCGACGAGCTCCGATTCTGATGAGGAACCAGTCATCGGCTTGGCAGAGTGGATCAAAAACAAGAAGCTGATGTCTTGTCCTTTTGGGCAGAAAGAACCAGAGAAGTTCGCTTTCGACACCGCTAAGGCCGATAAGATATTTGATTTTCTACTCCAGGAAGGTCAGATCAAGCTGTCTCCTAATCACGTGATCCCATCGGCTGAGGAGTTGAAGAGGATGAGATATTGCAAGTGGCATAATGCAACTTCTCATGACACTAATGAGTGCAAAGTTTTCAGACAGCAGCTGCAATCGGCAATAGAGTCTGGGAGGATTAAGTTTGACAGTTCCAAGACCCAGAGGCCGATGAAGATAGACCAACATCCTTTCCCGACAAACATGTTGGATGCCAAGGGGAAGGCCAAGGTCTTAACATCGGAAACAGCCGAGAAAAGTGCATCGGTAGATCCTCAGCATCAAGTTACTACTGCCGATGCAAAAAGTAAGGGTTTAGTCCAGGAAGGAACCAGTTCGGGTAGGCCCCCTCGGTCTGGTATCGTTATAACTCATAGAAGACCTCGAGAGAACTGGCAGCAACGGGAAAATCAGTATCGGCGCCAGCAAGAAGATTATCGACGGGAGGAAGAAAGACGCCGACAGGAGTGGAATCGGCATAGAGATCATTGGAACTGCCCGTTCTTCATCCATTGTTGGGAGGAAAATATTAAGCTTCCTACTGTCGGAGACTGCCCTGAGTGCAATGTTTATGATCGGTACGACAGGACTGATCGGCGTTATCATGATGACAATCGGCGATTTGATGGGCCGATCAGAGGAAGAGCATCGGTTCATGATCGGCTGGGGGCAGGCTTAGCGTGCACGATAGGCTTGGTGATCGTGTCCAATATTTTCCCAGGAACCAGAAAGAGCTCGAGGAGATGGCTAATGCGCGAGTTCCCGATGAGTTTATATTTTGCAGGGATGCTAACACGTATCGTATGGAGTCAGGGGAGAACCGACGCCCGGCAGTAAGGCAAAAGCCACTCCCTCCATGGTGTCCTGAAGGGTTGACCAAGACGCAGAAAAGGAGATTGCAGCGTGAAAGGCAAGAGGAGCTAAACAAGGGCGAAAATTCTGGTCAGCCTGGAGATCAGCAGCAATCAGATCCTAAGAAAGGAGATCCATCGGCAGGAGTTAACATGGTCTTTATGTTACCGAAGGAGTTTCTTGCACCATCCAGTGATGATGAGTTGGAATTTTCCGATCAGATAGCTCATCTGGCTTTGGATCCGATGACGGCTATCTTTGAGAAACCTGCCGATGACGAGAGACAGCATCTCAAAGCTCTGTTTGTCAAAGGAAGTGTTGATGGGCAGCTAATGACCAAGATCCTAGTTGATGGTGGAGCTGCTATTAATATTATGCCATATGCAGTATATCGGAAGCTTGGAAAAGGGGATCAGGACTTGACCAAGACCGATATGATGCTCAAGGATTTTGAAGGAAACGTGTCTCCAGTCAAAGGGGCAATATGTGTGGAGTTGACCATCGGCAGCAAAACCTTGCCGACAACTTTCTTCGTAATCAGTGGAAAGGGTGCTTATAACTTATTGTTGGGAAGAGATTGGATTCATGCCAATTGTTGCATCCCTTCTACAATGCACCAATGCCTGGTTCAGTGGGTAGGCGACAAAATTGAGATTGTCCCAGGAGATTCTTCTTATGTTATTGCATCAGCAGAGGCGGATACCTATGAGAGGACTAGGTGCATTTCAGGGGAAGTTTGGGAGAAGGATTTTCTCAAAGTTGCCGATTACGAGATTCCACCGATCCAAGCAGTCGGTTCTGACGACGGTTTTTAATGGATAGGTTCGCCGATAATGGAAAATTAGGCCAGGGATTCACATCGGCCGATGATTTGGTAGAAGTAGATATAGGTAGTGGTGATAAGCCTAGGCCCACTTTTATTAGTGCTAAGTTAAATCCTGAGTGTAAGCAGCAATTAACCAATTTGTTAAAGGAATATAAAAATTGCTTTGCTTGGGATTATACCGAGATGCCTGGTTTAGACCGATCAATTGTTGAACATCGGTTACCCATCAAGTCTGGATTTCGGCCACATCAGCAGCCAGCTCGTCGATGTAATCCTAATATTCTACCTGATATTAAGGCCGAAATCACTAACTTATTAAAGCTAAGTTTATTCGGCAGTGTCGGTATGCCGAATGGATTTCCAATGTCGTTCCGGTTTACAAGAAAAACGGGAAGCTTCGGGTGTGCATTGATTTCAGGAATCTCAATAAAGCTACGCCGATGGATGGATACCCAATGCCTGTTGCCGATCTGTTGGTTGACGCCGCGGCTGGTCATCGGGTCATCAGCTTTATGGACGGCAATGCAGGATACAATCAAATATTCATGGCAGAGGAAGATATTCCAAAAACCGTATTTAGGTGTCTTGGTCATGTTGGGTTATTTGAATGGATAGTCATGACCTTTGGATTGAAGAATGCTGGTGCTACTTATCAAAGAGCCATGAATTTTATATTTCATGAGTTCATCGGCAAGCTGGTGGAGATCTATATTGATGATGTGGTGGTTAAGTCTGGGGATTTCTCAAAGCATCTTGTCGACTTACAAAAGGTGTTAGAGTGCACAAGGAAGCATGGGTTGAAGATGAATCCCAATAAGTGTGCATTTGGT
Source organism: Sorghum bicolor (assembly GCF_000003195.3). Classification (NCBI taxonomy): domain Eukaryota; kingdom Viridiplantae; phylum Streptophyta; class Magnoliopsida; order Poales; family Poaceae; genus Sorghum; species Sorghum bicolor. The sequence goes on along the minus strand of NC_012879.2, from coordinate 9,802,835 downwards.
GTATCGGCAGGACAGTTTCTTGGTTTCATGGTACATCAAATGGGGATTGAAATTAGTCGAAGATCTATTGATGCCATCAATAAAATAGTGGCCCCTACCAACAAGACTGAGCTCCAGTCCTTGATCGGCAAGGTAAATTTTATCAGGAGATTTATATCCAATCTGTCTGGTAAGATTCGTGCTTTCAGTCCTCTCCTTAAGTTGAAAGTCGATCAAGAGTTTATTTGGGGAAAAGAGCAGCAGTTGGCTTTGGATGAAATCAAGAAATATCTAGCGAATCCTCCAGTTCTAGTTCCACCTCAGCAGGGGAAGCCCTTCAGATTGTATTTGTCTACCGATGGGACGGTTATCGGTTCGGCGTTGATTCAAGAATTTGAAGGGAAAGAGCGTGTAATTTATTACTTAAGCAGGAGATTAATTGATGCTGAGACCAGGTATTCGGCCATTGAGAAGTTATGCTTATGCTTGTATTTTTCGTGTATTAAATTGAGGCACTATTTATTATCGGCCGAATGCACTGTTGTTTGCAAAGATGATGTGGTCCGATACATGCTATCTATGCCGATTATGAGTGGCAGGATCGGTAAATGGATTTTAGCACTGTCGGAGTTCGATCTGCGTTACGAATCGGCTAAGGCAGTTAAAGGACAGATTATGGCCGATTTTGTGACTCAGCATTGCGGTGTAGTGGAAACCTTGGAAATTGTGCCCTGGACACTTTTCTTTGATGGATCCACATGTGACCGGGGAGCAGGAATCGGCATTGTATTAGTTTCCCCTAAGGGGAGGAAGTATGAATTTTCCTTGCCGATTGTTGCTACATCGACAAATAATCAGGCTGAGTATCAGGCTCTGATCAAGGGATTGGAGTTGTTAAGAGAAGTTCGTGCTGATGCTGTTGAAATTTTTGGGGATTCTCTGTTGGTTATAAATCAATTGGCCGGGAGCTATGAATGCCGAAGTGAAGTTCTCATAACTCATTTCGAGAAAAGCATGCGACTGTTGAAAGAATTCAAAGATTTCCGATTAGAGCATATTCCTCGATTACATAATGAAGAGGCCAATCGGTTAGCTCGGCATGCCTCGTGATATCAGCCTATGATTAATGCACTATCGACAATCGGTGCCGATGATTGGAGGAAGGAAATTGTCGATTATCTAAAGGATCCATCCAAGAAAGTTGAAAGACGAGTTCGATTTCAAGCAACCAAATATGTGCTCCTCGAAGATGAATTGTATTATCGAACTATTGATGGAATTCTTCTCCGATGTTTGGGTGATGATGAAGCTAGGAGTTTGATGGGAGAGATCCATGAAGGGGTATGTGGAGCACATCAGTCGGCTTTCAAGATGAAATGGATGATTAGAAGGAATGGATATTTTTGGCCGACTATACTTGAGGATTGCTTTAAGTATTTCAAGGGATGTCAAGGTTGTCAAAAGTTTGGTAACATTCAAAGAGCACCCGCATCGGCTATGAATCCTATTATCAAGCCTTGGCCGTTTCGGGGATGGGCTATCGATTTGATCGGCCAGATTTATCCACCATCTAGTAAGGGGCATAAGTTTATTTTGGTTGCCACTGATTATTTCACTAAATGGGTTGAAGTCGTTCCTTTGAAGAAGGTCACCTCGGCCAATATGATCGATTTTGTAAAGGAGCACATTATTTACCGATTTGGGATTCCTCAGACAATTACTACCGATCAGGGCACTATGTTCACATCGGGGGAGTTTGATGAATTCGCAATCGGTATGGGGATTAAAGTGTTGAATTCTTCTCCTTATTATGCTCAAGCCAATGGGCAGGCCGAAGCATCTAACAAAGGGATTATCAAGCTTATTAAACGAAAAATTGAAGAAAATCCTAAGCGGTGGCATACATTGTTAAATGAAGCACTGTGGTCTTATCGGATGGCTTGTCATGGATCAACCAAGGTGTCACCCTATCAATTGGTGTATGGACATGATGCAGTGTTGCCTTAGGAGATTAAAGCCGGATCCAGGCGATTATCTTTTCAAGATCGGTTAACCGCCGATGATTATGCTACTTTGATGACCGATGAGTTGGATGATCTAGCAGGGCATCGGTTAAAAGCTTTAATGAGTATAGAAGAAAATAAGAAGAGAGTTGCTAGATGGTATGATAAGAAAGTGAAGGCTAAGGAGTTTGTCGATGGGGATTTGGTATGGAAATTAATTTTGCCAGTCGGAACTAAAAGTGCGAAGTTTGGAAAGTGGTCTCCTAATTGGGAAGGTCCTTATCGGATAAGTCGATCGGCTCCTGGTAATGCCTATATTCTAGAAACTCTCGAGGGAGTTGAATTTCCTAGAGCATTAAATGGCAAATATTTAAAGAAGTACTACCCCAGCATATGGGTCGATGCATAAAAGTTTAAATGCCGATAACACTCCTATCGGCTGGATTCAAATGTTTGGGGGCTTAGTGTTTCAAAAGATGCCGATAACAGTCCTATCGGCTAGACTAAAAGCTGAGAAAGCAGGAAAGCACAGATATGATGCCGATGAAAACTTTATGTGTTAAGCAGCGCCTGGATTGCCGATATAGCACGTAGCCGGATTTGGTTGGCTGTTTCTATCTCCTTAATGTCATCATCGGCAGAACCCTCTATCGGCTTCAGTTTCTTCTTCAGTTGAAGTGCCTTGCGACCATGAACGTTTCGCTCGTGCTCAAGAAGCTTGATGGTCTCTGGCAGTTGGCTCTCTTCCTGTTGAGCTTGGGATAAGGCGTCCTCCACTTCCTTGAGTTCTACCAACAAAGATTCTCTTCTTGCCGATAGATCGGATATTTTCTGCTTCAGCGCGTCTCCTGAAGATCTCAGGATGGCGATGTTCTTGTGCTTCTCATCGGTCAAGAGCTTCTCTTTCCTCATTTCATCGGAGAGTTGGGTCTGAGCAGCTCTATCGGCAAGACGCCGAGAAGCTCTCTGGTACTACAGCTGGCGACTCTCCAAATGAGCGGCTTGGAAAAGGGTTTCTTCGACATCGGCTGGGATTTGGCCTCTGAGAGTTCTGAACAGGGTCTTGGTAGGGTCGGAGTCGTCAACCAACTGCGCTGTGTCCTGGTGAAGGAGAGCTGACAATTCCTCCAGTCTGGTCCTGATCTCTGCCGATGTAATGCCAACTGTCTGAGAAGAGCTTGCATCTTCGCCTTCTTCTTCAGAGAGATCGATGGCGAAGGAGAACAGGCTGTCGGGAGAATCTTGTTCCTGGGAGGGAAAGCAAAGTTAGTTCATACTCGGAGAATCGGCAAATAGTATTGGTAAAGGTTGGGTGGCTTACTTGTTTTAAGGCTATTTCCTGCCTTTGTCTGGAAGATGCCGATGGAGATGCAGGATGATCGGCTAAGGTTGCCGATGGGACGATATCGACTGAAAGAAGACAGGAAGAGTTATGAGACTAAATAAGAATAAGTTTATCGATGGAAGTATTGTTGAAATATGTTACCTGGAGGAACAACAGTTGTCTGAATCGGGGGAACCGCCGATGATATAATTGGACCTGCCGGGCCAGTTGTTTGTTCACCCACGTCGGCTGATGCACCTTCTGTTTGAGGTTCTTCCTGCTGGGGTTCTTCCATCTGTGGTGCTTCCTGCATTGGTTGGGAAGATGGTGCTTGCTGTGTCTGGACTCCTGGAGAAGAAGGAGAGGACTCCACCGGAATTGGAGACACCGGAGGAGGAGGGGGACTTGCCACTTTCTGGCGCTTTGTTCCAGCCTTAGCACCTTTGGTGCCCTTTCTCTTTGGCTAGCTAGACTGGGGGGCATCGGCACTTTGGCGCTTGGCTTTTGCCGATGCACCGGTTTGCTGCAACAACGAAAAGGGGTTTATAAGCGCAGATGTAGCCGATATAAAAGATGGTCGGTGTAAAAGAAAAAAGATTTGACAAATTGCCTTGAAAGCCTGCGCCAGAGTGGAAGCAGCTACCGTAGGTAATGTCTGAGCTCTCTTGGTGGTGACTTTCCTGAGGCGCACACCCCGATGCATGACGGCAGCCAGGGTGGGAGCATTGTGGCCGATTGAGGAGATCGGGCCTGATGGAAACAAGTCAATCGGCTTGCCACTCCTGCTAACCGATGGGGGGATGTTGTCAACCTGCAAAAAGAATACAAGGGTAAGTTACCGATGGAAATAGTATTGAAAAATGAAACATCGGTTTAAAATACTTACAGTGTCATCGGGGACTTCGTATTCGGGGTCGATCATGCCGCGATATGAGAGGGCCGATCTGCAGAATAGATGCTCTTTCCATTCTGCCCACCATAGCTTGTATGCCTGAGTAATAAAGGCAGCTGGAACCCATTCTGACAGATCTACATCTGTATCGGCATTTGGTGGTAGTTGGGCTACTCGAATCCATTCAAGAAAGTTGGTGATGGGTTCTCTGGGTTTTATCACATCGGCATAAGGAAGTGCAATCGGCAACTGGCCGAAAGCTAGCTGACGGGCTAAGGCCGATGGATTGTAAAATTCATAGGTTTGGGGAGAGGTTTTTGTGCTACCAAAGAAATTCACTGGTATGGCTCTGGGAGTCACAATTGCCATCATCACCTCATTATCCCTGTCAAGAGCTTCATCAAATGGATTGAAGGTTAGAGGGAGCATGCTGTCTGGGTCATCATAAGCCAACCATGGTCGTTCATCTCTGGCCAATCCCTCATACAAAGTCTGGAAGAATCGGCAGATTTGATCCGGATTACTCCCTGAACCAGGTAGAACTATGGCAGCTTCGCCAAAGTTCAGGGGGGCACGTGTTGCCGATTCCTCTTCGCCCAACACATGATTTTCGGCTATATCTCTTAGGAAATGATGTGTGAACAAGTTGAAGTCAAGGCGCTTATGCAAGTGCAGATTGAGCCACATGTTAATAAACCACCAGGGACCTCCCAAGTTGCCGATAGACAGACCAAGCAGGAGTTTCTAGGCTACCTGATGGAGAAGATGGTAAGCAGCGCCAAGCAAGTATCGGCCGAGAGGAAATTGGCCACCGTTAGCCAGTCTCTCTGCTGCCGATAGATAGACAGAAGTCGGTCCTGCCGATCGACCACAGAATACGAACTTGTCCAGCCACATGTTTAGAAAGGTGGTTTGTTCCTTTATGGTGACAGACCCCTTCCCACGGTACTTCTGAATGTACCCCGACCAACCGCCGATAGCGCGAGTCTCCACTTTGGCACTAGGAGCGGTATCAAAGAAGTGGGTGCTATCGGCAGAAGAGACGTCTAGACCAGTGAGCATAGCTACATCGGCAAGAGTGGGAGAAACAGGGCCGTGGCCAAAGACGAAAGCATTAAGGGTATCTGACCAAAAATAAGACGCAGCTATCAACAGCGACTCGTTCTTGTGCATATGGGCAATAGATAGCCTGATGCATTGGGCTAGCTTCCTTTCACCCCACTGGACTTCATTCGAATTGCTGACTCTCAAGAACCAGTCTTTCCACCCTACAGTAGGGCTGGGCCAAGAGCGAAAGGTGTCTTTCCACAGATCTAAAGAAAATTTTTCGGCTCTAAAGGGAATCCTGTTGGTTTCTGCATTGATAAAGTCAGTTGGATCTGGATCCCCTAGAGGGCCGAGACATTGGAGGTGTGGTTGATCGGTAGGGATGACAATTTTGTTGGACAACTCCTAGTGTTTTGGAGAATAAAAAAATATACAAAGAAAAAGGAAAAAGGAAGATATTCAGTAAGATGAATCGCGGATGAACAGGAATACGAGAAAAATACAGGAGATGAGATGGAGATCTGACCTCAGGGACGACGAAGCCAATGGCCATCTTGTCGTGAAGAGAACGTTTGAGGGCACCGGAGTTGATGAAGAGGAGTGCTTGTCGGAGGTCTTGAAGGTTGTGAATGGCGCCGCCGCTGGAAAAGTAAAAGTAGGGATGGTGAAATGATGTGATGGAGAAGGAGTACCCGAGAAGGAACTATTTATAGGAAAAAACGGGCAAGGGCAAATCTGACTTATCTCTTTGCCGCATCCGAGAAACCCGAGGATGCTCAGGTAGATATGGTAACTGTTCGCACGGTAATCAAGGGATTGTGCAGGTGATTTGACGGGGAGCGGTCATTACCTGGAGATATTTTACTGTGCGGGATCTTCTCGTCGGTCCATCGGCAGCATACTGTAACGGTCATATTGCCGATGGGCGGATAAAGTAAAGGTAGCCATTTGTACGAACGGTCTAATTAGTCCATCGGTAGATCTTCGTAACGGTAATATTGCCGATGTGCGGATGAGAAGGAAGTGCCCGTTCAGGAAGGTGAGGATTTCGAGGAATCTGCAGGAGAATAGGATCGGAGTTGTTTGGATTGAGGTTGTCGGTTACCAGATTAGGAGCATTAATTGCGGGAAAAGGCATCATTACTGCAGAAAATTTCGGAGCATTAATAGTTTCATACTCTGAAATTGGGGGGCATGTGTTGACACCGTTTTTGGGCACGTGTCCAGGATGGCAGGATAAGATGACAGTATGTGGTTTACAGGATGAGTTGCCGATGAGGATGGTTGCCGATAAAGGGAAGTTTGGACGTGACTAAGTTTACAGGTGATGATGTGTCTGTGCCGATGACTATGATGAGGAGGTCTGCCGATGACCATGGCAAAAGAGTCTGCCGATGATACAGAGGGGGAGTCTGGAAGCTGCTGATCGGGTTGTGGAAGAGTTTCAATTTGTCACGAGGGATACCTGAGTTATTTCCTTATTTGTTTGAGTCGTTTTGTATACGGATTCCGTGTAATTTGGAATTCGAATTCTGGTCGTGTTTAGTTATAGCTCTTTGAGCAGGGTATAAATTTGGACCCTAGGGCTTTGTAATGAGACATCTATCAATCAATCAAACACACGTTTTTACTCATATTCCAGCATCTACTTTTCGACGACTTCGTCATACTTTTTCCCTTTTATTACGAGTTCTTAGGAATTCGTCGACTTAAGCTCGGCGTGTTCTCGAGTTCCGCGTGAGTACCTCTTAGCCGTGACATCCGGGCGCATCGCTGTTGTCAGGACTAAAGTATTCGAGTTATCACCTTTGCCGATAGTAAGGTCAAATCGGCTGGCACGCCTTAACGTTTGAATTGGGTATTAGCCCTTTGTGTTTGCAGATCAGTTTTGCATCAACACGCCTGTTGGAGCTCGGCGGCCTCGGGGTTCCTGATCTCCGGTATTTTGGCTTTGCGCTCAGGCTGCGCTGGGAATGGCTGAGGCGTGTACAGCCAGACCGCAGTTGGGCTGCTCTAGCAGCGAAGACGGAGGCAGTTGTCGCGGCTATGTGTGCTGCTAGCATGTCGGTGGTTGTGGGTGATGGAGCTTCAGCGCTTTTATGGACTGATTGCTGGAGGCCGGAGGGGCCATTGTGCAAGTTCGCCCCGGCTCTGTTTGTAGCGGTCTCCAGGGCTGGTAGGAAGCGAACGCTTCGGGAGGGCCTTCAACAACACCGGTGGGTGAGCGACATTGTTGGTGCACTCACCACTCATGTACTTTGTGACTACCTTCGTGTTTGGCGCGTTCTGGAGGAAGTGCAGCTTGATGACCTGTAGCCAGACCGCTTTGTCTGGAGATGGTCGTCCTGCGGTACCTACTCGGCCTCCTTAGCTTATCGCGTCTTCTTTGCTGGATCCACTGAGCTACTTGGTGCAAAGGAGCTCTGGAGAACCAAGGCGCCGCCCAAGGTGAAGATGTTCTTTTGGCTGGTGCTGCGTTCCAGAATTTGGACTGCAGAACGACGGAAGCGGCATAGGCTACAGGATGATGACTCCTGCGTTTTCTGCGCCCAGGCTGTGGAAACTGCTTCACATCTTTTCCTCGGCTGTGTCTTCTCGAGACAGGTCTGGTTCAACCTCTTCAACAGGCTCGGGCTGGACGCACTGCTGCCGACTTGTGAGGTCGACGTTGCCGTGTTCTGGACTGAGCAGCGCCGGCGGATCGACAAAGCTTCAAGGCCGATTTTCGATTCACTCTTGCTGCTCGTGTCTTGGTCCCTTTGGAAGCAGCGGAATGCCAGAGTCTTCAGAGGTGCGGCAAGGTCTGAGTTGCAAGTACTCGATGACATCCTTGAGGAAGGGGAAGCTTGGGCTTTGGCCGGCTATGCCCCTCTTGCTGCTTTGAGTTCCCTGTTGTCGCAAAACTAGCTCGCGCTGTTTTTTTTGTTTCAGCTAAGCTCTAGTTAGCTCGCTTCCTCCTCTGTAAGGTTCCGAGGCCTCTCGCCTTGGATCCGTCTTTCGCGCTCGTTGTGTACTTGTTTTTCTCTTAATGAAATACGGGTGCACACCCGGTCGCGAAAAATATCTGATTACATGTACCCCTTTTACTCTCTTCGTCCCTACACATCTAGTACTTCTAGAAATCAAACAATTGGAATTTGATTAAATGTATATAAACCAGTACTAATATTCATGGTAGCAAATACACGTATCAGATTAATCACATCATATAATCATAATAAACCTATTTGAATATACAAATTTTAAAACTATGTTGTATAAATTTAGTTAAAGTTGAAATTAGTTTGACACTTGAACCGTGATATATGCACTTATTTTAGGATGAGTAGAGTACTAATTATTTTTTTCTTCCTTTTGAATATCTTCAGTGTTTTATAATGATATTATTCCTTTTAATGTGTATGGAAATAATTCACACACACACACACCAGCCTTGGACTTGCTGTCACTCCAATTCTCACGTTGATGTCGTGTTCGTGTACTCCTGCTTCGTGTCACCAGTTGGATTTGTATTTGTACTAGCGCGACCAGAATAAAGTAAACTATGGAGGCGGTCTGCCCTGAAGCCTCTCCATGTCCGTGGCGCCCAAGTTTGCTCCTCCCTAGCTTTGACTATCCGCAGAGCGTGCGCTGTCCACGTCACAAAGACATGGACAAAAACAACTTTTCTATAAACACAAACACACATTATAGAATCCAATCGTCCTTCTAATAAACAAACAGAAAACACAAAGTTTTCTTGCTAAGAGAAGTATATATCTGCACATTTTTCGGTTTCTTTGTACGAATTGAACTTGCATCTATATGGAAAATTGTTTTATCAAGGAGATCAGATTTTCAGGCTTGTATATATGAGTCTGATTGGTTGGCTATCAAAATTTGTCATACCAAGAATTTGAGAATCCATAATTTTAACTATAATTTTGTTGGCTACCAAAATTTGTCTACTTCTCAAATTTGGGTTGCCAAATCTTTAGGCCTTGTTTAGTTCCCAAAAAATTTTGCAAAATTTTTCAGATTCCCCGTCACATCGAATCTTTAGACGCATGCATGGAGTATTAAATATAGACGAAAATAAAAACTAATTGCACAGTTTGATCGGAATTGACGAGACGAATCTTTTAAGCCTAGTTAGTCCATGATTGGACAATATTTATCAAATACAAACGAAAATGCTATAGTACCCATTTTGCAAAATTTTTTGCAACTAAACAAGGCCTTAGTAAGAGCATCTCCAAGAGCCTTTCTAAATCTCACTTTCTAAATCATCATTTGGAGAGTCATTTGCATAAAAATCGCTTTTTATATTTTTGTACATTCCAACAGTTTTGCTAAATCTCATGCGCACTCTAGAAAGTCATTCTCGTCTTCTATATTTGGCTAGCGAAAAATCCGGAATAGACAATGGCTATATTTGGATGACCATTTAGAGAAGTTGTTGGAGGATAGTTTTTCATCAAAATTGCTATTCCTAACATTTAGGAACAATATAGAGAGTCTCTTGGAGATGCTCTAATTTTTTTTTCTCAACTTTTGGCTTGCCAAATTCTTGGCATGATAAAAATTTTTGGTAGCCAATCAGTCAGACTCATATATTTAATGTTGTAGAAATTGATTGAAGTTACTGTAGCTATATTTTCGGCCTTGGCAATTGGTTATGGCCGTGTTTAGTTTCTGAGGAGAAATATTTCGTGACACTGTAACATTTTCGTTTGTTTGTGGTAATTATTGTTCAACCATGGAGTAACTAGGCTCAAAAGATTCGTCTTGTCAATTTCGACTAAACTGTGCAATTAGTTTTTATTTTTGTCTATATTTAATACTCCATGCATATGTCTAAAGATTCGATGTGACGGAGAATCTTGAAAAATTTTGGGTTTTTGGGTGGAAGTAAACAATGCCTATGTTGATTTCTCTCTTTTTTTTTTAGTTTTATTATTTTATATATAATTGATTGACGATGCACCGCTTTACCGGCTACCACCGCAGCGCCAGGAGTGGTACTGTAATACACACGTGGTGACGTCACAGCCGCAAACTGAACCGACCCGATCGCACCGCACCCGAGACCCGACCTCTCGTCATCTCGAGCGAACTCGAACCATCCCCGAACCGACGCAGGTCGCCTGCCTCTACTCTTCCTCCTTCCCTTCCCCATCTCCGGTCGCCGTCCTCTCCAAGGCTCTTCCCAATCAAATAGAGACCCCCCTTCCTCACCACCACCACCACTACCACTCCGCGCCTCCGCCTCCCCTGCCCCCACCCCACACTCCACCCCTGCACCAACACTCGCTCCTACCCCACCCCCAACACCCCACCGACCCGACGGCGGGCGGCGCCGCAACCCTAGGTTCACCCTTCCCGTCCCGCCGCCGTATGCAGCCCTCCACCGATCGCCGCCGCGGGGGTGGACCCGTGGCCACCGCCTCCCGCTCCGAGTGGCGCCCCCGCCCCCGCCCCAGCCCCGCCGGCGCCGCCTCTGCCCCCGGCCCGGCCGCGGGCCCCGACGCCTCCGCCGGCCCGATCCTGCCCCTCCCTACTACCCCGGCCTCGGAGGCCCGGCCGTCCCACCGCCGCTCGCGCCGCTCCAATCACGGCAGCAACAACAACGGGAACAACAACCACAGTCGCCGCTCTGCCCCGGCCCCGCCTCAGGAGCAGAACGACAACGCGAGATACCGTCGCCGCGGTCCGCCGCCGGAGAGGCCGGCTCCCGCGCCAACTGCTCCTGCCCGTGAGCGCGCTCCCGCTCCCGCCCCCGCGCCTGCGGCGGCGGCGACTCGAGGCGATGGGGCGGTGCCGCAGCTGGTGCAGGAGATCCAGGACAAGCTCGCCCGCGGCGCGGTGGAGTGCATGATATGCTACGACATGGTGCGGCGCTCGGCGCCCGTCTGGTCCTGCGCCAGCTGCTTCTCCATATTCCACCTCCCCTGCATCCGCAAGTGGGTGCGCTCCCCGGCCTCCGCGGCTGATGCATCTCCGGCAGCAGCAGACCCCGCCTCCCCCTCCTGGCGCTGCCCGGGGTGTCAGTCCGTGTACGCCACTCCGGCCCGCGACCTCGCCTACACCTGCTTCTGCGGGAGCCGGAGAGATCCCCCCAACGACCATTTCTTGACACCCCACTCCTGCGGTGAGCCCTGCTCCAGGCCTCTCGAGAGGGCGGAACCGCCGGGTGCCAAGGGGGAGGATGCTGACGCCACCAGGTGTCCTCATGTCTGCGTCCTTCAGTGCCACCCTGGCCCGTGCCCGCCCTGCAAAGCGTTTGCTCCTGATCGACCCTGCCCCTGCGGGAAGCAGATCATCGTGCGGAGGTGTGCGGACCGGAGCACGCCTGTGACTTGTGGCCGCCCTTGTGAACAGATGCTACCTTGCAAAAGGCATCGCTGTGAGAAGGTTTGCCACACTGGTTCTTGCGGGGACTGTGCTGTTCTCATCTCTGCGCGGTGCTTCTGCGGGAAGAAGAATGAGACATTGCTATGTGGAGACATGATGGTGAAGGGGAAGTTGTCTGAGGAGGACGGGGTGTTTTCTTGCAATGAGGTGTGTGGCCGCACACTTGCCTGTGGCAATCATGCTTGCAAGGATTTGTGCCACCCAGGGCCTTGTGGAGAGTGTGAGCTCATGCCGGGGAAGGTCAGTACATGCCATTGCGGCAAGACCAGGCTGCAGGAGAGGAGGGCGAGCTGCTTGGACGCAATCCCCACCTGTGACAAGATATGCGATAAGAAATTGCCATGTGGGGTGCATAGGTGCAAGGTCAATTGCCATGAGGGAGAATGTCCACCTTGTTTGGTCCGCGTTGAGCAGAAGTGCCGTTGTGGCTCATCAGGTCAAATGGTGGAGTGCTACAAGGTCGCAATGGAAGAGTTCCGCTGCAACAAGCCTTGTGGTCGCAAGAAGAACTGTGGGAGGCATAGGTGCAGTGAGCTCTGTTGTCCACTGTCTAGGAAAGTTGCACAGATTGAAGGTGGCAACTGGGATCCTCATCTCTGCCAGATATCATGTGGCAAGAAGCTCCGATGTGGGCAGCATGCCTGCCAGCTACTCTGCCACAGTGGTCATTGCCCACCCTGCTTGGAGACTATATTCACTGATCTCACTTGTGCCTGTGGCAGAACTTCTCTCCCGCCACCTCTGCCTTGTGGAACACCAACACCATCTTGTCCACATCAGTGCTCAGTTCCCCAGCCTTGTGGACATCCTGCCTCGCACTCATGCCATTTTGGGGACTGCCCGCCTTGTATCGTGCCAGTAATGAGAGAATGCATTGGGGGGCATGTGATGCTGAGGAATATCCCTTGCGGATCGAAGGATATCAGGTGCAACCAACCATGTGGGAAGAATCGTCAATGTGGAATCCATGCTTGCAACAGGCCTTGCCATCCTCCCCCTTGTGATCAGACACCTGCAAATGGAGATGCTAGCTCAAGCTCTGGTGGCAAAGCTTCTTGTGGGCAGGTATGTGGTGCTGCGAGGAGAGAATGCAAGCACACATGCACTGCCCCATGCCACCCATCTTCCCAATGCCCAGATTTGAGATGTGAATTTGCAGTGACTATTACCTGTTCTTGTGGCCGAATCACTGCAACTGTTCCCTGCGGTGCTGGTGGATCCTCCATGAGTGATAATATGTTTGAAGTCTCCATCATACAGAAGCTGCCAATGCCTCTCCAGCCAGTGGAATCAAATGGGAGGAGGGTGCCTCTTGGGCAGAGGAAGATTTCTTGTGATGAGGAGTGTGCAAAGATGGAGAAGAAGAGGGTCCTTGCTGAAGCATTTGACATCACTCCACCCAATTTGGATGCATTGCATTTTGGTGAGAATTCAGGTTCATCGGATTTGGTTTCTGACTTGTTCCGGCGTGAGCCAAAGTGGGTGCTGGCCATAGAAGAGAGGTGCAAGTTCCTTGTACTTGGCAAGGTGAGAGGCAGTTCTTCAAGCAATCTGAAACTGCATGTCTTTTGCCCCATGTTGAAGGACAAGAGAGATGCAATCAGGCTTATTGCAGAACGGTGGAAGCTTTCTGTCAAGTCAGCTTGTTGCGAGCCTAAGCGTTTTGTTACTATCCATGTCACACCCAAATCAAAACCGCCTGCTCGCATCCTGGGATCCAAGGCAGGAGCACCTGTTACAGCTGCCCATCCTTACTTTGATCCACTTGTTGACATGGATCCGAGGCTAGTTGTCACCATGCTTGATCTGCCACGGGATGCTGATGTCAATGCTCTAGTCCTAAGGTTTGGTGGGGAATGTGAATTGGTCTGGCTGAACGACAAGAATGCCATAGCTGTATTCAATGATCCAGCTAGAGCAGCAACAGCGCTGAGGCGGCTGGATTATGGGTCTGCTTACCAGGGCGCTGCGATGTTTATGCCAAGCAGCGCTCAGGCATCTTCTTCAGGCAATGTTTGGACTGGAGAGCATAAGGATGGGGGGCTCACTGCTAGGAGCAATCCGTGGAAGAAGCCTGATCTGCCCTCTGGAGACTGGACTGGTGTTGCTGGCCATGCTCCAGCACCTGGATGGAGAGGTGCCAACACTGCCACTCAAGTCATGGGGACTGCGAACCGATGGAATGTTCTGGAATCAGACACTGCTGCAAGCTCTGGTTCAGGCGATGAGCGGAAGCCTGCTCCGCGGACAGATGCTGCCTACAGCGCAATACCAAACGCTGGGAATGCTGGGCCATCTGTGACTAAGCTGCAGCCGGATGTAGAGGTGGATGACTGGGAAGAAGCTTGTGAATGAGGAAGCGTCAGGAAGTTTGGTCCAGATGTTTTTTATTCTTCTGGAATTTGGTTATAGTTTAATCTGCTCTGGTACTAGTGCTATGTTGGAACCGAGCCTTCATGTTGTAGCACACATTTTTAATTAGTTTTGTGATTGCCTGGTAGACTGTTGAGTCAGAAGTGCTGATTTTGTTAAGCCGGGGAAGGATATGTGCTGATTTTGTTAAGCCGGCAGATGAATCTTAAGGCTGCTGCTTATTTTCGCAGGCCTTTTGTCGAGTTCAGAATATATTAGTATGCCACAAGGTTTCTATCTTTTATTGTTGGCTACATGGTTTCGATGGTATCTCTTATAATTTACATGTGAAAGTATCTGGGTCTCGGGTTTGGGTCTTGAGCGCTGGTACTGTGTGAGAAAAAGCAGGATAGGTGCTGTGCTGTGCATGCTCTGCCTCTGTTACTGTGCAAACCACATCTTCGGTCAATCCATGAAAACTCCATTAAAATCATAATTAGGTGTTTTTAAAAATTTTGAAACTTTGCACACCGATAATGCATATATAGGTATATATTGTCACAAAATTTGGGATTCAAACTCATTTTATACAAATTCATATGAAAATAATGAATTTCACTTGCATATGCACAGCGGCGTCCACACCCCTTGGTCCGTCATCCGTCGCTCCTCCCTGCTCTAAGGCCTCATTTACATGTGAAAACTTTTTCTATTTCGTTACTGTAGCACTTTCATTTGTTTATGGTAAATATTATCCAATCATGAACTAACTAGGATCAAAAGATTCGTCTTGTGATTTACAGGCAAACTGTGTAATTAGATTTTGTTTTTGTCTATATTTAATACTTCATGCATTTGCCACAAAATTCGATGTGACAAAGAATCTTGAAAACTTTTTGTTTTGGAATGAACTAAACAGTGATTCACGACCCGCCTCTATCTTCTCCTGTAGGGCTACTTTGGAAGTTAGTGGAACCTATCCTAGGGAACAAAACCTCTGACACGGATTTTTTTTTTTACATTTATTTCCCTGTGACCACTTTCCTCCGAGGGTCTTTGTTCCCTGCTGTTGTTTGGGCAGTCTCACTCAAGGCGCGAGGGACAGATGCGTGACGCAACGGAGAGGGGATGCGCTCCCGGCCACATGACTCGTGGCTTCCTGCCCCGTGAAAATCGACGGGATATGGGCTAATCCCGCGTCCAGTGGGCTTTCAAAGGGCGTGGTGGATTAGCTCAGGAAAGCTTGCCTCGAGGTTTTCTTTCTCTAGGAATTTATAGGGAATCCGGATTCTGTGCTCCCAAACGAGGCCGTACGGAGAAGCCGGACCGGAGCCTGGCGCTGCTGGATGAGTACGAGATGGAGGAACTGGGCTCCTCTCTTTGCGCCAATCACTGCAGCGGTTAGGCTCCTCACTTCTGTGCTTTCCGCGTTTGAAATTAGTCAGGTTTAGTATTGATTAAGCTTAGGAATTGAGGTCATGCAATTAGTTCTAAACTTTATTAGCCAAATTTCGTCCTAGTTCGTAAATAAAATTATGGAGCTTGCAAAGTTGCAATGCGCAGAGCATTTTCGTCAAAGATCCAGAAAGGAAATTGATCCATATTGAAAGATTGGCGTACTGATACGGTGTCTCCTCAGGTTATGTTGCTGTATTGGGGAAGCCAAATGTTGGCAAGAGCACACTTATTAACCAAATGGTTGGTCAGAAACTTTCAGCTGTAACAGATAAACCGCAAACAAATAGACATTGCATTCTTGGTATATATGTTTGGAACCAGAGTACCAGGTATCAGAATTTAATTCAGTTCAATGCAAATTAGATCCTCGGAAGTTTGTGGTTCGATTACCATCAAAGGGGATCATGTTGCTTTTCACTGCTAATCTAAGTTATCATTTAGTTTGCAGATTATACTTTATGACACTGCTGGTGTTATTGAAAAGGAGATGCATGAGGTGGACAGTATGATTATGAAGAATGTTAGGAGCGCTATCGGCAGCGCTGACTCTGTGTTTGGGTTGTTGCTGATGCTTGCAAAGCACCTGAAAAGGTATTGCCAGCAGTAAGAAAGAAAGTAATCCATCCTGACATTCAAACATTTTACCTTACATATTGCAAGCTTTGAGCTTCTAGATTGATGAAATGCTTGACGAAGGTGTGGGAAACAAAGATATTGGACTCCCTGTACTACTTGTATTGATCAAGAAAGATCTCATAAAACCCAGAAAAATCACAAAGAAACTTGAGGTATGAACCTGATACGATTGTTGGAAGGTGGTTCCCTATTTCTTTTGTGCTTTCCTCTGCATGCAGTTGGTATTTATTTCCAGACAACTCTTTGACACTGGTACAAAAAATTTACTAACATTGATGATGTGATGATGTTATACCAATAAGTGCTAAATTTGGTAATGGGGTGGATGATATCAAGGAGTGGATACTGTCAAAGCTCCCTATGAGTCCTGCTTACTACCCCAAGATATTAGCAAAGATCATTCATATTTTTCTAAATGTATCTCCCCTGTGCTTTGTTTACCTTTAAATGTCATTGACTGTCCTCGTGAACTATAAATCAGAGAGAGTCAGGTTCAGATGCTCAGAACATTTTAGTAAATATTTTTGTCTGTGTGGTCAAGACGATGCTCCTGAATATCATTATTGTTGAACTTGTTGTGTCCATTCCAATGTTGAACCCGAAAATAGTTTGATCGATGGAGGCATTAGCAAATCATCTTTTTGCAGATGGCATAGTACTTTGCTTTTTTCTGGTATTGGTGAACTGAACAATGTGAACTTGAAACCGCTGATGTATAAATTAGTATATGTTCCTCCTAGGCTACTACAAATCAGATGTGAAGAAATATTTTCTCCAAAGCCAAAGATTTGGAAGTTTCCCGACATATGTTTACTTTATCTAGATGATGCAAAATAATAGGTTTACACCATTTCAGTACATTGTTATCACGCTCCTTGTTGCTGTGGTTTCTCCCTTAAACAGGCATATGCTCTGTAATATGACTCCTCAGTTGAACCCATCTTTTTTTTTATTAGATGCTGAGCTACCTGGGATGATTTGAGATTAATAAGCGTATTTTGTTCATTTAATTATTATTTATGTGGTTCATCATGTTTTAGGATATAAAGCCTCTTCGCTTGAGCTTTTCTGCTGTCAATTGTTTAGCAGTATTTTTTCTTTCATAATAAATTAATAAATAGTACTTCCATAGTTTTCCAGTCAAGCGAACAATGCTATATAGAGAAGCCAAAATTTCAGCTTGGTCTCTTGCCGACCTACGCAGCACAGATACTTCAGGTCAGGGACGTATCATGTATCCGATATGCATCAGACACACTTATTTAATTTATTTATTCATAGTTTCAAAAAAATTTACTTATTCATTAATAAATAGAAAAATTCTATTTTTTCTCCTTCAACTTTCGTGAAAGTTTGTTTTTTCTCTCTCAACTCTAAAACTGGGCAAATCGCCTCCTTCAACTTTTCAAGCCGTCCATTTTACCTCCCTGAAGCGGTTTCGAAGGCGGTTTTGCTGCGGTTTTACTATCTGTAACATCTAAAAATTCACATTAAAAAATCACTCGCATGAAAAATTATTTTCAAAATATATTTCAAAAACTATAAAATAATTTGAGCTCTATAGTATCTCCATCTAAACCATCCATATTTTTCGCGCACAAATAACAGCGAGTACTAGCAAGCTTACATGCAAGAAAACATATCAGTGCACCTACACGAATATATATCTCATGCATGCATGCAGGACATGTCACCGTCCATTTGCATGCACCTGCATGCAAGGACACGGTGATTAGGCACCGTCCATTTGCATGCATCGTGCATATAAATTAGGCACCGACCATGCGCTACAGTAGCATTTTTAATGGCACGCAGCTGAGCGCTTTGGCCTATAAAAAGCCAGCCTCGGGTGCTCACTCTCACCACCCGAGAAACACGTTCACTCACTCGCTCACTCGCTCTCACTTCGCGTATACCGTATACGGCCATACGCACAAGCCGAGCTCGGCTGTCGTCGCAAGACGAGGTGAGCAGCTCATGAGCATCTCCTTGCTCTTCTCTGTCTTTCTGTAGTATTTTTCTGTATTTTTCCTTGTATTTGTCTATACCGATTCACTGCCAAGAACTCCACGAATAGAACCATGACATACAAAAGAGCTCTAATGACCTCTGCTAATTTCTCTCTAACCATGCATGCGTGGACCATAAGCATTAACTCCAAATAGTACATGCATGCATGCAACATGCACTACCAGCCAAAATTCATCTCGTGAAGCATGTATTTCTTAATCATCGTTAGCCTTTTTGCATGATTAAAGTCCGGCCATTTCACAAATGCCACATGCTAACTCTGATTTCAATAATTCCTTTTCCTAAATTCATCTAAAATCATGATCTACCTTCCATATTAATTTCATGATTTTTGGAGCTCATTTGAATTTATATGATTATTTATCTGTGCCTGTTGTCTGTGTCGTTCGTCGCGTATTTTAGTTGACGGAGTGAACGAGCCGGAAAACGAGAACGTTGGAAACGAGTACCGCGAGTTTGACGCCGAGGACCCGGACTGTCAGCAGGAGTTTGCTGAGGACGCCGACGGAGGCAAGTCCAACCGATCCCTTTTGATGCATATTGATTCTATTTTTAAACACAACTCATAGAAGCCGTTTTAAATATTACATGTACGATATATGTACAAAGTATTTTCGCTGCTTAGTTAAAACCTGTTGAATAACCATCCTTGAATTGATATTACCCTTGTCTTGTTCGAACCTAGGAACAAATAATATGCTACGAGACAAATATCATTACTTAGTATACTTAGGACTTGTTACTCATCCTGGATACTCATCGCTATATTTTCTCAAATATAATGATTTTAAAAGTAAAAGGTGTGAGTGGTGAAAATAAATTGTGGGTATTGTGAAATGGTTAATGAACAAGTTATAGATGTGATTACTATGGAGATGGGGCGGATGGGATCTCTTTTGGGAATGCCCTGGTGTTGTGGCTTATACCTTGTGGGGTTAAGCGTGAAGATATCCGCCTTGTCTCGATTAAGGACTGAGTTGATGATTCATCTTGCCTAACTCATTTATCGTACAACCACTCGCCTTGCATGGGAAAGGCTTAGTCTAAATCCCTCTAGTTAGTATGGCAATCACCTGGAGGCAGGTGTGCAACGGGACACTAAGTGATGTATGTGAAATTGTGGAAATGTATGAAAAGAGCTTTGTGAATTATTGTGGTATCATGAGATGTGGCCTTAGTGTTCCCGTGGTGAGCGCCATTACTTAGCTATGGAGGGTAATGACTTTGATGGATCTGTGCTTGCACGACGGTGTAAGTTATGGTATCCTACTTGTGGGAAAAGTGTACAACCTCTGCAAAGTATAAATCTATCTGGATAGCCGTGTCCGCGGTCTCGGACGGGTTATGGTTTGGTTTCAACAACTAGATGGGATGGGATGAGTGAAAACATGAGAGTGAGTGTGATTTTGAAAATAAATGGTTGACTGCCATTGTGTTGTGGGAACAAGGGTTCAACAACACTTAAAATTATGATCAAACCCCTATTTTCAGAAATACTATCATATATAGAAAAAGAGTTCTTTTACAACAGTATTTGTGAAATGAAACCTTGCATGTGTAAAAAAATAGCTTTATGCAAATAAAACTAAGCCCCATCCTTGATCTATCCATATGCATATATACTGTTATCCCCTTCTGTGGGGGTATAAACCCCTATACCCTCATGGGCCTATATGGGCCGCACCATCAGAGGTGGCTCGGCCCACAAGATGAAGACGTGCGGCGCACGACTGGTCGGCGTGCACCGCAAGGCTACAAGATTTTGTACCAAATAGGATACTTTGCTTGTAACTCTGTCCCTTCAGGATATATAAGGAGGGGCAGGGGTCCCCTAGAGGACAAGTCATATACATCATATTCTCTCAACACAATCCAATACAACCAGACGCAGGACGTAGGTATTACGCCAACTCGGCGGCCGAACCTGGATAAAAAGCTTGTCCGTGTCTTGCGTCACCATCGAGTTCGTAGTTTGCGCACCGTCTACCGATAAACTACTACCGTGGGTATACCCCAAGGTAGACTGCCGACTAGCTTTCGTCGACAGTGGCGTGCCAGGTAGGGGGTGTGCGTACAGCTCTCCCGACGAACAAGATGGCCATCATCCCCGACTTCGCGGCCATGGCGGGCGACTTCACGTTCACCGTCAGCCTCAACAACTTCACCGCCATGACCACGTAGGAGGTGTAGATCCGATCTGCGCCAACCACTTCTTCATCGACGTCGGCGGCGGCTTCAACCACGCTGGCTACGGTTTCGACCACACCAGCAGCGTCTCCGACCACGCCGACAATGCGTCACCTGCTTCCCTACTACAAAGAGAGGCAGATCGACGACATCGATCTGCTCGGGCTAACGACCAAGTTGTTTGGCCTACTTGCTCTGACCACCAGTCGCAATAATAATCGCCGTGAAGAACGGCGCTACGACAACCGCGACCACCGTCACGATAACAAGTCCAAAAGCTCGAGGGCCAGACAATTTTGTCGTCACCGACCAGACTTTCATCCAAAGATAAGTACACTTCTAATATCTTATTTATTTTTGGCATAATATTTTTTATTATCCTTCAAAACCAACTTTTTGTTTAGCCACACTAGTTTTTTCTCCTACACGAGCTTTCCAGAGCCGGTACTGTCTCCGACTCCTCCCTACACGTGCACGAGATCCGCCCTCTGCGTTCCGGGTGGTCGGCAGTAGCTCTCTGGCGAGGCTGGCAATCCCACGCGTGTCTAGGTTCCGCACCTCATGCTGATTGTTGGCTAGACCAGAGCTGGTACAAGCTCTAGGATGAATTAACTACTCGTGCTAATTTTATAATAAAAAGTCTAAAACTTATCTCAGTGCTGATTTTTTATCTAGAGTTTATTTATACATCATGTACTACCTATTTTCTCTATATTTATTTTTCAGGAGTTTGGCCCAGTCGACAAGCTACGCTCGGGGACTCGTCGACTATTCCCTACGCTGTGCCCGGGGACTGCTCCGACCACCGAGCACGTTTACGTTCCCAACCACGCTCGGGGACTTGTCGACTACTCTCTATGCTATGCTCGAAGACTGTGCCGACCACCGAGCACGTTTACGTTCCCAACCACGCTCGGGGACTTGTCCACCGGTCCCTACGCCGTGCTCGGGGACTGTGCCGACCACCGAGCACTATACGCTCGGGCACTGGTCGACCAGCTCACCAATTTAAGAGCTTGGGGACTGCACCGACCACCGAGCACTATACGCTCGGGGACTGGTCGACCAGCCCACCAATTTGAGAATTCGGGGACTGTACCGACCACCGAGCACTATACGCTCGGGGACTGGTCGACCAGCCCACCAATTTGAGAATTCGGGGACTGTACCGACCACCGAGCGTTCTATGCTCGGGGACTGGTCGATTAGTCTATTCAATTGCATACGAGCATGATATGCTCGGGACTGGTAAATTCAATTTTTTAGACCTTGCTACAAGGCTCATACTTCGGTACGATGCATCTGGCGATGCATCTCAGTTTCAGAATTTCTTTGAGGACTTTTCTTTTGACCCTGGCACCACGTGCCTACGTCACCTACTACCAGGCTCGGGGACTAAGTGGGCACACTTCACCTTGCGGTGAATATGCTTGCTTTTTGAAAGACTATACTTTTTCAGAAAAGTAAAGTGGGCACACTTCACCAGGAAAGAAATCTTTTCTGATTAAGAGCACCATGCATTCTTCGAACAACCTGCTTCTTCGATGTCAATGTTTATCAACTGTCTTTTGAGTTGGTCAGAATACCGTTGCAACTGTTTGGGCGACTTTCCTACTTATTGAAGACGTCAAGCCTCACTGATCGAAGAAGCTCAAGACGGCGTGTCACATCATAATACATGGTGCTCGGGGACTAGCTGTGGGGGTATAAACCCCTATACCCTCATGGGCCTATATGGGCCGCACCATCAGAGGTGGCTCGGCCCACAAGATGAAGACGTGCGGCGCACGACTGGTCGGCGTGCACCGCAAGGCTACAAGATTTTGTACCAAATAGGATACTTTGCTTGTAACTCTGTCCCTTCAGGATATATAAGGAGGGGCAGGGGTCCCCTAGAGGACAAGTCATATACATCATATTCTCTCAACACAATCCAATACAACCAGACGCAGGACGTAGGTATTACGCCAACTCGGCGGCCGAACCTGGATAAAAAGCTTGTCCGTGTCTTGCGTCACCATCGAGTTCGTAGTTTGCGCACCGTCTACCGATAAACTACTACCGTGGGTATACCCCAAGGTAGACTGCCGACTAGCTTTCGTCGACACCTTCCGTAGGGTAAGGTTGGATTTGCTGAGTACTTTGTACTCACCCTTGCTTTATTAAACAGAGGAAGATCCGGACTTTGATCCCGAAGTGGCGTTCGAGTAAGGTCTTGTCTGCACCCAACTAAGCCTGTGGCATTGGGACTCGTCAGATGTTCGATGGCGATATCGTTTGTTTCTGGGTCCTTTGGACCTATGTTGTATTTTGGTGTCTTATTATTATAGCGTGCCTTCCTTGTCCACGCTTTCGAAGACTACTGCGCTGAAACTTATCTAATGTAATAAATGTGTTACTAGCCTCCTGGGACTAGTATTGTATCACATTTGAGTTCCTGGTTTACCAGGGGCGCTTCAGGTGGTATCAGAGCCGTAGTTGGCTGTAGGGCGCGACCTTAGGCTTTTCTGGACCAGTATTTTACTAAATAAACGTATTTTACAAAAGTTCTTACCCTCTTCCCTCTATTTGAAAAAAATATTTACTCTCATCTATGTCTCTCAGATGGCAGAAGGAGTTTGGACCAGCAGTTACTGTCTAAGTGTAGAAGGCTTTCCCAAGCTCTTATATGCTACCATGCAGAAACTTGGAATCAAGGATCGCCCAGAATATGAAGGCAGAGAATATGAAGAGCATGAGACCGAGCAGTGTAAAGTTACCGTCTATATTGGGAAAAGTGAGGACTTCCCTAACATAGCCGAAGCTTGGAGTATGACTGCGACCAGATTTCAGTTTACAGATACATATCAAGCCGTCGCCCGCAAAGCCTTGAGGTACCTATGCCAGATCTACGAGAAGCCCATCACCCGTACACCCATGAGGTTCTTTCCACCCGACGAAAAAGACCGACCAGTTTGGAGGACCCGCATAGAGCTCTTGCAAGGACGTTACTCACTTGAAGATGACCCAACTGTGGTATTCATGACCACATACCTACTTGCTCTAGATAAGCAATATGATGAGCAGGCCTCAGAGTTAAGGAAGTGCATCCATCGTGCGGAGGAAGCCGAGATCATAGTTAGAAAGCTCCATGTGCAGCTCGCGGAAGCTCAGGCCCAAGCAGCTGCAGCCGAGAGTCGTGAAACTGCCATTGCTGAAGTCTTGAAGGCAGCTGAAGACCGCCATGCTCAGGAGTTGAAGGATGCCTACCTTATCACCAGGATCAAAAGAAGGATGTTAGCAGAGGAAGACCAAGAGCCCATAGTCCTAAAAGGTATCCCAATCATGTCCCTAAAAACCAAAAGAAAGATGGACATAGAAGGGCCATCAGCTCCCCCACCCACAGAAGCCTCTCATGAAGCTTTAGAGTTGGAGTCCACTAAGGAAGAAGGATTTCCCCTCCTCACCCAGCCAGCACCAAAAGAAGACAGTGACCCACCTCTTAGTCCAAAAGAAGAACCACAAATGTCGGAAGCATGATCCACCTCTACACCAAGGGAATGAAGCCGTTCTGTCCGAAGAAGTTGAAGAATAATAGCACCTAGTTCCTCCTTATGTCTTGGGGAAGTGAAGTTTACTTCACTTTTGTTCAACCCCCAAAGTAGATGAATCGTATTGTAGTACGCTTATTTCCTCCATTACTATGTTGTAAACCGCCCTCTTATTCAAAATATATATTTGTGCTTGTTGGTTGTGCTAAATAATTGAGTGCTCTATGTTGTTCCCTTACGGGATAGCAAGTCTTAAAAATTACACCTTTTTAAAATATAACGCCTTAACAAAAAACATCACTCAATAGATCTAACCCTTATCTAATGCTTTCTCATCTTAACCAACAGATGCCTCCCAAACCAGCTACCCGCTCTCAACCAAGTGGTCGTGCAGCTAGTAGATAAAGCCAAAATCCAAATGGAAGTCAAGCCAATGCAAATGTTGATGGTATTCATGAAGATGAAGTGAGTCAGACTAGGAACCATAATGAAGGAGATGACTTGCCCCCTCCACCAGCAATTGACTTAGCACAAGTCATGGCAACTCAGACTCGCCTTCTAGAGACCTTGGCTCAAGGCATGAACCGCCCCAGGAACAACCGTGGAGCCGGAGTCCAAGACAAGATGACTGAGTTCATGAGGCTTAAGCCACCCACCTTTACTGGATCTAACAACCCCATAGAAGCAGATGATTGGCTTAAGGTGATTGAAAGGAAATTGGACACAATCCACTGTGATGGAAGGGATAGAGTTCTGCTAGCATCTCATCAGCTGACAGGAATTGCCCTTTCTTGGTGGGAAGCCTATAGTGGAGCTGTGGACAATGCCAACACGATCACATGGGAAGAATTTGTGGACGAATTTCGCCGGTACCACATTCCCGATGGGATCATGAAGCTGAAGGCTGATGAATTTCGCAACTTGAAGCAAGGAAATAAAACTCTGAGTGAATACATCTTCCAATTCACTGAGTTGTCTCGCTATGCCCCAGAATTGGTCAACACTGATGCCAAGAAACAGACAAAGTTCATAGAAGGATTGACCTGTGAGCTCAGAACCCTCATGACCCCACAGATCTATCCAGACTTCAACACCTTGATGAACAGGACCATTCTGACCGATGTGGCCAAGACTGAAGAAAGGAAAGAGAACAAGCGCAAGTTTCTAGAGCGCAAGGGTCAAGATGGTGCTAGATCCCAGAGGCTGAAAACCTTTAGCCAACCAAGCCAGCAGACTCAAGCCCCAATGCAGTTTCGCTCTCCTGCTAGTGTCTCCAATAACCAAATGCAGTCATCATATCAGCCTAAGACAACCTATCAGAATCAAACTTATGGCAAGACTCAACAGAACAGCACTGGTCAAGTCACAAACAATGTTAGGACTTGCTTTAATTGCCATGAGACTGGACACTACATTGCCAACTGTCCCTACAAGAACAACGCACCAGCAGTATCCACTCAGTCCCACACAGTTAATGGACCAAGACCTGCAGTGTCTGGAGTCAACCGTGGTTTCCCTCGCAACAATAGCAACACCAACAATAATAGCCAGATGACGAAGCAACCTCAACAATCCTATGGTAGAGCCCGTGTCAACCATATTCATGCTCAGGATGCTCAGACTGCTTCAGGAGTGGTACTTGGTGAGTTCTTAGTCAATTCAGTACTTGCAACAGTATTATTTGATTCTGGAGCATCACATTCCTTCATATCATCAAGTTTTGTTGAGAAGCATCAAATACCCACAGTACTACTAAAGTTACCCCTAATAACCCGAACACCTGGGTCTGACATCAAATGTCATCTAGGATGTTCAAATGTAATGATCATTCTAAGTGGGGTAGTTTTCTTAGCAGACTTAGTAGTGCTCAAGTCCAAAGGAATAGATGTTATCCTT
The DNA here is from genome assembly GCF_000003195.3 of Sorghum bicolor. Taxonomy (NCBI): domain Eukaryota; kingdom Viridiplantae; phylum Streptophyta; class Magnoliopsida; order Poales; family Poaceae; genus Sorghum; species Sorghum bicolor. The sequence goes on along the minus strand of NC_012879.2, from coordinate 9,777,107 downwards.
GGAATGGATTGGTTAACCAGACACAATGGAATTATTAGTTGTGCAACCAAAGAAGTATCATTAGTTAACCATGAAGGGATTAAAGTGAAATGCCAAACCCGAGGGTCTAAAGTTAATCCAATGGTCTTCAATTTGGATGCAAGGACCATAGAGGAAGTACCAATAGTGCAAGAATACCCTGATGTATTCTCTGAGGAACTACCTGGAATGCCACCAGACAGGGATATAGAGTTCATCATTGATCTTATCCCTGGGACTGCCCCCATAGCCAAGAGACCTTACAGAATGGCTCCGGCAGAGTTAGCTGAACTAAAAGAGCAGCTAAGAGAATTGCAGCAGAAAGGTTATATCAGACCTAGTTCTTCACCATGGGGAGCCCCAGTCTTGTTTGTGAAGAAGAAAGATGGAAGTATGAGGATGTGTGTGGATTATAGGTCCCTAAATGAAGTCACCATCAAGAATAAGTATCCCCTACCAAGGATAGATGACCTTTTTGATCAGCTTAAAGGAGCCAAGTATTTCTCTAAGATTGATTTGAGATCAGGTTATCACCAGCTCAAGATCAAGAATAGTGATGTTCCCAAGACAGCCTTTGTAACCAGATATGGACAATATGAGTTTACAGTGATGTCTTTTGGATTAACCAATGCCCCTGCCTATTTCATGAACCTCATGAATAAGGTATTCATGGAAGAGTTAGATAAGTTTGTTGTAGTCTTCATTGATGACATACTTATCTACTCTAAGAGTGCTGAAGAACATGGGCAACACTTGAGAGTAGTGTTGGAAAAGCTAAGAAGACACAAGTTGTATGCTAAATTCAGCAAGTGTGAATTTTGGCTTAAGAAGGTTGCATTTCTAGGCCATATCTTGACAGCTGAAGGAGTTGCAGTTGACCCTGAGAAAGTAGAAGCTGTCTCCCATTGGCAGCAACCCACCAATGTGAGTGAGGTTAGAAGTTTTCTTGGATTAGCTGGATATTATCGAAGGTTTATAGAAGGATTTTCCAAGATAGCCAGACCCATGACAGAGCTTCTTAGGAAGGACAAGAAATTCACTTGGACAGAATCATGTGAGAAGAGTTTCCAAGAGTTGAAGAAGAGACTGACAACAGCACCAGTGTTAACTTTGCGAGACATTCACCAAGATTTCATCATATATTGTGATGCCTCAAGACAAGGTTTAGGATGTGTTCTCATGCAAGGAGGAAAAGTGGTTGCTTATGCATCTCGTCACCTTAGACCTCATGAGCAAAATTACCCTACCCATAATTTGGAGTTAGCAGCTATAGTACATGCTCTTAAGATTTGGAGACACTACCTCATTGGAAACAAGTGTGAAATCTACACTGATCACAAGAGTTTGAAGTACATCTTCACACAGTCAGACTTGAACCTAAGGCAAAGAAGATGGTTAGAATTAATCAAGGACTACAACCTTGAGATTCATTACCACCCAGGAAAGGCCAACGTGGTAGCAGATGCCCTAAGCAGAAGGTCATATGGTCAGCAGTTGGTGCCTAAGAACACTCACCTACAAGAAGAGATAGCACAGTTGAACATGCATATAGTACGCCAACCTCAAAATGGCAGTCTGATGGTGCAGCCAACTCTTGTGGACGAAATCAAGCAGACACAACATAAGGATAAGGATCTGATGAAGATTCGTGAGCAAACTGGAGAAAATAAAGCTCCATACTTTAGAGTGGATAACAAAGGAGTATTGTGGTGTAAAAACAGGATTTGTGTGCCCAAGGAGGGAATGTTTCAAGAATTAATCCTTGATGAAGCCCATAACTTAGCTTATTCTATCCACCCTGGTGCCACCAAGATGTACATGGACCTAAAAGAAAGATATTGGTGGAATGGAATGAAAGCTGATGTGGCACGATTTGTTGCACAATGTGATGTATGCCAAAGGGTTAAAGCAGAGCATCAGAAACCAGCAGGCTTGCTCCAGCCATTGCCTATTCCTGTTTGGAAATGGGATGAGATAGGCATGGATTTTGTGAATGGATTACCCAAAACTCTGAAAGGAAATGATTCAATATGGGTAATAGTGGACCGCCTTACCAAGGTTGCTCACTTCATACCTGTACGCACCAAATATAGTGGAGACAAGTTAGCCCAGCTATATGTGGATAACATAGTCAAATTGCATGGTGTGCCAAGTAGGATTGTATGTGACCGAGGTACCCAATTTACCTCTAAGTTCTGGAAAAGTTTGCATGAAGCTATGGGAACCAAGCTAGATTTTAGCTCAGCTTATCATCCTCAAACAGATGGTCAGACTGAAAGAATAAATCAGATTATGGAAGATATGCTAAGAGCATGTGTGCTCACGTATGGTAAAGATTGGGAGAAAAGCCTAACTTATGCAGAGTTCTCCTATAATAATAGTTACCAAGCTAGTTTGGGCATGTCACCTTTTGAGGCCCTGTATGGAAGAAAATGTAGAACCTCATTGATGTGGTCAGAAGTTGGAGAACGAACCTTGCTTGGACCAGCCCTTATAAAAGAAGCAGAAGATCGTGTAGCTGAAATCAGAGAAAAATTGAAAGAGGCACAATCACGTCAAAAGAGCTATTCGGATAAAAGAAGGAGAGAGTTAAGTTTTGCAGTTGGAGATTTTGTGTATGTCAAAGTCTCTCCTATTCGAGGAACTCGAAGGTTCCAAGTTAGAGGCAAGCTAGCACCTCGGTATATTGTACCATATCAAGTATTACAGAGGATTGGAGCTGTAGCCTATCGTGTTCGACTACCTGAAGAAATGTCAGATATACACAATGTGTTTCATGTCTCCCAATTGAAAAAATGTCTCAGAGTACCAGAGGAACAGATATCGCCAGACACAGTTGATTTACAGGACGACCTAAGATATCAAGAAGTGCCAATAAAAATCCTAGATACAGTCACCAAGCAAACTCGAACGACAACAGTCCGAATTTGTCGTGTTCAGTGGAGTAGACACACTGAAGCAGAAGCAACATGGGAAAGAGAAGATGCCCTGAGAAAAGAGTTTCCCCATCTATTTAGGACCCAGCCGAATCTCGAGGACGAGATTCCTTTTAAGTGGGGTAGGTTTGTAACATCCCAAAAATTCACATTCAAAAATCACTCACATTAAAAATTATTTTCAAAATATATTTCAAAAACTATAAAATAATTTGAGCTCTATAGTATCTCCATCTAAACCATCCATATTTTTCGCGCACAAAAAACAGCGAGTACTAGCAAGCTTACATGCAAGAAAACATAGCAGTGCACCTACACGAATATATATCTCATGCATGCATGCAGGACATGCCACCGTCCATTTGCATGCACCTGCATGCAAGGACACGGTGATTAGGCACCGTCCATTTGCATGCATCGTGTGAAAGGATCAAGATGCCCAAGAGGGGGGTGAATTGGGCTTCTCTAAAAATTTAAACAACCTATAAGCTCCAATTCAACCCCTTATGCCTAGTGTGTCTTAGAGAGCTACCGGATAAAAAGTTTTGCAACCTAGTTCCAATCCTATTCTAGCATGACAATTCTAAGAATATAAAAACACAATGTAAATGCTAGAAGATAAAGGAGTAGTGGAAGAAAATGCTCGGCGATGTTTTGCCGAGGTATTGGAGAGTCGCCACTCTCCACTAGTCCTCGTTGGAGCACCCGCGCAAGGGTCTTGCTCCCCCTTGGTCCGCGCAAGGACCAAGTGCTCTCTACGGGCTGATTCTTCGACACTCCGTCGTGGTGAATCGCCCAAAACCGCTCACAAGCTTGACACGAGCCACCCACAAGAACTCCGGGCGGTCTTCGTGCCTCCAATCACCACCAAACCGTCTAGGTGATGGCGATCACCAAGAGTAACAAGCAATGAACTCTCACTTGACCCAAACAAGGCACTAGAGAGTGGTGGATGCACACTTGACTCTTGGAACTCACTAGAGAAGGATTCTCTCAAGAAATCACTCAAATCTTAATCCTCTCTAGGCTCTTGCAACTCTCTTGCTCCACAACAAGTTTCTCTGATGTTCAAATGGGCAAGTGCGGTCTCATGGACGAGGTGGAGGAGTATAAATACTATCCACGAAGTCCAAAGGTCGGCCAACCGTTTTCCACTGAAAATGGGGTCACCGGACGCACATTATGTTGCACCGGACGCACTGCACCGAGCGTCCGGTGCTACACAACGGCTACCTGTACTTTGCTCTGACAGGTCACCGGACGCTAACTCCCAGCGTCCGGTGCACCGTCCGGTGCTCGGGGAAACTTTACATGCTCCCTGCGCACGGGACCGGACGCTACCTGGTGCGTCCGGTGCTAGCGTCCGGTGCTCATAGGAACTTTACAAGCTCCCTGGGTATGGGACCGGACGCTACCCGGTGCGTCCGGTGCTAGCGTCTAGTGCCTAACCCTAAGCACGACACTGTTCTAACGACTAAGGACCTCACCGGACGCACTCACAGAGCGTCCGGTGCAGCGTCCGGTGCCCCTTTGGGCAAACAAACTTCATCGAAACGCGATCGCTCCGAAACGAAGTTGGTTCCTCTCGATCTAAGGACTATCTCTGAGCTGCCTAGTGCTAGGTTTACCAAGTGTGCACCGCACCTAAACCTAAAGCCTTGCTTAAGTCAAGCTACTAGATCAAAGCCCCTCTTAATAGTACGGTCAAAGGAAAACAAAGTCCTAAACTACTCTAAGTGCCCTTCTTCACCATATGGCACTTAGACCTAGTCTAGTCTTGACGATGTCCATCCATCCTTTGAAAACCGAAACGATTTCCACTATTAAGTAGGCATGTACGTCCCTGTCCATCGAGAACCTATTTACCATGACCTTACCTATGACTTTGCCTCTGCAAAACACACGTTAGTCATAGTAATCAATAATGTCATTAATCACCGAAATCACTAGGGGCCTAGATGCTCTTTCAATCTCCCCCTTTTTGGTGATTGATGACAACCTCGTGTATGACAAGAGTTGAGGTTTTTAAAGTGACTTGGTTTCAATAAGCATGTTGCAATAAGAACAACGGGATTAGTCATGCTTATATCAACAAAGTCCAATACCCTGCATCCAAATATGTGAGAGATATACGACAGGATATAAACATAAGGCTCATAAGAACATCGGAGTACAACGCGGAAGCAAAGATAATATGAGCCAAAACACATGACATTAAGATATCACATTAAGGACAAGTCATGTCTCACAACCAAAGTATCTCACATGAGTGCAATGCATGAAAGTAAACGTGGTGCATGATAAAGAAGCACACATAACAAGTATCTCAAAAGGAAAACTGTAAACACCCTCTCTAGCTCCCCCTAACTCCTAACTCTCATACGCACTCTCTCCCCCTTTGGCATCAAGCGCCAAAAACCTAAGAAGCCGGTGGAGGAGGCGGAGCAGTGGAGTCCCTCGGCACGGCCACGAAGCGAGCTGCATCATCTGAACTATCGGCCGTCGAGGCAGAGGAAGTAGAGTGACCCTCGGAAGCTGCAGGAGCTGGTGAAGCGGTCCGGGTCTGCTCTGGAGCTGTCACAGGCTGTGCTGGCTGCTCGAGTCCGGCTGACGAAGAAGGCACGGGCTCGGTCGCGGTAGCAGTCGTCTCTGGCACGGTAGAAGATGGAGCAAGCTGCTCGGACGACGCTACAGACGACGACAGAAACTCTGTAGTGGTAACTGGCGCCGTAAAAGCTACAGGGGCCTGCAGAGGAGGAGGCGTAGGGTCACCAGTCAGAGCACTGAAGGTGAAGCTGAGATGCGGATCTGTCTGCGAATCCCACACAAGCTGTGACGCTGACGCTGACTGAGGGGTGAAACCTGAGCGGAGAGGAGTAAACTGAGGTACCTGCTCAAAGCCTGAAGAGATAGCACCCTGAGAGACCTGGTGCTGTGGCGTCGAAAACGGTTGACTCTGAGCTGGTAGCTGGAGAGGCTGCTGTGACTGGCTCTGTGTCTGAGGCGCTGGAGTAGGTGGCCTGACAGTCGACGTGCCTGGGAGCTGAATCTGCGGTAGCTGAATCCTGGAGGCGGCCATGAGAGCGGCCATCATCGCTGTCTGCTGGGCCTGGAAAGCAAGCTGCTGCTCCTGAAAGGTGAGAAGCTGACGCTGGAGCTCATCCTGCCTGGCCTGCATGGCTGCATTGATAGCAGCCTGATCCCTGTCTTGCCTCGCCTGCTCCTCAGCTGCACGACGCTGATCTGCCCTCATCCCCTCTAAGATAGCAAGCAGGGTGGGGTCTAAAACACTCAAAGAGCCACCTGCCTCGTGGTCGTGTGCTCTGGGAGGGAGATCTGTCACTGGCGGCTGATAGTCATCATCTGAGCTGTCTGACACAAAATCAAACTCTCCCTCAGCCTCTGCATCGGCGAAAGCTCCAATCGCTATGTCCTGCTGCTCCTCTGTCTCTGCAACTGCTGTTGTACTGTGGGTGCCCCTAGGAGAAGGTGGGGGCACCGGTCCACGTGGAGCACGAGGAGGAGGTGCACCGCGAAGGTCGTGGTGCGCTCTCAACATCTGCCTGGGGTCGTAGTGGGGGAAGACGGTGTCGGACTCTGTCAACTCCCTCTGTAAGTGAGCTGGCAAGGGTAGTGGCCTAGCACGGAGTATAAGCAAGGTGATCCAATGTGCGTAGGGCAACTGACGCCGGCCCCTGAAGCTCTCTGAGAGGTGTCCTCTATCTCTGAGACAATCAGATCCCACAAATCGAACTCTGTCTGGGAGATGAGGTGAGCAACTAACCACTGCTGGATACGAGTGAATCCATCTCTGTAACCTGTCCTGGGGAGAAGAGTCTTCCTCAACACAAAGTCGAGGATCCTAGCTGGGCGTGTCAAATCTCCCACTGTCCTGCTAGAACCCTCCCCAAAAGGTGGACGGAAACAGGGAGCCACGAAGTCAACCGGTGGCATGTCACCACCGTGAGGACGACGAGGGGGATCCACGTTCCCGTAACACAACTGGTGAATCCTGGTGGGAGAGGCTCACAGTCCAAGCACCTCTCGAGCCCTCTGAGCTGTCACTCTGTAGTCTGTCCCCGCCAGTGCGTAGTGGATATAACTATGATCTGGAGAAACCCACACTGACGCGTAGAACTCTCTGACCCACTGCTCACAGTAAGTGCCAGGGAGTGCAAGTAACTCTGGAAGTCCGTGGAGGTAGGTGAAATACTGACGAATGTCTGCTCCAACCACGTTCCCCAGTATCTCTAGGTCTATCACTCCGTGCTCCCTGAACTGAGACTGAGAGCGAACCAGTGCCTCGTAGATGTCCTCCTGGACGACTGTGAAGAACCTGGCACCGGCTCTGGGATCCCTAGCAGCTGGGAACCAAGTAGGAAACGGAACAAACCGCAGCTGCTGGATCTCTCTGGCTGACACAAGAGTGAGATCCCTGTGGATCCTGACTGGCCTCGGTCGAGAAGCTGGAGTGCTCTAGCTGGTGTAGCACGAGCAGTGGAGGTGGACTGACCCTGCGTACCAGTCCGAGGAGTGGCCTGGGTATGAGCGCGAGTCGACCTCCGGAGGGGCTGCTCCTGCTCCTGCTCCTGTGCTGGACCCTCTGCCTGAGTCTCTGTCTCAGTGTCTGGATCCTCCTGAGCCTGATCTCTAACCACAAGCCTGACCCTCTGTCCTCCAATCGTCACGATGCCTGGAGGGGATCCATGGAATGCCTCTGTCTCAAGAACTGCACGCCGCTGCTGTGGCGTGAGGTCTGCCCCAATCCTCAAACCACCTGCACGACCACCTCTCTCAGCTGCCTCTGCTGCTGCTGCCACTGCCTCTGCCTCTCTGTCGCTGGCCTTGCGCTTCTTGGTGGCAAGCTTCTTGCCCTTGCCCTTCTCTGCCGCTGAGAGGCGACGGGGAGGATCACCTCCACCATCACCTCCTGGGGAACCTCCTGAGCCAGCTGTCGGACCACTAACGTTCTTACAACGTGCCATTGCAAGAACTATCGACTGATCAAAAGTCCGATAAACAACCAACTGACAATGGAGATTAAAGCGCAAGGACGAGACGCGTTCCGGATGAGATGACACGATCGAAAGGCGCCGGAGAACTCGAATCGTCTCCTCGAGGTGCTATAAAGATAGAATGAATCGAATCGCTGTCAAAACAACAATTAGATTCACTCACACATTAAAGCAAACACCTTGAGGGCAAGAACTCGAGAAACTCACCCAATCCCTCAAATCCCCGCGAGATTTGGATCTTAGCAGATGGAGAAGGACGGGGGAGGAAACTTGGAGTGGATCTTGCGCGGGGAGGACTCCAAGGGCGCCGAGATCCACTGATCGAATGAAGGAGGCGGCTCTAGGGCACGGTGGGTAACATAAGTCAAGTGTGCATCCACCACTCTCTAGTTCCTTGTTTGGGTCAAGTGAGAGTTCATTGCTTGTTACTCTTGGTGATCGCCATCACCTAGACGGTTTGGTGGTGATTGGAGGCACGAAGACCGCCCGGAGTTCTTGTGGGTGGCTCGTGTCAAGCTTGTGAGCGGTTTTGGGCGATTCACCGCGACGGAGTGTCGAAGAATCAACCCGTAGAGAGCACTTGGTCCTTGCGCGGACCAAGGGGGAGCAAGACCCTTGCGCGGGTGCTCCAACGAGGACTAGTGGAGAGTGACGACTCTCCGATACCTCGGCAAAACATCGCCGAGCATTTTCTTCCACTACTCCTTTATCTTCTAGAATTTACATTGTGTTTTTATATTCTTAGAATTGCCACGCTAGAATAGGATTGAAACTAGGTTGCAAAACTTTTTATCCGTTAGCTCTCTAAGACACACTAGGCACAAGGGGTTGAATTGGAGCTTATAGGTTGTTTAAATTTTTAGAGAAGCCCAATTCACCCCCCCTCTTGGGCATCTTGATCCTTTCAATCGTGCATGCAAATTAGGCACCGACCATGCGCTACAGTAGCATTTTTAATGGCACGCAGCTGAGCGCTTTGGCCTATAAAAAGCCAGCCTCGGGTGCTCACTCTCACCACCCGAGAAACACGTTCACTCACTCGCTCACTCGCTCTCACATCGCGTATACCGTATACGGCCATACGCACAAGCCGAGCTCGACTGTCGTCGCAAGACGAGTTGAGCAGCTCATGAGCATCTCCTTGCTCTTCTCTTTCTTTCTGTAGTATTTTCCTGTATTTTTTCTTGTATTTGTCTATACCGATTCACTGCTAAGAACTCCACGAATAGAACCATGACATACAAAAGAGCTCTAATGACCCCTGCTAATTTCTCTCTAACCATGCATGCGTGGGCCATAAGCATTAACTCCAAATAGTACATGCATGCATGCAACATGCACTACCAGCCAAAATTCATCTCGTGAAGCATGTATTTCTTAATCATCGTTAGTCTTTTTCGCATGATTAAAGTCCGGTCATTTCATAAATGCCACATGCTAACTCTGATTTCAATAATTCTTTTTCCTAAATTCATCTAAAATCATGATCTACCTCCCATATTAATTTTATGATTTTTGGAGCTCATTTGAATTTATATGATTATTTATCTGTGCCTGTTGTCTGTGTCGTTCGTCGCGTATTTTAGTTGACGGAGTGAACGAGCCGGAAAACGAGAACGTTGGAAACGAGTACCGCGAGTTTGACGCCGAGGACCCGGACTGTCAGCAGGAGTTTGCTGAGGACGCCGACGGAGGCAAGTCCAACCGATCTCCTTTGATGCATATTGATCCTATTTTTAAACACAACCCGTAGAAGCCGTTTAAAATATTGTATGTACGATATATGTACGAAGTATTTTCGCTGCTTAGTTAAAACATGTTGAATAACCATCCTTGAATTGATATTACCCTTGTCTTGTTTGAACCTAGGAACAAATAATATGCTATGACAGAAATATCATTACTTAGTATGCTTAGGACTTGTTACTCATCCTGGATACTCATCGCTATATTTTCTCAAATATAATGATTTTAAAAGTAAAAGGTGTGAGTGGTGAAAATAAATTGTGGGTATTGTGAAAGGGTTAATGAACAAGTTATAGTTGTGATTACTATGGAGATGGGGCGGATGGGATCTCTTTTGGGGATGCCCTGGTGTTGTGGCTTATACCTTGTAGGGTTAAGCGTGAAGATATCCGCCTTGTCTCGATTAAGGACTGAGTTGATGATTCATCTTGCCTAACTCATTTATCGTACAACCACTCGCCTTGCATGAGAAAGGCTTAGTCTAAATCCCTCTAGTTAGTATGGCAATCACCTGGAGGCAGGTGTGCAACGGGACACTAAGTGATGTATGTGAAATTGTGGAAATGTATGAAAAGAGCTTTGTGAATTATTGTGGTATCATGAGATGTGGCCTTAGTGTTCCCGTGGTGAGCGCCATTACTTAGCTATGGAGGGTAATGACTTTGATGGATCTGTGCTTGCACGACGGTGTAAGTTATGGTATCCTACTTGTGGGAAATGTGTACAACCTCTGCAGAGTGTAAATCTATCTGGATAGCCGTGTCCGCGGTCTCGGACGGGTTATGGTTTGGTTTCAACAACTAGATGAGATGGGATGAGTGAAAACATGAGAGTGAGTGTGATTTTGAAAATAAATGGTTGACTGCCATTGTGTTGTGGGAACAAGGGTTCAACAAAACTTAAAATTGTGATCAAACCCCCATTTTCAGAAATACTATCATATATAGAAAAAGAGTTCTTTTACAACAGTATTTGTGAAATGAAACCTTGCATGTGTAAAAAATAGCTTTATGCAAATAAAACTAAGCCCCATCCTTGATCTATCCATATGCATATATACTGTTATCCCCTTCCGTAGGGTAAGGTTGGATTTGCTGAGTACTTTGTACTCACCCTTGCTTTATTAAACAGAGGAAGATCCAGACTTTGATCCTGAAGTGGCGTTCGAGTAAGGTCGTGTCTGCACCCAACTAAGCCTGTGGCATTGGGACTCGTCAGATGTTCGATGGCGATATCGTTTGTTTCTGGGTCCTTTGGACCTATGTTGTATTTTGGTGTCTTATTATTATAGCGTGCCTTCCTTGTCCACGCTTTCCAAGACTACTGCGCTGAAACTTATCTGATGTAATAAATGTGTTACTAGCCTCCTGGGACTAGTATTGTATCACATTTGAGTTCCTGGTTTACCAGGGGCGCTTCACTATCGTGGCGGTGGTTTTGTCTTTTTCTTTTATAATTATTTTGGCTGAATCTTTGAAAAGTCATAGTAAATCACAGAAAAATCATAAAATAAAAAATCTATTTTTTACTCTATATAAGTAGATCTACAGTAAATATATAATATGATATGCTTTAGTATAAAGTTTTTGCTATAAAGATTTTGCCTTTTTTTATTTTTTTATTTATTTGGCTGAATCTTTGAAAAATCATAGAATAGAAAGTCTAATTTTGTTGGACTCCATATGAGTACATATAGACAATGAATATATAATATAGATATGCTTTAGTCCGACAAAATAGTTATAGCAGCTGCAACTATAAATTATTTCAAACAATTATAGAAAAATATAAATCTAAAGCTATAACAAAAACTTTGTAAATAAAGCATACTATATTATATATTTACTATGTAGATATGCTTATTAAAGTCTACAATTTTGGATTTTCTATTTTATAATTTTTTGTAATTTACTATGATTTTTTAAAGATTTAGCTAAAATAAATAAAAAAGGCAAAACCTTTATAATAAAAACTTTGTACTAAAATATACTATATTATATATTACTATATATATATATATATTTATGTGGAGTCCAACAAAATTAGATTTTCTATTTTATGATTCTGTGATTTACTATGTTGTTTTAAAGATCGATTTTAGCTGAAATAATAAAAAATATAAAATTATTGTCACCGTAGCAAAACCATAATTTACTTTAGTTAAACCGTCTTCAAAAATTATGGAAGGTGGTTTGCGGTTTCGAAGTTGATTGAGAAAAAATGGAGTTTAAGTTATGGGTGAGAAAAAATAGACCTCTTCCTTAATAAATTATAGATACGTGGGCCGATACGTATCTACAGGTTGGATACGGCCCAACCAGCCCAACAAGGTGCAGGCGGCAGGAACCTGACCGGCTGACCCTAGCCCCTCCCGTTCCTCACTCGCGCCGCCTCCCGCACGCACTCAGCTCGCGCAGGCAACGCGCCGCCGTCGCTCAGCGGCCCTACCGGCGAGGCGTCGAGTTCTTCTTGCTTCTCCACTGACGGGACAGCGCGTGGATCCGGAGACCTCTGGGCTTCGGAAGGATGGCGCTGAGGGGAGTCTGGCAGCTGCAGAAGCTCGTGGTAAACTACTGCGACTGGGGAGGGAGCAGTAGGGGCATCAGGTACGATGGTATAGTTTGGTTCCTCACTTCGGTAATAGTACCATTAGACCATAGTGTTTTCGTATGATTTCCTTACTTCTGTTGCTAGGATTAGTCGAGATACTGCTAATACATGTTCTTCAATTTGGGAATTGGTCGGATGGTTGGTTGACTGTGCCCAGCCAAGGATTCGTCGTTGCAGATGAGTGTGTTGTGTATGCAGTTACAATTTGGTAGTTGGAAACTGAAGACAACTATCCTGTTGCTTCTTTAGCTTTTCTAGGGCATTCCTGCGTGGAAATTTCATTTCTAGACAGAAATGTGTTGTGGGACTAGCGGGTACTGATGTCTGGGAATGAGTTAAAAGAGCCGCCTGTTTAGTCACGAATTAGATCAATTACATGCTATTTGTTGCAACAATAGATTCAGGCACTCTATGCCTGTGCTTTTCTGTTCCTTCATCAGATTTTAAATCGAGCTATAGCGCTTTCCTTGTACAGCAGTACACTATAGTTTAGTGGCAGCTGTATGGGCTTCAGATCAAACATGGTGCTGGTTAGTCCAAAGTACTATTTATTACTGGATATCAATGCCTGCTTCTACTCTTTAACAACTAGCACCTTTTCTGATTGCAGGGCCTTCATGGAGGCACATCTTCCAGCCTTTAAGGAAAAGAATCCACACTTAGAAGTGGTGACAGAGCTTGTCCGTGGTCAACATCCTAACTTGAAGGGAATTTACAGTAAGATCTTTGTTACTTTCCTTTTCCATTGCAATTTATGAATTCTGTGGAACTAGTTTCCTGATAGGGATACAACTTATGGTATGGATTGGCATTGAGAAGACGCTATAGGAATACAATGTAGCTTCAGTTGAAAATTGCACAGCATGGCCATTTCTGGGCCTTCCTCTTCTCTCTCTTGAAGGTGGAAGTCAGGAGGGGAGGCCCCTGTCTTAATTTCATTAATGAAAGAAGAGAGCTGTACATGTATAAACCGAACTGGCAAAATAAGTGCAACAGGCAAGCACAAAGAAGGATGAGGAGTAAAAGAATGTCAAAGTAAAAGAAAGGCAGAGAGAGAGAGAGAGGAGAAAGTAAGAAGAAAGGAAAACCTAAAGACAGGGTAAGAGATGAAGTGTGAAAGAAAGAAGTAAAGGGAAATAAAAAAGAAATGGAAAATATAATTATCAGCCTTCAGTCTCATCATATGAATGTGAACTTGAACTTCCATCTTCCTGTTCCATCTATCATCTATCTGTCAAGGATGTGAAAGCATCCCTCCTTGAATCCTTATTGGCTAAATTTTTGTCTGTTCTCTCTGCACAAGCTTGAATACCTGTTTGGAATAGCATGCCTGAAGGTGAACATATCTTAGTTAAATATAGCAATATACCATGGTCAAGATAAAACCTCCATTGCAATTGTGCACATTTCATGATCCTCATGAATGCTGGGAGGATGGATGGTCACACCCATATTGGATTGGACGAAATAGGATTGGTTAGCAATTTTTGTGCGATAAGAGGGACACCAACCAACAATTCTTTGGATTGATACAAATTCTTGTGTTGTCAGTTTGATCCTATATATGGGGCCATTACAATATTGCATGCACTAAGCAAGCAAGATCCTGTAGGATCGGATTTGTATTTTCCACTAGTGAAAAAAATTATTATGGGATTGGATTGTACAATTCCTCGAATGCAGCTGTCCTATAGCTGCTGTTTTCTTGTTGCCTTATCTTTGTAATTTCCACAACTACGCTGATTTTGTTTTCTCATGAAATGATTAATTTTTGTTTTGTTCTCAATTTTCTAATGAGCCTTGTTGTTGTGCAGAAAACCATAACGAGCGAGTGGTCTGTGTGAGAAACTTACCGCCAGAGGAAATACTCCTGCAAGCCACCAGGCTAAGGAACTCCCTGGGCAGGAAAGTGGTGAAGCTGCGAACCAGACACGTAACGAAACGGCCCAGTGTTCAGGGGACATGGACGACGGAACTGAAGATGTGAGCCAAGGTGCCACCAGCCAAGGGGTTTCGGTGTTCTTGGTGGTGTGATTGCAGAAAATGTCAGCTGTGTCAATAACTTTTATAGAGCTGCCGTTATGCTAGCCTATTTCAATAGCCAAACTGTTTACACCCTTTGTTCCCAGTACATTCTGGCAATAACATATAGATACACTTGGATTTCTTGTTAGTGCCAGGCCGTCACATTTGACATTTCAGTATGGTGATATCTGTCTCCTATATTAGACCAGTACCTTGATGTTTCAGCTCGCGAGATTTTGTGAACATTAGAACTTTGCTATGCTATGGCTATGGCCAATGGTATATACTCCCTCCGTCCCTAAATACTGCTATTTCTAGCAGATTTCAGACAGATTAGTGTGACAAACAAAATACCATTCTACCCTTAATTAATTTAGGTTCCACCATTTAATCATGCACGTTAAGCCATGATTCTCTGGTTCCAACGAGCTGCATTTAATGTCAACTGAATAGACTCAACCAATTACCATGCGTCAAAGTACTACTTCCTAGAAGAAATTAAATGAGTTGGTGAACCACGCAAGTTCCGAGGATAATTAAATGGGCTGGTGGACTGAGTATGCTAGTAGAAATAGCAGTATTTGTGGACAAAATTTTCTCCTAGAAATAGCAGTATTTAGGGACGGAGGGAGTATATTCTTTTATTGTCGCTAGTACTGGTAGGAGTGTTAAAAATGGATGCCTGGAAACGTCACCAGATTCAGCCAGGCAATATGGTGACAGGGGTGAGTCTCATTCTCCCCGGGACGCATAGTTGTAGTTGTATTGCTGTTGTAAATAAAAGAACTCGCATGTACTTCGGGAATGTTTGGATGGGGATAAGGATAGGGATTAGGATAGAGATAGAAAATATTACATTCTAGTTATCTGTTCTTCGTACCTCATTTAATCATAGTTATTCATTTTCCTTTCCCTATCCCATTTCCTATATCCCAATATCCAAATGGCACCTTCATGTCGAGCGTATCTGGATAGTCGACATATCAGGTCAGGGGCTATCCTGTCTCGGATATGCGTATCCTCGGAGTATCTGTATTTTAATCAATTATAGATATATTTTATTTTATTTCTTTAATCAATTATAGATGCGTGGGCCGATACGTATCTACAGGTTGCCATTTGATCCGGCCCAACCAGCCCAACAAGGTTCAGCCGGCATGAACCTGACCACCTGGACCTGACCGGCTGACCCTACCCCTCCCGTTCCTCACTCGCGCCGCCTCCCGCACGCGCTCGTGGGTCGTGGCTCGCGCAGGCAAGGCGCCGTCGCTCAGCGGCCGCCGGCGACGAGCCTCCGCGGAATCCTGCGGCCCTACCGGCGAGGTGGCGAGTTCTTCTTCCTTCTCCACCGACGGGACATCGCGTTGATCCGGCGATCTCTGGACTCCGGCGAGGCAGCGACGGCGAGTGGTGATTGCTGAGGGTCCGCGTCTACCTGCTGCCCAGATTCCTACCCATACGTGGAACCAGGCACGAAACCTAGCGCCGCCACCAAATCTCCGGGGAGCGAAGAGGCGGCTGCGGTGCGGCGAGTGCGCGACAACGACGACTAAGGCGGCGGGGCCAGCGGCGAGAGGAGTCATGCTTAAGTTCCTGTCCAAGGTGGTGGTGGAGTACTGCCCTCTGGACCCGCGGAAGGCGGCGGCAGTGGAGCTCCTCGCGCAGTGCAACGGCCGCAAGGCCAAGGACTCCAACCCGGTCTGCTCCGTCGAGCTCCGCCGCCTCCCTTCCCCGTCTCTGTCCACGGACCCCAAGTCGAGCCGACTCTCCCGCCTCCGCGGGTCCTCGTGACCTACCTCAACGGAGCCGAGGAGGCTATCATCGCCGCTGAGGGCGCTACGGCGCAGAGCATCCGGGAACAGATCCTCGCACGGGGCCGGCTCATCGACACGGAGCAGATGTTCCGCGACGGCGGGGAGAAGTGGCCCGTCGTCATCCCCGAGGAGGAGCTCGGCATGTCGTTCCCTGGCATCAAGGTACGGCATGTTTTCCCTTTCGTGCGTATTTTTGAGCGTTTTGGCTTTTCTAGACACTTAGACAGTCTTTACATAGAGTATATCTAACGCATAACAAAAGTTATATATCTAAGTGCATAGCAAAGTTATGGACCTAGAAAAGCCAAAATAGGATATAATTTGGGACAACGGGAGTAGTTGCCTGGAATGGTATCATCTGGGTTGGTTTCATGTTGTTTCTATTACATCTCATGTACTCCCTCCATCCCAAATTGTAAGTCATTCCAAAAATCTTGGAGAGTCAAACTTTTCTAAGTTTGACCAAATTTATATTATAAAATAATTATTATTATGGTACTAACTAAGTATCATTAGATTCTTTCTTAATTATATTTTCATAGTATACTCACTTTACGTTACAAATCTTAGTATTTTTCTCTATAATTTTGGTCAAACGTGAAAATGCTTTGACTCTCCAAGATTCTTGGAATGACTTACAATTTGGGATGGAGGGAGTAGCACCTAGTCACAGTTCATTATGAGCAAGAGTTACAATAAATATTGCTGTCGTATATGATACTTAGTCTAAAAAAGCATGTCCATGCAACGCTTAAATGCGGAAGTCTATTCGCTTGAGCTTATCTGCCGAATCTGCCAGCCATTCACACTAAATCAACGAATAGTACTTTCAGCCATGACTTTTCTACCAAGCGAATAGGTTCTTAGTCGTAAAGAGCACATTTGTGCAAACGTTTAATTTAGTGTCACCTGGATCATTGGTTTATTCATTCTTGGAGATGTGGATATTCATGAGATTGTAGAATTTGGTGTAGCTAGTTTGAACTTTGAAGGTCAAGTTAAAATCTAAAGGATTACAGGAAAGGAATCTAGTAGCAGTTCGTGGTTGAGAGAATTTCTAGCAAGCTATAATTAAAGTTACACAGCAGCACCTTTAGGACTTTAAGTTGTTCACACTCCATATATGTCCAATTTGCTTGCATATGATAAGGTTGCTCAACAGTTGTCCAGGGTATATATTCAGGATTTTTCAACTCTACTATAGTTAATTCGACCTAAAATCTAACTCTGACATGCAGGTTGTATGCAACTATGCACAAAATATACTTATAATGTGCTCCATATGCATGTGAGAATTGCATACCAGAGATAAGAAAAAGAGTATGTGCTTGTCTGATTACCAGATACCGCTATGTGATTAGTCTTTACGTGGCCAATTAATCTACATTTAGTGGATAATTGTGCAATATGAATTATTTATAATGTTTTCATTTATATTTGAAATTGATTAAGACAACTTCTGTTGAATATTCTACATCGTTACCACAGGACTTTTATATCAAAAGTCTGTCATGTGTGCTGTGGATGATATCCTCAACGGGTTTCTTTGCACATGCCTCTCTATTTTCTCAGTTATTGACTGAATTATTCTGTTTTTTTTGACAGCCAAAGAAAGCCGAAGATAAGCCCCAGGCCTAGTGACCAAGTCAGAGTTTTTTATTTGTTAAACTATGGACATTTGTACACTCACAAATGTGGGGTAAAAAATTCTCTGACCGCGGCACTTAGAAATTAGAATGTGCGTTCCCTGTTGTTTGAAGGCCAGGTCTGGTTCAATTTTTGTTGTCCCACATTGAGGTATGCTTTCAGTTGGTGCTCTGTACTCGTATATCATTTTAGTTACAAAGCGCTCATAAGCTTCATCAAGCATCTCCTCAAGCTGGGCATCACACCTGATGTGAACAAATGATTACTTGCAAACTTTTGACATTGCAGTTTTCTTTTTCGAAATGTAAGGGTATTTGATCACTTAATTCTGTGTTCCCATGGTGTGGATGTTCAGAAAATTACCTCTGCTGTTCCTCGCCAGGATCCATCGCGAGCTTGAGTATCCTCATTCTCGCTGTCTCCAATTTCATCTTCCACATCATTTTCTGATGGTTCAACATCAAACTCTGCTGATTCAACAGCTTCAAGTTCTTTTCCACCCTAAAAAAAGGAAAATGAATATAAAAGCTTAAGAATTAGATGACCATGAACGAGCATGCTCTTTTAGATGCTTTTCCAAGAACAAACCTCAGGTAAAGATAGAACATACACAGCTCATTAGAAATGTTACTTTACAGAAATCCAAATAGAGTGAATCAAATTTGTTGGTCTGTTTTAGCAAAAATGGAGGCCACTGTATTTACAAGTTATTGCATGCACGAACTCAAGAGAGGAAAATGTATATTGCTGTGTACTTCTTTAAGTGTAACAAATGGGGGGAAAACAAGTTTCATGTAAAACTAAATCTCTTCCAGCGAGCTATTAGTATAAATTCTGAGGACAGGTAATGCCACTAAGTAAAAGATAGCACACAACAAGCATGAGCCAGCATATCAGCCGTACTTTTTTCTGCCAGCCAGCAGTGTTTTTCTCTCACAATAAATCAATCATGACTTTTCAGACTAGTGAACAGAGCTGCGATGCACAATATATGAACCTGAGTACTGGTGTTTTTGTTGAACAAATTATACAAACTGTCAATTCTTGTTCATTGCTTACCCAAAGGGCAGAAAAAGGGATCAAAAAAGAAATGCCTAACTGATTATGTGACTTATTCGGAATTGGTAAGAACAAACATCTCAATTGCTTATACGAAATAACAGAGCAACTGGTAAAAACTTTCACAATACCAAATCTACAGGTTGGATACGGCCCAAGCCCAACCAGCCCAACAAGGTGCAGGCGGCAGGAGCCCACCTCGACCTGACCCTAGCCACTCCGCCGCCTGCCCCGCCCCCGCTGTTTCCCGCCATTTCGTCCTTCCATTTCCCGCCACCCCGCCTCGCTCTGCTCCCCAGATCCCTCGCCCCCTTTTCCCTCTCCGCTCCCGCACGCCACCTGCTCGCCGCCCCCGCTCATCGATTTCCCTCGGCCGTGCAACGAGCAAGCGGCGGCGGCGAAGCGATGGAGGAGGAGATCCGAGCGGAGTTCCAGAATAGCGGCTTCTCCATCGGGGGAGCCAGCTCCGAGGACGCCGCCCAGATTCTCTCCACGCGTAAGTACAAGCGTCCCCACCTTCCCCCTTGCCCTTACCTGGTTCTAAGTTGGTGCTGATTCATTTATGTTTATATGGTTGTGGTGTGTGTGGTTCTGCTTGCAGTGCTCACCTACTGCATCAACTACAAGATGAGCCCCGCGGACCTCGTCTCCAACTGGGAGGTCTATTACCTCAACAGGTCAGCTCGTCCCAGATAAGAATGTTGCGAATAACAATATTGTAGCATCTTTTGCAGCTTAGATTAGGCTAGTCTTCGTGACTGTAGGTCGTTTGAGTGCTCTGCAGAAAGGGCGTCTGCTTTCTATGAAATTTGATGATTAACATCTCAACACCAATGTTTATTTTTTGGCTGGAGCATAAACAACCACTTTCTATTAACTATGATCAAACTTTGTTTGATGTCTTGATGAGTCATTAAATCCCGTCAACATTTTGGTGTGACTAAAATCTTGCAGCTCATAAGTTCAATATTCTCCTGTCTGTGTTAAGAGATGCCTCCCTGATGATTGTGATTCCAGGGTCCATATATTTCCTTTTTGTTCTTTTACATGATGCAGCTAAGGAAACTGAAAGAACTAATTTATGCAGGCAATTGGATGGCTTAAAGCTTGAAAGCTCATATCTTGATGGTTTTCTGTCACATCTTCAGAATGAAGTTAAAGAAAGGATAATAAAAGAAGAAGCCAACCTTCACATTTACTCCAGTAACGATGTCGACATGTTAGTTCCACATATCAGATTCATTTACGTGCATGCTTGTCACAGAAGTACCTTTGTTTCTTATTTCACTGTCAAGGAAAAAATATAAATATAATTTAGAAGTAATTGTTGCAGGCTCTTGAGCAATTCACATGCAGATGAAGTGGCATTTCATGACACGCCAGGCTCTAAACAGGAAAAGCCACCTGAAGAGTCATCTAACTCTGAGTTAACTCCTCTGACAAGTGACAGACCATCATCCAGCAGAGTGGCCAAAACAAATGCTGATCGTATTACCCCTTTTGCAACACGAGTAAATAAATTTACCCAACAGTATGTTCTCAATGCTGATAATGCAGTTAGTGTGCCAAGTAAAAATGCTGAAATCACAGAAGATGAAGTAATTAGAAGAATTCAACCAAGTCAAAGATGTTCCTTACAAGTTCAGCGTTCACAGCCTGAACCAGGTTGCAGATTCATGTATGACAGAATGGAAGACAGAGTAAGGGCATTGCTAATTTGTTTTATTAATTGTCGTAAGCATCTGCTCTTTGACTGCATCCCTTTTCCAGTTTAATTACTTGGAAGATCGGATACGAAAATCAGCAAGCTTGTTTTCTGCATCTGGGTTTTGTGGACAACCTGCAGATGCTACCCTTGCTTCAGAGGTAATTGCACTGCCTAGTTTTGTTCTTTTAACTACTTAACTCATCATCACCCCTTTCCTTGATAGGATATCCAATTATTTGCCCACTGCAGGAGAAAATGTTTGCAGTCGGTACAGTAGCTTGTGATGGGGAAGGTCATTTGAATGAAAAGTCTATCTTGCTACAGGGCAGGTGAGTGTGCTTCTTGGACTCATTCATGTGATGATCTTTGCTTAGTCACCATTTTGTTGTTTCTTTTGGCTAACTACAGAAACAACTTTTTCTAGTGTTCAACACTCCAGGGGACAGCGTGTGCGCCTTGACTTGAAGGATCTTGATCACTTCTCTTTGTTTCCTGGGCAGGTAAGCGCAGCCAGTTCTAATGCCATATACATTATCTACTGAGTTAAATTAACACAAATTTAAATAACAGGTGGTGGGTATCGAAGGCCACAATCCCAGTGGACACTGTTTTGTTGCATCAAAATTAATTGATTCCATACCGGTCTCTGTGGATGCTCAACTTCCTAGTGCTAAGAAACAAGCTATTGATAATGAAAGCAACCAAAATTCCGACGCTGGCACTCTGTCAAGAGCATTGTCATCGGTTAGTTCTTGTCTGTTTTTTGTTCGAAATAATGCTGCACCAAACATATCTGTTTAACGAACAATTAGTATATTTTGTCCAAGCTTAAACTGATATCAGTTCATTGTTCTTCTATTTTAATTATGAATCGCATGTTTATACTTTCTTCATTTATTGCATGGACATGCTCAATCAAAGGAGAGTACGCCAATCATTAATGATTTAAATAATTTCCATTTTACCTCATGTCTTGAGAAAAAAAACTACCTCATGTCTTTTACAGGTCATCGCAGCAGGTCCCTATACAACAACCGATAATCTGTTGTTTGAACCACTGCAAGAACTTCTTTCATATGCTTGTCGTAAGCAGCCTCAGCTACTCATATTGGTGAGGCCTCTCAACTCTGTAGATGGGACAGCATATTGATGTTTGAAATGCCCTGCTACTGTACATATCAATTGTTCTTTGGCAGATGGGACCCTTCATTGACTCTGATCATCCTGACATAAAAAAAGGAACTGTTGACCAGAGCTTTCATGACATTTTCCATTTTGAAATTCTGAGAAAGGTAGGTAAATGCTGATTTCTGAAGGTGTAATGCTGGCACATTGTCAAATGCAATAGTTATTCATGTGTGTTATATTTTTGTGTTCAGATTCAAGACTTTACCCAGTATCTGGGGAACACTGTCCGTGTAATTCTCATTCCATCAGTGCGTGATGCTCACCATGACTTTGTTTTCCCTCAGGTTTGTAATTTTCTTTATTGAGATTTAAATCTGATTTAATAATTATAAACATATTGCTGTATCATTACTTATCAATTAATGTCTGCAAAGTTAGATGCAAATTTTGCTGACATAGTGCAACAAGTTTACTTCCAATGTACTAGGCTTTATAGTCTGGTAGTATGTGCAAATCAATTGTGTTATTGTTATTTAAGCCTTTTTGTAATGTTCTGAGCACAAGAATCTCTAATGATATATCTGTATTGACGCTACTTGCAGCCTGCATTTGATTTGAATTTTCCAGAAGATATCACACATCAGGTATATATGTTACTCTGTAAGGTTGCTCTTGTGAGGTACTCAATCCATCCCAAATTGTAAGTCGTTTGACTTTTTTAATATCAAGTTTGACCACTCGTCTTATTCAAAGTTTTGTACAAAATATCATCTTTTTTTTGTTGTGTATTGGTTTATTAATAAAAGCTCTTCAAGAATGACTTAAATTTGACTATATTTACACAAATTTTTTGAATAAGACGAGCGGTCAAACTTGGGGTAAAAAAAGTCAAACGACTTACAATTTGGGATGGAGGGAGTATTTGGTAATAATATTCCTTTGTTTTTAAAAGGTTTACATACATTATGCAGATTACTTGTCTGGCAAATCCATGCCTCTTCAGTTCTAACGAGGTACGCTATATTAATAGTTGTAATGAAATAATGTAATGGTTGGAGCATGCAAAATATATATGGTTTTCCTTGTCTATTATCGAATGGGTACGCCTTTATTTTGGTTAAGTTATTTTTGTTATTGTCCTGCAAAATAAAATTGAGACATGGTCATTGAACTCAAAAGAATCTTTTTCTCCATATTGTGATCTTAATATGCTCCTCATCTCTGCATTTTTCTCTCATGTTTCATTGTCTAGAGGAATCCATTCAATGCTTAGGGATTACCAGGCCTACTGCCACACTGTTCCTGTGTTTGCTCATGAGATATTCTCCAAATTTGTAACTTGTTGGGATTTTTTTTTCTCGAACACGAAGGAGAGCTGTGTGCCATTATATTAAGAATGGAAATGGTTTTCTTAATACTTCTCATGCATATTATGAGCAAAATTCATCTTATATGTTGTTAGAAATGTGTTGATAAGTGTCGTCTTACCCGAAAATGTTTGTTTTCCTTCTTTCCAGATACATTTTGGCTGTTGTACAGTGGACATTCTGAAACAGCTCAGTGGTGAGGAAATTTCTCGCAAGCCACCTGTCGGAAAGCCTGCAGACAGGATTGGTAGACTTGCCTCACACATATTAAAGCAACAAAGGTGATTCCATTTAGCTTTTTTATGTTGTATCAGTTGGGACGGATCGTGTGCAGTTTATGAGTTCTGATGTAGCACTCTTCCTACAGTTACTATCCTCTATATCCTTCTGCTGCTGGTGTGCCATTAGACTTCTCACTTGCTAAGGAAGCACTGGAGATCTCATCAGCACCAGATGTTCTCCTTCTTCCTTCTGATCTTGCACCATTTGTGAAGGTAATAACAAGTTTTTAGTACAGGCAGCACATTTATTGTAAACTTCTAATTGATATTCATATATTTGAATTATGCCCATCTGCGAGCTCATTGTTCAACTGAATGGAATGATACTGAACAGCTATTATGTGCAGGTGCTTTCCCTTGGAGAAGGTAGTGACGACCAGAAACGGTTTATCTGTGTGAACCCTGGGAGGTTGGCAAAGGGTATTGGTGGGGGCACATTTGTGGAGCTTTACTACAATGAGGGCATCGACAAGACCAACGCCTCCATCATCCGCATATAGGATTTCTGTCGGGGCATATCACCTAACATGAAAAGAGGCTCTGATTCATCCGCTGCAGAAAATTACCCAAGGCTTCTTTTCTTGTTTGCCACACCAGAAGCCCACCAAAAGGAAGGATTGAAGCGGTAAGATTTATTTTTGTGGCAAGCTTTCTTGGGGACATGTAAATTGAGCTCGGAAAGCCATCTCAACGTTTGTTATCCCAGATAGTTTTGCTTAACGTATGGCATTCTGTTGTAACCAAGTACTTTGGACACTAAAGTTCATATTATTGTTAACTAACAACTGATTTGCTTCTCTTCAGTCGTAATGCACTACCTCTGCCTCTAAAAGAATGCAACTATGGGTTATGTGCCAGTTAAAGTACTTCACGTTTGACCAAGTTTCTAATAAATAGTATTCATATTTATGGTCTAAATTAATTTATTATGAAAATACATTTCGTAACTAATCTAATGGTGTTTATTTAATATGATAAATATTTATACTATTTTATTAATAATTAGTCAAACGTAATATACTAAAACATGACACGACATTGTTCCAGAATTGTATTCTTTTAGGGCGGAGGGAGTATATTAGGAACTGGTTGGTCGATGCTGTTTTCCTCATAGCATTCTTATGGTTCCATGATTGCAGGTAGTTTGTATCCAATTGTTAACAATATAATGAAGCTGAAATGCGCCTTTTTGCAATTTTGGGTTGTATTACTGGGACATGTTTCAGGATGCAAATCCACCGGGAGAAATAAATATAGCCATACAACTTCCTGAATACTCTATTATTAAGCGATGAACCTAAACTTTTTTTTTAAAAAAGGTGATGAACAAAGTCAGCCTGCCACCCACCGTATTTCGATGCCATGCATATTTATTTCATCGTTGAAAAGACGTTTGTAACATCTTTTCACCTTTTTGTATATACACCTGTCAGGAAGTTGTATGGCTATCTAAGGATTGTGTGGTGCTGCCTTTCCACATTTCAGGCAGTACCATATTTTTGTTAGAAGCTTGTCTTGTCTGTTTGGCAAGAAATACCGGGGTTGCTCATATGCGGACATTTTCTGTTTGCCAAGAAATGCGCACGTGCAAAATAATGCATTGCCTTTTTTGAAACAAAAAAAGATGGACCAACTTTGGAAATAGGTTGCCCTTTGCGCTGCAGCGGGTAAGAGTTGCCTTGCATTAGATAAGATGCTTTTTCCTAAAAAAGAAAAACTATGATCCTATTCACTTAAACTTATCAGTCATAGTAACAAAATAGCATCAGCAGAATTATCAAGCACAAAATTCATCAGCCGAACAACTCATATATCAGATGCCTTGCACTGATGCTGTCAACCCCAAGATATGCTCTTGTTCCCAATCACTGCGCTGCGCACCACCAGAAACCACCAGAGCAAAGAGAGTTCCAGACAAAGCAAACAACTCTAGTACCTACTCCCTGGACGCGGTTTTTTTTTTTTTTTGCCCTTAAGGGTGGTATATGCTCTTACTCTCCCGGCCATTAGATTCGTTTTAAGAAGTGTGCAAACACACATCTCAAAGCAGTTTCACATTGAGATGTGTGTTTGCACACTTCTCAAAGCGAATCCAATGGGTAGGAGAGTGAGGGCACATGCCCTCAATAACAAAATAAACTTTACCCCTACTCCCTTCCGTAGATGTTAGCGCGGCAGTTTCAAGAGCCCGCTAGACCAGTTGGTCCGGCGTTGAGCCTTCACCCTGCTGGCCATGGTTCGAATCCACATTGGGGCGAATTTGGTGGCCAGAGGTGGTACGGTTTATCTGCGCGTTGAAAAAAAAATCTCCTCATCTGTCCCATGTCAAAGCACAAGTCTAAGGCCAGTCCAATCCCACGTAAGCTGCGGTGCCGTTGTGTATGGGTAGGGCAGAAGTTCGAGGGTTTTTTCGACCTGCGTGAGAATGTTTTCTTCTTCTTAAACACAATGCCCAGGGTTATGTGTCCTCCGCAAGTCGAGTTTTTTTTAATTTTCATGGGCATATACTAAGGGTCTGTTTGATCTGCTCCTCTAAACTTTAAAGCTCTTAGAGTACTTTATTAGTTAAGTCAAAAACTTTAATATAAGGTGTGCTAAAATTTAAAGCTAATTTTAGATTACTTTTTAAAACTTTACTCTAAAGTTTAGCTCTGAATTTAGACGAGAAGATCGAAGAGGCCCTAACTTATTTATCTTACAGCAATTTACAGCAATTCAGAGGTTCACGGCCGGGGACGCAATTCTTATATATGCGATTGGGGAAATCAGAATATAAGAGTATGTTCGTTTATTTGCAAAATCAAGGCTGAAAGTACCGTTATTGTGAGAGAAAAATAATATTGCCGGACAGAAAAAGTACCGTTATATTAAAAACTAGAGAAATGGGCATGCGTGTTTGTCACTTAGTCGGCTCCCCTAAAAACCACGCGCGCACGACGAGAAATGGGCATGCTACACCTTCTCCACCTCCCGGTAGCCCCCGCGCGGCCGCCGCCTCCTGCCGTCGACGCCCACGGGCGCGGTGGTGGTGCCGCTGCACAACGCGGCGGCGCGCTGCTTCGCTCTGCCGCCGGCGGTCACGGGCGCGGTGGTGCCGCTGCATATCAACATGGCGCGCCGCCCTCTGCCGCTTACGGGAGCGGCGGCAGCGGCCAAGGGCACGGTGCCGCTGCAGATCGCGACGGCGTGCCGCCCCAGCAGCCGCACCCCGTGGCGGCGGTCCTTCTTGGGCCCCGGCGTCGTCGTCGTCGTCAGGTGCGGCGACGGCGACGGTGACGGGCTGACTCTCTTGGCGCTCGTCGCCTTCTTCGCGCTGCTGGCGCGATGGTGGTGGAGGTGGCCGCCGACGTTGTTATGGTGGCCGTGCGCGTGCGCGCCCGGCGCGGCGGTGTCGCCCCCGGCGCAGGCGCTCTGGGTGTGCTTCAGGACGAGCCGCTGCAGCTCCCGCCGGATGCACTCCACCTCGTACGCGTCGAGGAGCGTCGTAGGCTTCTTCTTTGCCGCTGCGGCAGCGGCTTGCCGGGGAGGTGCAGCTGCAGGTTGCTCCATGAAGAGGATTGAGCGAGATAGAAACCGGGTTCCCTCTCTGGACTCTCGTCTCGTGGGTGCGTACGGCCACCACGGACGGCACCACGTATAAAAAGGAGGCCAGTGCCAGTGCCCAGTGGAGTTGGTTGGTAAATCAGGCACACCAGCTCGATTAGTCCGGCGACAGAAACTACGCAGCAATTAGGCTTAACTTCAACGGTTTTGCAAAAAAAAATTCAAAATATGAAGTTTACCGACTCACAAATGAAAATGATAAAGTGTAAAAAAGTCTATTTCCAACCGTTTTTATAATTCTTTTGTAAAAATAGAATTATGGACTCACTTGTTATCCGCGCTTTTTTTTTTCTCGTGCACCGCTGTGAGTTCGCGTATTCACGTAGTTTTTGTTTTCCTTTGCCAATTTGCCTATTCGCCGTCAATTGCATCTAGCCGCCCGATAAGTCTTCCTAGGGAGAGGCACGTCTAGGCTAACTAGCAGGCATAGCACGGATAGATTTCAGGTCACTAGAGACTCCATCAAACCGGCAACGAGAATTTTGACAGAAGATGACGACATCACAGAGCAATGAAGATGGCGACACATGGAGCAATCGCGTAGGAGAAGGAGTTGGCGTGCGGGAAAAGGATACACGTGCGGAAGAGGAGTCTCTCCGTCGCGCAAAAACACAAATGACAAGCCTCGCAGACTTTTGCATATATGCACAGTTTGACTCTCCATTTGCTAAGTTATCAAATTTGTCAAAGTCAATTGCCAAACCGTTGGAGAGTAACTTTTGGGCTTTTTTCTAAAAAAATAAGAATGCCTAACTCAATTGCAAAATTGTTGGAGTTTGTTTAGGCCTTGTTTAGTTTAAAAAAAATTTCAAGATTTCCCATCACATCAAATCTTGCGGCACATGCATGGAGCATTAAATATAGATAAAAACAAAAACTAATTATACAGTTTGCCTGTAATCACGAGATGAATCTTAAAGCTCAGTTAGTCTATGATTAGATAATATTTGTCAAATAAAAATGAAAGTGCTATAGTACAAAAAAACCTAAATTTTTGGGAAAGGCCTTAGTTACAATTTTTATGAAATAGACACTATAACACTTTCGTTTATATTTGATAAATATTGTCCAATCATAAACTAAACTAAAGCACTTAGAAAAGTACACAAGATCCTAGATAGATATATTGCATTGGCTAATCAAAACCATGCAGAATTAACCACGGGGCGCATGCATGACATCGATTGATGGTATCACATCTCACCTGGGCATTCGGTACTTTAATTTTTATAGAAATTCGGTTCCTTGAAAAATAGGTATTGATCGGTTTCTTCTAAAAATGCTACCGAAAAAAATGCTACCGAGGAAATTCGGTTTCGGTACTTTCGATTCGGTTCTGATATTTACCAAAAAATACCGAACTGATCACATGAATATATAATAGCAAGTTCAAAAGCTAATTTTGACATAATTTGGAAATAATTCTTAAAGAATAATAGTGTAAAATACATACATATACAAGTCCACACAATTATATGAGTATAGTACCACATGTATAAAATATAATAGACTAAAATAGTGCTATTAATAATATAACTACCCTCAAACTCAGCATATTTCAGTAAATTCGGTTCCCCGAGGTAAAGTGCCGAATAAGGTACCAAAAATTGGTTTTGGTACTTTCGGTTCGGTTCTCGGTATTTTGTGCCCCAGACTGAATCGCTCGAGGTCACGTAATTCCTTTCAAAGCTTCTGGGTAACATTTTTTGAAAATGTCAGTGAACAGTTTTTAAATCAGAAATAGTGTCCACAAATCAATTAATATACACGTCGACATAAACAGATTTGGAAATAAATCATGTGACGATGGCAATGACATTATGAGCCAAGAAGGTGATAACTCATTTGTGAATCATGTGTATCTCAACTAGTTAGACACGTTGTAGCCTTATGGGAGATCTGTCTACAAATTAAAGGCTCAAATTCTACACACTTAGCATGTGTGTTTGTATTTTCCTATATTTATTTTAACAATTCGTGTGCTATTTTTAGTTAGATTTATTTTATGTAATACCTGATTTTAAGAACAAAACCAGATATACACCATATGTGAGTCTTAAAGGCCAAATTTCACATATAGCTACAAGTAAGAGGTAATATCAAAAGACAATGCATAAATATATAACGTACTTAGTATAAAAGAGATAACCTTAGATAGCAAACAACGGATAGGCAACTCCAACCTTCGGGTATTAACTTCACTCTACAGGATCCAACTGACTGGTTGATCACAAGCCTAAACTTCTCCTGAGGTTTGGGAAATAGCAAGAGTGAGTCCATGTCAAACTCAACAAGTATAGCAACTAGATTGTATAGATCCCACAATCTCATGATCAATGTGACATAAATAATGTAAAGCATTAAATAATAAATAATGGGCATATTTAACACACAAGAATCCCCAAGGCCGCTCTTGACCATGAGCACGGCTAGTATACCAGTTTTTAACACTCTGCAGAGGTTGCACATCTTTACCCATGAGTCATGATTTACCCTTTCGCCCGAGGCCCGTCGACCTCTTAACCCACTGCCAAGGAAGGTCGGCAGGGATCACTATGAAGCCTTTCAAAAGTTCGTCTAACATGTTAGGGCCGCAAGGTTTTCTTCGCGAGCAGATATAGATACCCCCTTCCGAATGGCACAATGACGCGCAGCCTATACACATAGGGACAGGGGCTCGCACTATACCCGTGTCGGTTCAGCCCCTCTAGCGCCCTATCGGGTAACCTCTAACAAGCTAGAAAAGGTCTCCATACTGAGCTAAAGCCAGAGCCATTGTAGCCCTCATGGTTGCACTGTTGTCCCGGTTATCACTTACAGATAAATCATCAAGTTGTTAAAAAATCATTTTTATCATTTATTACTTAACATTAATCTAGTCACAGGATAATGGTCACAGAAATAAAATCCAAATGCTATACTTGCCTTGATCCAATTGCTCCTGCTAGTCTTGCTAGCTCTGCTGATCTTACTTGTTGCCAAGGCTTTGATCTTGATAACTGTAGTAATGCTCATCGTCTATTCTCGACCATTGAATAGAAACACGCAAGCAATCGGAGCCAACCATACACGAAGCAAATAATAGAACTAAATTAGAACAAACACCAAACAATAAAAAGATTTGAAACTAATCCATGTATCGCCACGAGCACACAGACGTAAAAAGCACGCTAATGAGAGCGTAATAGAACTAAACGACTACCATAAGATTTATTTTATGAGAAAAAGAAAACTATGAGTTTTATTTATTTTATTTATATATATATATATAATATGTATAAGATACTACAGGGAAAAACACCTAAATTGAGTTAAGTCAAATTATGTTTAGAAAGCCAAGGTAAAACTAATCATATTTTATTTAGAAATATTTAAGTAGTATTCAGATTAGTTAAACTTAAGTTGTTAAAGAAAATAAATATATGAAAATATCCATTTCAATTGCATATGACGTGAGTTAATTTAATCAAATTTTAATTTCAGAACACATTAGTGATAGCAATCAAATTGTTTTCACACTTGCGTATAACTTATTGAAGTGTAACTCATATGTTATTATTTTTTTTAAAAAAATAGAAAGCTAATCGTACCCATAACAATTATTAATTCAATTATATTTATTTATGTATGGAAACATGTGACGAATTAACATTGCTGCTACGTATGAAATTAAACTAACGAACAGAGCAAAACGGAGCTACAAAGTCCAACGCTAAATGATTTCTTAAGCGGGATTAACTATAAATATTGGGAGTTAGCAAGAAAAACAAAGGTTTAAAGGAGATGAGTAGATATGTACCGTCCATGGACATATTTGACTGCTGATCGGCATGGGTGCGGAGCGCCACTTGCTTGCTGAGCACACGGTTTGATATTTGCTTGATGTTGTGTTCTGCATTAGCTTTTCTAGAGGATTGGATCTTGGAACTCCAAAGATGAAAGAGATTGACTGAGCATGCATGGGCTACCGGACCTGATATGCATGGAAACGCATGAATAGATTGAAGGACCTGCTATTGGCATATTGAGAAGGATGGTTGTTTGGGAGTCATGGCATACCAGCGAGAAGCACTTCTGCTATGGGCGACGGTGAGTTGTGGCACGGAAGTGAGCGCACACAGGAGGTACATGCCAGCAGGATCTCGGCTGGGTGCACCGTGGTAGGAGAAGGACGACACACCACCGATGATGAAGGTTAGACGCGATAAACCTCAGTACTTCCACATGTCGGCAGGCGTCAAGCATGTGCATACGATCAAAATAAATTTTCTACCTAAGGAATTCTCAAACTATAGATTCTCTTAGAGTAGTTTTGATATGCTTTGCCTAAGAGGTCGGTACGTATATATAGGGAGGAAAACTATTCACATCTAAATCAATTAGCAATATGGTACTAATTGATGATACATCTTCCACCTTTACTAATAGGCCTAAATAAAGTTAAAGCCCATTAGTAAGTAAAGACAAAGGCCTTTGATAGTTGGTGGAAAATAAGAGATTTATTAATTTCGAAATTAATTAATTTTGTGGATAAAATAATTCTAGAAAAGTCCAGAATTATTATTTAAGACACGAAAAATATTCCGAAAGCTCCAAAAATTCGGGAAAAATTCTTAGACATTATAGAACATGGGGAACCCGAATAAAGATTTTGGAGCTCATGATAGGATTGTTTGGAGCATCATGCTCAGAGAAAAGTGAGAACAGAAGATGGAAAATTCCCGAAAAGTTTGTAGAGATTGATTGATGGACGAGGAACTAAAAGAAGTGCTTTGAGTGATAGAGAAAAGATTTTAGGAAGCTTCTAATAAAAATTTGAGCTTAGAAACAAGGAATTTGGTTGTAGATAAAGATAAAGATGTACTGACCAAGGAAGATCGTTCTACTAATCGCAATTTGAAAAACTTTGCTTAGTCTCAACATACAAAGGAGCAATAAATAAACATCACATAAAACATATGTACCAGTATGTATGCACAACAACGTTGCTAAACCCTATGATGAATTTTAATTTAGGAAAATTTTCATTTTACTATATTTTCATGAGCATAGAAGTATAAGATAAATTATTTTAGCTCTATTTCAAAGAAGCAATATTTAGGGTGTTACAATTTTACCCCCCTTAAGATGAATCTCGTCCTCGAGATTCGAAAAGATGGTGATCAAAGAGATATGGATACTCTCACTTTGGATGTTGTTCACTTCCTCGAGTAGTTCCATCCTCCTGTAGAGGCTTTGGCTTTACTTTGCATCCTCTGGTAATCTTTCTCTATGTGACTATCTCAACTGAGCTCAATTGATTCTAAGATTTTGACAGGTACTCCAAATGGCTCTATTCTACAATCACTTGGCCACTTCTCCTTTTTAGATGCTACACATCATATAGTCTTTTAAGTTTGCTTGTACCGAGTCTCTTAATCCAAGATTAGTTTCATCACCAAGTTCCAATTATCGGTACCTTTATCACGGTTAAGTTGTTTCACTCTCATACTGTACATATAACTTCGTAACCTTTGGTGTCATCTGATCCTCATAACCATAACTCTCAATCCATGAGTATCAGCAATGACATATATCTCCATTAATATTCTCTGAATGGGATGATATCTTGAATCAAAACCAATTTACCAAGCGCTTGTGATCCTCACATATGATCCAACACTAGCCAATCCGTCTCATTGTAACTCCTTTAATTGGACTACCCCCCTTAAAAGGGTCAACTAGGGGACACAAGAAAGTTAGCTTGCATATTTTTCCAGACAAGTTAACTAACATTGAGAACCTCTGACACTCCAAAGAACTTATGTGCAATAGAGCAAACAGGTATCCTGAAATTTCCTCGCGATATGAAAAACACCAGCGTAGTAAAATGGACATAACTCTTATTCTGTGAATCCAATAGAGTTGTGGCTTATACCGTTAGAAAACTTATGAAATTTCCAGTAACTTTCCTGTAGAAGACCTCCTTAGGTTCTGTCTTTAAGCTCAGGTAAAACAACCAAACTTAATATCCATCCTAAAAATGTCTCAGCAAAGGTGCAGCAGCTTCCAGAAGTTATATCCCGAGCTACTTAACTCATCTGGAGATGATCCTTACATATTTGAAAAGCTTAGAAAATCCTCTACAATTTTCATATACAACTTTTTCCCAGATTCTGACGTTAAGGTATCTGAAAATAGGGAATACAAGATCTATCCAGATTTTGAAATAGAACAGAAACATCCAGGTGTAAATATCATATCTCAGGTTCTACTTATCCAAATAAGTTCCAGCTTATACCGTTGGAAAGCTTAGCAAATCGTCTATAACTTTTCTATAGAACACTTTTTCAAATTCTATAGTTATATATGTCTAAACAGTAACCAACCGAAACTGGTCCAGATTCTTGACAGCACATTTGTATCATCTTGTGATTTTTGTAACTTCTAAACCATAATAGCTATGAGGGTGCTTCTTGCGGTCAGGGAAAGATCTTGAAGTCTAGTTGTTACCAGAAAAAGTTGATAGACTTTGCACGATCAAAACTTGAGATACTCCAGAATCATCGCAGACTGCTCCAGAAATCAGTAGGGGATAGAAACAAGATATAACCAAACCCAACTACTTATTTCATTAATCCTTATGCCTTAGGTCTATAAACTAATGAAATTGTGAAAAAATTCCACAAGATCATTGCACTCGTTACAAAGATCCAAATCAAGCATAAGCATAATGACAAACCAACAAGGCATTAAAGTTTCATACTTCAAACATTGACTTAACTTGCGATACTATCGTTCTCTTCCTATTAAGGGTAAAGATCCTAAAACTTATATTTCAAAGACGCAAGAAGGTGGTAAGAAAAGGTTCTAAAAGCATACCAAATCAAGGAGTGAAGGTGAGAACAAGTACTTTTAAAACAAGCAACAAGGTAGAGACAAATAGCAAGGATAGGGATATAGTATAGATGAAAATACCAAGGTTTATAGAGCAAGGATTTTATGACAATTCCAAAACCTTAAGACGACCAATTTCTAACTAGACTTGCGTCCTACAGTCAGCATTGCTTTGATACCACTTTATAATACCTGATTTTAAGAACAAAACCAGATATACACCATATGTGAGTCTTAAAGGCCAAATCTCACATATAGCTACAAGTAAGGGGTAATATCAAAAGACAATGCAAAAATATACAACGTACTTAGTATAAAAGAGATAACCTTAGATAGCAAACAACGGATAGGCAACTCCAACCTTCGGGTATTAACTTCACTCTACAGGATCCAACTGACTGGTTGATCACAAGCCTAAACTTCTCCTGAGGTTTGGGAAATAGCAAGAGTGAGTCCATGTCGAACTCAACAAGTATAGCAACTAGATTGTATAGATCCCACAATCTCATGATCAATGTGACATAAATAATGTAAAGTATTAAATAATAAATAATGGGCATATTTAACACACAAGAATCATCATCGTCGATGCAAGAATCCTCAAGGCCGCTCTTGACCGTGAGCACGGCTAGTATACCAGTTTTTAACACTCTGCAGAGGTTGCACATCTTTACCCATGAGTCATGATTTACCCATTCGCCCGAGGCCCGTCGACCTCTTAACCCACTGCCAAGGAAGGTCAGCAGGGATCACTATGAAGCCTTTCAAAAGTTCGTCTAACATGTTAGGGCCGCAAGGTTTTCTTCGCGAGCAGATATAGATACCCCCCTTCCGAATGGCACAATGACGCACAGCCTATACACATAGGGACAGGGGCTCGCACTATACCCGTGTCGGTTCAGCCCCTCTAGCGCCCTTTCGGGTAACCTCTAACAAACTAGAAAAGGTCTCCATACTGAGCTAAAGCCAGAGCCATTATAGCCCTTATGGTTGCACTGTTGTCCCGGTTATCACTTACAGATAAATCATCAAGTTGTTAAAAAATCATTTTTATCATTTATTACTTAACATTAATCTAGTCACAGGATCATAGTCACAGAAATAAAATCCAAATGCTATACTTGCCTTGATCCAATTGCTCCTGCTAGTCTTGCTAGCTCTGCTGATCTTACTTGTTGCCAATGCTTTGATCTTGATAACTGTAGTAATGCTCATCGTCTATTCTCGACCATTGAATAGAAACACGCAAGCAATCGGAGCCAACCATACACGAAGCAAATAATAGAACTAAATTAGAACAAACACCAAACAATAAAAAGATTTGAAACTAATCCACGTATCGCCACGAGCCCACGAGCACACAGACGTAAAAAGCACGCTAATGAGAGCGTAATAGAACTAAACGACTACCATAAGATTTATTTTATGAGAAAAAGAAAACTATGAGTTTTATTTATTTTATTTATATATATATAATATGTATAAGATACTACAGAGAAAAACACCTAAATTGAGTTAAGTCAAATTATGTTTAGAAAGCCAAGGTAAAACTAATCAAATTTTATTTAGAAATATTTAAGTAGTATTCAGATTAGTTAAACTTAAGTTGTTAAAGAAAATAAATATATGAAAACATCCCTTTCAATTGCATATGACGTGAGTTAATTTAATCAAATTTTAATTTCAGAACACATTAGTGATAGCAATCAAATTGTTTTCACACTTGCGTATAACTTATTGAAGTGTAACTCATATGTTATTATTTTTTTAAAAAAAAATAGAAAGCTAATCGTACCCATAACAATTACTAATAAAATTATATTTATTTATGTATGGAAACATGTGACGAATTAACATTGCTGCTACGTATGAAATTAAACTAACGAACAGAGCAAAACGGAGCTACAAAGTCCAACGCTAAATGATTTCTTAAGCGGGATTAACTATAAATATTGGGAGTTAGCAAGAAAAACAAAGGTTTAAAGTAGATGAGTAGATATGTACCGTCCATGGACATATTTGACTGCTGATCCTTTTACTGGCCATGTATAGGCATGGGTGCGGAGCGCCACTTGCTTGCAGAGCACACGGTTTGATATTTGCTTGATGTTGTGTTCTGCATTAGCTTTTCTAGAGGATTGGATCTTGGAACTTCAAAGATGAAAGAGATTGACTGAGCATGCATGGGCTACCGGACCTGATATGCATGGAAACGCATGAATATTGAAGGACCTGCTATTGGCATATTGAGAAGGATGGTTGTTTGGGAGTCATGGCATACCAGCGAGAAGCACTTCAGCTATAGGCGACGGTGAGTTGTGGCACGGAAGTGAGCGCACACAGGAGGTGCATGCCAGCAGGATCTCGGCTAGGTGCACCGTGGTAGGAGAAGGACGACACACCACCGATGATGAAGGTTGGACGCGATAAACCTCAGTACTTCCACATGTCGGCAGGCGTCAAGCATGTGCATACGATCAAAATAAATTTTCTACCTAAGGAATTCTCAAACTAGAGATTCTCTTAGAGTAGTTTTGATATGCATTGCCTAAGAGGTCGGTACGTATATATAGGGAGGAAAACTCTTCACATCTAAATCAATTAGCAATATGGTACTAATTGATGATACATCTTCCACCTTTACTAATAGGCCTAAATAAAATTAAAGCCCATTAGTAAGTAAAGTCAAAGGCCTTTGATAGTTGTTGGAAAATAAGAGATTTATTATTTTCGAAATTAATTAATTTCGTGGATAAAATAATTCTAGAAAAGTCCAGAATTATTATTTAAGCCACGAAAAATATTTCGAAAGCTCCAAAAATTCGAGAAAAATTCTTAGAGATATTATAGAACATGGGGAACCCGAATAAAGATTTTGGAGCTCATGATAGGATTGTTTGGAGCATCTAAAAAAATTAGATCATGCTCAGAGAAAAGTGAGAACAGAAGATGGAAAATTCCCGAAAAGTTTGTAGAGATTGATTGATGGACGAGGAACTAAAAGAAGTGCTTTGAGTGATAGAGAAAAGATTTTAGGAAGCTTCTAATAAAAATTTGAGCTTAGAAACAAGGAATTTGGTTGTAGATAAAGATAAAGATGTACTGACCAAGGAAGATCGTTCTACTAATCGCAATTTGAAAAACTTTGCTTAGTCTCAACATACAAAGGAGCAATAAATAAACATCACATAAAACATATGTACCAGTATGTATGCACAACAACGTTGCTAAACCCTATGATGAATTTTAATTTAGGAAAATTTTTATTTTACTATATTTTCATGAGCATAGAAGTATAAGATAAATTATTTTAGCTTTATTTTCAAAGAAGCAATATTTAGGGTGTTACATTTTAGCAAATTAGTAGTTTTATTTTTTTAGTGATAAACAATATATGTCTGTCGATGATGAGATTATGCATATGATCGAAATTCATGCCAACTCATTCCCTCGTAGATTCTTGTAGTAAAATTGAACACTCGTTTTCTTTTCTTTCTAAATTTGGAGGGGAGAATGTATAGAATGTCAAATTGTACGGCCATTTTATTATATATCGAAGTGAAAAAAAATCATATAGAATTATTCACACGCACAGTCTCGGTCGATATATTGAGGTAGAATTTGTCACCGTAGAAGTAAACAACGAATCAGGCAACGAGCACATCATTGATTCACATATTTACGCAAGTGGCATTCTTTACGACAGAAGAATCACGCAGAGAGTGCCTTGGAAGCATCACGGCACGACACCGCGGTCGCACCTAGCTAGAAGAACCGAGCAGATCGCCCTGACGACGCCCGGCCCATAGAAAAGAGAGGCATCGCGCGAGCCCGTTGTTTTTGCAGCTGAGAAACCGTGGGTGGATTATCGACAGGGCATCTTCAACTTTGGCTGTGGCTGCGTAACATGGATATGGGTATATGCACATATATTGTCAGAGTGTCGCATCCCAAGTGGCGAAGTACATTAGAGGAAAAGGCGATCAAATCTAAAGCCAATTTTAATGGGATTTAAATAGAATTGTATGAATATTAAATATATTGATGTGACATCGTATTAATAAAATAAGAGATGATAAAAGTTTTATGGAAGTAGAGAGAGTTTCGTAAGGATGAAACTCTTCTGCGCTGAAACTGAGTCATGAAACCCAGACCCATATGTGAAAGTACATAGCATGAAAACAAAATCTGTTTTACGGCGCTCCACTCTTTTGTTTTCTTTCCCTCTCACACCGGTCATAGTATGTTCCTGAATTAAATCAAAGACATGCAAGTCTATACATAGCACAAGTAATTAATTAGTTGGGCACTTCCTTGTGAACCGCCAACTAAACCGCATGATCCATCCACCTTTGCCAACCCTCCCCCTAACTCTTTCCACCTCATTGTCGCCCACACCATGACACCACCAAGGATTTGGCCCATGTTGTTCAGTGTGTAAAACCTCATAGGTGTGTAAGTTTTAGTTAAAACATTGTGACCTTCTTTTGCCTGGCGATTGCATGTTTTATGGATGAGACTCTCGCATGACATGTACACGATGCGCGAAACTCGGATATCATACATTATTAGAAATGTCTACTTTACTTCACACATACTAACTATATATAGTCTGATTATATAACTTATCTAGCAAACCCACCTCACCTCAATGACAATCATACAAGATTAAGACTGTTTGAAATTTTTCCAATACTCTCACCGATAATGCCTTAGTGAAGCCATATGCAATTTGATCTTCAAAAGGAATCTCCAACAATTTCTTAGATACCTGGTCACTAACAAAAAGATAACTAACTTCTATACTTGTTCGAGCATCAAGAATAAGCTAAAAGATATTTGGTATCAAGATTATCACACCACCATAACTTGGATGTAAGAGGACATTGTATACCAATTTTTTGAAGTAAAATCTGAATCCACATTACCTCTGTTAAGGTCCAGTGAACATCCAAGAGGGGTATTGGTTGCCTAAACACAACTCCAAGTCCATGTTAGAGCTCCACCATACGCTCATGGTCACCACATGTTAGAGCTCCACCAACTCAAGATGGCAATGGGGAATTCCCAGTCGGGGATTGACCAACCATCCCCGTCCCTGCGAAGAACATCGGGTGAAGTTTTTCTCCCATCCTCGTTCCCCGCGGGGCAGGGGCGAGCCCAGGCCTAGAGCCAGTAGGGCCATGGCCCTAGTCGTGGCCCAGAATTTTTGGGAGCAAGTCTTCAATTTTGGCCCAAGAATGAAGCTCATCAAGAAAAAATTAGGGCAAACCAAAGTCACTCAGCCTCCAGGGGCACCGCGCGCCGTCCCTCTCGCTCGCATGCGCCCGTCTCGCACGCCCCCCCCCCCCTCCGCGGCGTCGCCCCCTGCACGCCGCCGCCGCCGCTCCGGCCTTGCGGCTCGTGCGCCCACGCCCTCGCCTGGCTCAGCTCCGGCCTCCCTCCTCTTCCTCTGCTCGCCCGCATCCAGATGCGCTAGGGCAGGCTGCTAGGGCCCGAGGGTTGTGGCCTCGCGCCATCACGCTCGCGCTCGCGACCTTGCAGACAACACTCGACACTTCTGGTAGTCATGGCCTCACGCAGTCACGCCCTCGCCGCTAGCCGCCTGGCCGTGCTGCACTGCAGTCCGTGCTGCTTGCTGGATGGAAGCAGCCATGGGGTGATCCAAATGGCAATGAGGATGGGAGCAGCCGTTGGGTGCTGGTTGCTACTTTGCTAGCTTCCTGTTCCTGCTGGATTGGAGAATCGCTTGTGAAGTTGCGAGCAGCCGTCGGGTGGGTGAGAGCAGCTGGCGGCTGGGTGGGATGGGAGCAGCTAGCGGCTGGATGGTCTGGTTGCCTGAGGGAATGGCGTTAGGGTTAGTTGTTGCAATATATACTTTCTGCTAGTTGGGCTCGATGTTGGATCTAGCGTTTTGGGCCTCTTTCATCCATGTTCTGTACATTTGTGTCTATTAGCGGGGCGGGTATGTGGGTTTTGGGTACGGGGACAGGGGGGACATCCCCGAACCCGTTACACCCGATGGGGATGGAATTTTCCCCATTAGTCTCCCTGTGGGGAGCAAAACTCTCCCATCCCCGATCCCTAGTTGAGGAATTCCCCGCGGGGAATCGGGTTTCGGATCCCCATTGCCATCTTGGCCACCAACCAAAGGGTAGTGTCGTGAGTCACGAAGTCTCACCATAACCACATGGCTCTTCGAGTCACCTTGACACCATGTACACTATGAAGCTTCTCCATGCAAAGGGAGGGGGGTATCCTTGTCCCCTACACACCGATACAATGACATTCCACACCAAGAACAAAAGGTCTCCCTTGTTAATTGAAGATCGAACAATTAGAGATCTCTGTGACCTTCTAGCAAAGGTGCTCAAGACATCATACAAGTGAAGAGATCAAAGAAGAGCATTGAAGACCCTAAAAGACAAGAAAAAAGCTCAAGACATAATATAAGTGAAGATCAGACAATTAGACATAAACAAACACACTCAAAATGAGCACGAGAGCTTCCTGGTGTGCGTTGAAGCTCTCATGTGTGAGCACTAGAGAAGTGGAGTGGGCCCAAACATGCAGCCCTAGACAAACATGGAAGCAGTGCACGATGTACTTCTGGTGAGGGCACTAGAGTTCAACACCAGAGTCTAAGTATAGAGACATTACATATGCATGCACTGAAGCATAAATGTGCAGTCCAAAGAAGCAAGTCCGACCCTGTCAAATTATAGACTTGGAGCGAAGCTATAAGCGATTGGCCCTTTAATACACCTCTAGTAATATAATGATGATTCTAATAAGTGCAATACATAAAAAAATTCTTATGAAACAAGTTATACATCTTATCTTACTTTAAATTTTTTTTCTAACATTTGCTGTTGCGAAGTCATTAATGAGGCCTCAATATTAGTTTCATCTAATAATTTCTTCTGGATGCATAAAGTTGTCAAATCATTTAATCTTCTTGGGACATTATAGACCTCAAATAATTCTTCACTAATTTCAGTTTCGAAAAGGTTCTTTCAGCTGAGGCCACAGTCACAGGCATAGTGAATAGGATCCGATAAGCAATAGAAATATTAGGATAACAATCTACTTCTGTGACAAACTCAAAAATCTCCATAGCAGACATTGGCTTATCTGGCAAAGTAGACTGCATAATAGCTAACTTAAAAAACTATGTCATTTACATCAACATCCGACGAACCATCTAAAGAGAAAGTTTTTGCAAATTTAATGCAATGGTATTTTAGATCAACACCATCCAATGTCTTCAAGCATGCTAAATTCATTAGAAATCTGATTTTTTCGTTGAAAGATTAGAGTTCTTTGAATATGTTTTTCAATGAACTAAAAAGCTTTAAAAACCCCCTTAGCTTGCAAGATAGCTTCATTGCATCTAGTTTCATCAAATTGTTTCTTTCTAATAGAACAATGCTTTACTGGAAAGGATGCCTCTATTCCCATTTCAAGTGTAATTTCTATGGCAGCAACCACACTATCAACAAACCCAGTATTTCTATAGTTCTAGAAGCAATGGATTGCAACTTCTTACTGACAAATGTCATGCCAAATAACCATACCAAGTATGAACTCAAAGCTGCCAAACACATCATATAAAAAATTTGCATCACTTCTATCCTTTGGTTTAGTATCTCCATCCTCACTTAGCCACAACAAAGCTGACCTCGGTTGAGGAGCTTGTTATCTAATTGCTCAGACACTTTTGATGCGACTCTCCCAATGAGTATTGCTCAATGATTTTACGGTTAAATCTAGGAACATGTTCAAGCAAAACATTCCATCTTTTGGTAGAACCTGGAAATAATACATACTCCCTTTGTCCTATAATATAGTGCATTCTAAAAAAATTTAGACAAATTAAGAGAGAACATAAAAGACGCATGTACCCTTATTTTATTTCCTAATCAGACACTATCATCAACATGATTAGTGGTTAAGTGGAAAGTATATAATATAAAATCGGGTTTTGTCCTCAAAATGCATTATATTTGAGAATAATTTTTGAATGCTAGAATGCACTTTAATACTTTATTAGTTATTACAGAATGGATGGAGTATATCCTCTACACAATTCCAAAGAATGAAATAGCTTTACTGCATTATTTAGCCATATCACAAAGAGTGAGATTAAGAATGTGGCATGCACATGGGTGACATGGCATATAAAAAAGCTCTTCAATTTATTTCAAGCAAACAACTTTGTACCCCCTTATGTTTTCTTTTCATATCAGAGTCATTGTCACAACCTCTCTGATATCATCAACATTAAGACCAAATGATTTGATGGAGTCAACCAATACATTGAAAAGCCCCAAGCCAGATGTGTCATCCACCTTCAAGAAACCAAGAAAGTACTCCCCAAGTTTTATTTTTCCATCAGACATATCAACACATCAAACCAACAAACTCATTTGTTCTTAGTGACTCACATCTGGGGTACAATCAAGAATAACTGAGAAATATTTTGCCTCTTTAATAATCCTTATAATAGAGTTTGTGATTCTAGAAGCCATAAGCGAAATCAACTCAATCTGAATTTTATGACTAAGATAATGATATTGCAGCTCTTTGTTTTGAATGCGTCTAAGGTGGTCTTGCATTACCAAGTCAAACTCAGCAACCATCTCACAACAAGCTAAGAAATTACCATTCACATCATTGTAAAATGGCTCACTAGATCCTCTAAAAGCTAAAATGTATTTACCAAGAAACTTCACAATGGCAACAATTCTTAGTAGAACTAGCCTTATGCGTTCTTTCTCCTTTGTGATTTGATATTGCAACTCCTTGTTAATTGTTTCATGTTTGCTTAATCTAACTCTCAATTCATTCAGAAAGATCATATGGCCCATATGATCCATGCTAACTTCATGCTCTTTTGGTCTCTCACTAACATGGATTCAATCTCTAAACCCATCATGCCCCAATGAATTCTTGTTGTTGCTAGAACCAAACAACTTACAACAAAAGGAAAACTCTTTGTCAACACTTTTTGAATAGACCAACCATTTCCTCTAATCCTGTCACGTACCTCTCCATTGCTCATTCTTCTAGAATAATGAGTGTATGCAAAATGTCTTGATCTTGCATCCATAGGCAACATAATATTTTCTTCTCTTATAGGCCTCTTCTCCACTAATATGTCCCTTGATTTGTTATGAAGATTATCCCAATTTACTAGATCATACATATCAATAGTAAAACCTAGTTCTTCATAAACACGAGTAGATTTCATTGTAGGAAATTAAATATGGGCTTATGATCACTCACATTATCATCATCCGTGTCGATGCCAACATTATCTTCTATAGGGCCTTCATCTTCTAGATGTGTAGTTTGTTCCTCCACAAGAACTATTGCCCACCCATCTGGATTTGTTGTAGTGCTTGTATTGCTCTTCAAAAATTTATCAAAAGCTCCTTTTTGTGATTCTTTGAAGTCCTCTATCTTTCTTTTCTTTTTCTTTTTTCTTTATCTCACTTTCAGATGCATGCTTTTTTGGCAACACGAGTTCCCTGTAAGTTTAGAAAGGTAGTAGGTAATTAAATAAAATTATGCCATATTAAACTTAACATGATCGCTGCATTATATAGGGTTTCTAAATCCCAAACCTAAATCAATCAAGAATAAAGATTGGGGACAAGAGCAGTTTTGTACCTATGTATATGGAGGCAACCAAGCAAATGCAGATCAATAGCTACATGATCAACGACAGAACAGATGTAGGCTGGCGGCGGCTCGCACTCGTCCGAGATGATAGGATCGTCGATGGCCAATTCCTCACAACCTTGCGTAGGAACCAGGAAGTCGTGACCGTGCGACGCAAGGGCACGGAGTCGCTGACGTTGTGGAACTGCGGAAGACCAGCTGAATCGACTCAACTCGGTCACGTAGACTCGCATAGATGTACAGACGTACGATGACCTGATTTCTTCTTTGTATGATGACCTCCTTGTTTCTTGGGCTAAATACTATATACTATATCTACTACTAACGTATTTGGGGTTGCCCCCCTGGCCTCAAGGGCCTAGTTCGTCTGCTCTGCTCGCACCCCTATAGGGGCGCGCCTGCAAAGAAGTCTTAGTCTCTTAACAGCACACCAAGGAAACAACTAGATAAATGAGGCTTCCAACGAGCGACAATGCCTAGTCCACATGGTAGGGTGCTAGATTTATCCGGTGTTGTCATCAAAGCTATCTGGTGCTCACTATTTTACAACCAGAGCTTATAACAGTTAGAGTTGGTTGGAGCTATATATACCTAATTAACCCTACTTCAATACTAGTTGAATTAGAACTGGGTCCAACTCCATTCTAACCCTTATTGGTTTGGTTCAACTCAATCCAACCCTTAGAATCAGCTATCTAATCAATCCCGATCTTGGAGGGAGGCAAACAAGGTAGCACTCTTCTTTCTCTGGTCCCACTATCTTCCATTTTTATTCCTACACATATGAAATTTTAAGACAAGTGGAACTTTGTTATTTGAATAAAATATGCTCAT
The DNA here is from genome assembly GCF_000003195.3 of Sorghum bicolor. Taxonomy (NCBI): domain Eukaryota; kingdom Viridiplantae; phylum Streptophyta; class Magnoliopsida; order Poales; family Poaceae; genus Sorghum; species Sorghum bicolor. Next base: position 9,732,753 of record NC_012879.2, on the reverse strand, counting down.
GCCATGCACAATTTCTTTTATTTCGAGGTATGTTGACCGTGTTTTCAAGATGAAAACCATGTTATTTTTACCATCAACACATGAAGCCTTCACCACAAGGCCACACCTTCGAGGACACTTGTGCCTACAACCCCGGTTTCTTCGACGGGATGGCATGGAAGGTTGTAATACTCGATTTTAAGGATAAAATCAGATATGCACCATATGTGAGTTTTAGAAGTCAAATCCCACATATAGCTACAAATAAGGGGTAATATCAAAAGACAATGCATAAATATATAACGTACTTAGTATAAAAGAGATAACCTTTGATAGCAAACAACGGATAGATAACTCCAAACTTCGGGTATTAACTTCACTCTACAGGATCCAACTGACTGGTTGATCACAAGCCTAAACTTCTCCTGAGGTTTGGGGGAAATAGCAAGAGTGAGTCCATGTCGAACACCACAAGTATAGCAACTAGATTGTATAGATCCCACAATCTCATGATCAATGTGACATAAATAATGTATAGCATTAAACAATAAACAATGAGTATATTTAACACACAAGAATCATCACCCTTAATGTAGATGTCCCTAAGGCCGCTCCTGACCGTGAGCTCGGCTAGTATACTAGTTTTAACACTCTGCAGAGGTTGTACATCTTTACCCATGAGTCATGATTTACCCTTTCGCCCGAGGCCCGTCGACCTCTTAACCCACTACCAAGGAAGGTCGGCAGGGATCACTATGAAGCCTTTCAAAAGTTCGTCTAACATGTTAGGGCCGCAAGGTTTCCTTTGCGCGCAGATATAGATGCCCCCCTTCCAAATGACACAATGACGCGCAGCCTAAACACATAAGGATAGGGGCTCGCACTATACCAAAACGGTTCAGCCCCTCTGCCCTTTCGGGTAACCTCTAACAAGCTAGAAAAGGTCTTCATACTGAGCTAAAGCCAGAGCCATTATAGCCCTCATGGTTGCACTGTTGTCCTGGGTGATCACGTACAGATAAATCATCAAGTTGCTAAAAAGTCATTTTTATTGTTTATTACTTATCATTAATCTAGTCACAGGATCATGGTCACAGAAATAAAATCCAAATGCTATACTTGCCTTAATCCAAATGCTCTTGTTGATCCTTTTAGTTGTCCAAGTACTGATCTTGATCACTGAAGCACTCTTGTTCACCACGAATTGCTCACCGTCTAATTTCGATCATCGTCTAATTTCGATCATCGATACATCAACATACAAACAATCGGAGACAACATACACGAAGCAAACAAGACTACAATTAGAACAGTACACCAATCAATAAAAAGGTTTGAAAACGGCTCTACGCATTGCTACGGCACACAAGCATAAAAAACACTCTAGTGGGAGCTACAGTTCAAAAGAAACGACTATAGAGACTTTTATATTATATTAAAGAAAAACCCTGTATATGCTTGATTTATCATTTTAGTTGAGCAAAACTATGTGAAAAGTTCTTTAGATCAGATTAATAAAAACATAATTTAATTCAAAATCTAGATTAAATAAACTACTCGCATTTTATTTATAGACATTGTTTTATAATTTAATTACGTTAAGCTTTGACTTTGCAAAATAAAGTGCACGCGAGACAGCTTCAAAATGGACTTTTTATGAGTCATGTTTAAACCAAGCAAATTATAATTAATAAAGATACATTTTCATGATATTAATCAAGATAATATTTAAATATGAAAAGCCGAGATTGAGCCCTAATTGCTTTTTATTAGAAACTCCATGGCATATATATTTAATCAGATTAATGTTTTATTTATAAAATTCACAAACGTGACTTCATGAACTATTGGTTCTAAGACGTAGATTACACCACTATGTGTCTAAGGCAATTTAAAACGATACAAAACATCTAAGGATAATAAAAAAAACTAAGAGAGAAGTAGATACGTACTTTGAGTCATCCAGTCATGTACTGAATGTCAACTATTGTTTCTTTGATGAAAATTATGATGGAGCTACTTTGGCCTTGGTTACTGATGACAGTCAGGGCAGCAGCATCGACATCGCAGGGGCAATTGTTCCAATCGAAAGCCGATGACGGAGAATAAGACCAGCTGATCCGACTTCACATGTAGATGACGCACATAGTTACTTGGAGGTAAACGGCACCATCAAAAGATAGTGACTTGCCCGGTGCATTGGCTTGGTTGGAGCTTAGAGAGGATGACCACCACAGCGCGGATCCAGTGATGGATAGACGACAACCACTGGCGGCCGGGGAAGATGTATGTGCACGTTCCGGCAACGGAGTATGAAGCAGAGAGACAAAATATTATTTACTACTTCAAGAGATTTCCAAACTAGACTCTCTTTATGTAGTTTTGGTGTACTTTGACCAAGGGTTAGTACATATATATAGGGAGAAAAACTCTTCACATCTACGTCAACTAGCGATTTGCTACTAATCAATGTTGCATCCTCCATCTTTACTAATAGGCCTAATTAATTATTAAAGTCCATTAGTAAATAAAAACATGGGCCTTGAGCGTTGGAAAAAGAATAAGAGATTTACTATTTTCGGATTTATTTAATTTCATGGATAAAATAATTCTAGAAAAGTCTAGAATTATTATTTAAACAGTGAAAAATATTTCGAAAGCTCTAAAAATTCGGAGAAAATTCTCAGAGACATGAGAAACTCAAATAAAGTTTTTGGAGCTCATGATAAGATTATTTGGAGCATCTAAAAAATTAGATTATGCTCACAAAAAGTGAGAACAGAAGCTGGAAAATTTTCGAAAAGTTTGTAGAGATTGCTTGATGGACGAGGAACTAAAAGAAGTGATTTGGGTGACAAGGTAAAGATTTTAGAAAGCTTCTAATAAAAAGTTGAGCCGAGAAACAAGGAATTTGGTTATAGATAAAGATAAAGACGTACTGGTCAAGGAAGATCGAGCTACTAAATGCATTTTAAAAACTTTACTCACTCAACACATAAAGGAGCAACAAGCCAACATCACATCAAAACATACGCACCAGCATGTATGCATAATAATATTGCTAAGCATTATGATAAATTTTAATTTAATGAAAAAAATATTTTTCTTATATTTTCATGAGCATAAAAATACAAAATTAAATCATTTTCACCTATTCCAAAAAGTAGTAAATTTTAGGGTGTTACAAAGGTGAGTTTGACATTGTCTTTCGTGCAATTGGATGTGGTAACTTTGGCAAATTCACGAGCAAAGTTTCTCAAACAGCGGCACCGGTGATAGTCTGGGTGTCACAGATGCGAAGAAAAAAAAGAGAGCACATGATTCAAAGATTGAGACAAAGAATGGATAGGAATTTTAATTTTCCCCCTCAAGACTACTAAAATGACAATATTACTCTTATTTGAAAAAGTCTACATAACCCCCTCAACTATCGAGGATAGACTACTTTACCCCCTGAACTATAAAACTGGATTTTTCTACCCCTAAACTATTAAAACCGGTCAAATAACCCCCTATGTGGTTTTGGACAACGATTTTGTCTTTTTTATTTAATTTGTTAATCTTTGAAAAAATGTAGTAAATCATGGAGAATTCATAAAATGAAAAATCAAATATTGTAGGACTCTACTTGATTAGATCTATACAGTGATCATATAATATGGTATGCTTTAGTGTATAATTTTTTTAGAATTAGATCTATAATTTTCTATAGTTAACTGAAACTTTGTAATGAAGCATACCATATTATATGGTCAGTGTGTAGATCTGATCATGCGGAGTCTAAGAAAATTGGATTTTCCATTTTATGATTTTTCTATGATTTATTGTGATTTTTTAAAAGAATCAACAAACATAAGTAAAGAAACAAAACCACCGTCACTTTGGCAAAACCACTATCCAAACCGCCTAGGGGGTTATTTGACCTATTTTAGATAATTCAGGGGGTAAAAAATCTAGTTTCATAGTTTAGGGGGTGAAGTAGCCCACTCTCAATAGTTGAGGGGGTTATGTAGATTTTTTCCAAAAAAAATAATTGCCCACTTATTTTTGTACTCTTTCCACCTATAAGTTGGTAGTGTCTTCACCTATTTGGTACTTCTAAGTACTTTTACATATCTTCTATTTTAGCATCATCCGATCTTACTACGTGGATGATCCATATTTTTCCATATCAAAATCAAAGATGTGAATTTGGCAAACAAGTTCCACAAATTCAATCAACTGAGGCCTTGTTTAGTTAGATCCAAAAACCCAAAAACTTTTTAAGATTCTCCGTCACATTGAATCTTACGGCACATGTATAGAAACATTAAATATAGATAAAAAAATAACTAATTACACAGTTTGCCTGTAATTTACAAGACGAATCTTTTGAGTCCAGTTAGTTCATGGTTGGACAATAATTGCCAACTAAAAACAAAAGTGCTACAATACCCAAAAACTTTGCATTTTCTCAACTAAACAAGGCCTGAGTTATGTCCCATTGAAAGTGCGTCTAGCCCTTTGTGGGTTTTGGTAAGTTGAATGACAACATGATTAAAGGTCTAATAAATTTGCTAAGTGTTGAACAAGATATTGAGTCTATTGCATATACTTGTGGATTGTGTATTATAACAAGTATATTCAAGGCTCAACAAGCAGGAAAACTTGATGATATACCACATAGTGTTGAAATGAAGGCCAAAATTGTGTATTGTTGTATTAGAGGATTATGGAAACAATCTAGCTCAAGCAAAAGACAATAATGCAAATGAAATCTATGGAATGGCTTCTATGTTGTGGGATATCATAGCATCATGTGAAAGCAAGCGTATTTGGCAAATGGCAAAAGAGACATGAGTTGATGTTCTTGGATTGGTCTCTATAATGGCTTGCTTTTCATGAAGAAGAAGACATTGATAGTGAACTAGCATTGATAAAAGATTAAAGATTGAATCAAGAATGCATAAGTGAGAAAATGACAAGCAAAGGTCAAATGATGAAGGACATGATTCATATTGGATATAAATTAGTCTCTACATTAGTTTGCTTGTATGGATAAAGATTTGGTAAATCACTTTGCAATCGGTTTGATCAAGCTAGAAGTATGAAGATAAAGATTGAAGTGAGTATTGAGTGTCAAGCCAAAATAGAGAGGATATAAGAAACCATGAATTGGCTTTGACCATATTGATGTTGATCCATATATGTCTCTATGTGAGTCAAACTAAAGCTTGATTGATCTCAATATTTATATTTAGAAGATATTCAAGCAAGGATCACAATATTGAAGAAATGGTTATTTAATAGATGCTTAGTGTGATATGAATTGAGTATAGCTTGATAAGGTGAAGATAGCAAGGAAAGGGCTTTGAGGGACTAAGATGAGGCGAAGGAATAAGCGACGACTTAAGGACTGAGGTACTATGGCTAAGGTGAAGAAGAGAGTACTTGCATTGAGTCGAGAAACTAATCAAGCTATGAAAAGTCATATTGTGTTGAGGATCAAATCATTAGTAGAAGTGACTTGAAGCCATGGAGGTGAACTCATATGTGTTGAAATGGTTCAAGTCACATGCTCAAGATGTGTTTGCTCAAAGAAAGGAGACAAAGCTGATTGCAACCTTTTATGGAGTAATATTGAAAAGAAATGACATATGAAGACATTGAAGACTCAAGTGGTTAAATTGATTATATTTTCTTGTTCTTGAGTATAGGTATGTCGTACTATCAAGGGGGATGCAATACGAATGATAGACAAGTCTCAAGTGCTCAAACTAACCGAACCTAAATGCTAATATGAGATAAAACACTTAGCACTGCACCTACACGAGTTAATCTTGGAGGTTGTTCTCTAGAGGGTTGGATAGCCCTCGAAACAAGCGTTTTGAAAAGTCCAAGATCACTGCAAATAGAGTTCGGAGTAAAAAGTTATGACTTTTTATGTAAGGTGACCTGTGCTATTTTTGGGAGGGCGGTAGTGCCACACTTAATGGACGACAGTGCCGCCTCTATACAGTCATAACGGCTAGTTTTCAAATTCTAATGGCTAGGTAAAATGGGATGAGTATATATACCCATCCCACAGCTCCTGATCGTGTTGCTGATGCTCTAGACCTTCCTAACCTTTCCAAAGCCTCTCCAACCCTCTCTTTGTGAGAGTGAAGTGCTTAGTGCATAATTAAGTGTTGGGATTGTGTGATTAAGTGTTAGAGAGTTGATTAGAGAAATCCCAACCTTGAGCACTTGCTGGGCTTTGTTACTCTTGGAGGTGAAACCTCCTAGACGGCTAGGCGTCTCCCGGCGAGCTCCTGTGCTTGTGGTGAGTAGCAGGAACAATTTGTAATCATCTCTTGTAGCTAGTGAAATCACCTCTCCTTCAAGATGTAACACTCTTGTTTGGAGAACAAGGGAAGAGCAAGCCTTGGTGGCAAGCCGGTCCTTGTATGGGCACCTCAACAACGTGGACTTAGGCCAGCCTTAGTGGCAACGTCGAACCATGAGATAAATATCATGTGCTGATTTACATTCTTGCATTACTATTGTTGTTGAGGTGCTGGTAGGATTTGTGGTCTTCCTACTTGGCGGTACTTGTTCTGCTGCGTATAACTGTTATTCATTGACTAACATATTTGCAGGAAGTTAGGAAATTTATCTGATCTAAATTTTCTTGGTTGAATTTTGAATTGTACTACGTTCCTCCTACGCAGGGCGTCAGTGCCGCCCTCTAAGTCCGGCAGTGCCGCCCTCTAATCTAATAGAGTTTTGAGTTGAAACTTTGCAGATTTATCACTGGATATCTCTAGTACATCTTCACCAAGTTTGGGCTGTGTTGGACTCACGGTTGTAGGAAGGCAGTGCCGCCCTCAAAGGGAGGCAGTACCGCCTTGAAGGCCTATTCACCCCCCTCTAGATCTTGTCGACGAAAGCTGGTCGGCAGTCTACCTTGGGGTATACCCACGGTAGTAGTTTATCGGTAGACGGTGCGCGAACTACGAACTCGACGGTGACGCAAGACACGGACAAGCTTTTTATCCAGGTTCGGCCGCCGAGTTGGCGTAATACCTACGTCCTGCGTCTGGTTGTATTGATTTGTGCTGAGAGAATATGATGTCCTAGGGGGGTCCCTTGCCCCTCCTTATATAGTCTGGAGGGCAGGGTTACAGATCTGGAAACTAATCCTAGTCGGTTACAATTGCCATAGATAATTCGATATCAATTCCTATTCCAACCGGCTAGAATCCTGCTTGATCTCCACGTCATGTTTCCTTGCGCGAAACTCCGAGCTGTCAGATCAAGCCTTGAACTCGTCTCGTAGTGGGCCAAGCTTCCTGGTTGAAGTCTGGCCGTAAGGGTATAGGGGTTTATACCCCCACAGCTAGTCCCCGAGCACCATGTATTGTGATGCAACACGCCGTCTTGAGCTTCTTCGATCAGCAAGGCTAGGCGTCTTCAACAAGTGGGAGGATCGCCCAAACAGTTGCAACGGTTCCTTGACCAACTCGAAAGACAGTTGATCAACATTGACATCGAAGAAGCAGGTTGTTCGAAGAATGCATGGTGCTCTTAAAAAAAATTTCTTTCCTGGTGAAGTGTGCCCACTTTACCTTTTTGAAAGGTAAAAGCATCAAAAAAGCAAGCAAATTCACCGCTAGGTGAAGTGTGCCCACTTAGTCCCCGAGCCTGGTAGTAGGTGACGCAGGCACGTGGTGACAGGGTCAAAAGAAAATTCCCCAAAGTAGTTTTGAGACTGAGATGCATCGCTAGATGCATCGTACCGATGTAGTCCCCGAGCTTGCTGGAAGGCGAATTATGAGCCTTGTAGCAAGGTCTAAAGTGAATTTACCAGTCCCCGAGCATGTCATGCTCGCTTGCAATTGAAAAGACCAATCGACCAGTCCCCAAGCACTTAGTGTGCTTCTTGGAATTATATGTTGCTATACTGTACGACCAGTCCCCGAGCGTCGAGTGCTCAGTGGCCGGTGCATGCTTTAAAGCTTTGAGCTCATAGAATGAGCGACCAATCCCCGAGCGTCGAGTGCTCGGTGGTCGGTGCAGTCATTGAAGTTCCGAGCTAATAGACTGGGCGACCAGTCCCCGAGCGTCGAGTGCTCGGTGGTCGGTGCAGTCCTTGAAGTTCTGAGTTGATAGACTGGGCGACCAGTCCCCGAGCGTCGAGTGCTCGGTGGTCGGTGCAGTCCTTCAAGTTCCGAGCTGATAGACTGGGCGACCAGTCCCCGAGCGTCGAGTGCTCGGTGGTCGGTGCAGCCCCCGGATTGTTGACTCACTGGCGTATATGTCTTCTTACTTTTGAAAAGATCTTTCCAATTAAAGTTGTCGTGACGAGGTCTCCCGACGATATGTCAGACGGATGCATGAAAAGTTGCGCCTGGCAACTGTACAACCGCTCTTTGCATGGTTTGAGAAAAGGAAACCATTAATTGGTACGAAAACTCCGCCGCATTAATTGTCTATAATCATTATAAACCGAAACGCCGCGTCCGCCGCACGGCCTGCCCACTTCCCGAGAATACAGGAAGTGGGAGAGGTGGAGTCGCGGGTTTATAAGGGCCTAATAGGTCCGCCTATACCGCTTCGCCTGCCATTGCCTTCAAACCTTCCGCTCTCATCTTCTCCAATCTCCTGCATCTTCCTAACTCCAGCCCACATTCGCACCTCTAATGGCGAAGAGCGACTCCAGGAAGAGGGCCGAACTGATGGCCAAGGAGTGGAAGAAGTCTCGCAGCACCACCAAATCTCTTGGTGACCTCGTCGATATGGGGCTTCTGCACGGCGCAGAGCTCGGCGGCTGGAGGGCACCGGAGGGGGAGAGCTACCCCGACCCTCGCGCCGGTGAGATCGTCGTTTTTGAAGATTTCGTTAAGAGAGGCTTTGGTGTTCCTGTTCATCCTTTTCTTCAAGGTCTTCTTTTGTACTATGAGATCGGGATTTGCAATCTGCACCCGAACTCAATTCTCCTTATTTCCACCTTCATCCACCTGTGCGAGGCCTATGTTGGCATAGAGCCGCACTTCGATCTTTTCCGGTATCTTTTCTGCTTGAGGAAGAAGGGAGCAGTTGGAGGCTCCAAGGTTGCAGGTGGAGTATACCTCAACCTTCGTGATGGGATGAAGAATCGTTACCTGCACTGCCCATGGAACACTTCCTTGACCGAATGGTACAGGAAGTGGTTCTACGTCAGGGAGGAACCGGGCAGCTCCACGTTCTGCGACGTGGGATACGTTCCCGAGAAGAGGGCGAGCTGGACCGACCGCCCGGAGTTCGACGGTCCAGTGGCGGATCTCATGAAGCTGATCGACTGGTCGCGCCTAGACGGGCTTGGCGTGGTCGGCAACTTCATTTGCCGCCGGGTGATGCCCTGCCAGAAGAGGGTGCACTCGGCGTACGAGTATGCCGGAAGCGCAGACCCGACCAGGATGCGGTCGGAGATCTTGGAGAAAGCGGAGGTACAACAGCTGTTGAACGAGCTGTTTAACTTCGCGGATGGGGGCTTCATCCGTGGCAGTGATCGGGTGCAAGCCTTCAAGTTAGGACGACCAGCACCAAAGGTATGTAGCAGATTCTGTTTGATCATTCGTATGTCGTCTGCAGTTGTCTCATCTCTGTTGCTTTTGCAGGTCGGTGATGTCGACCGGTGCGCAGTGTATGTGTCACTGGCGCCGGGGATGGAAAATCCTGCGGGAGAGGTCCCGCCAGAGGAGGACGCTGCTCGGTGTACTCATTACACCAGCAGTGAGGAAGACCGAGCCCGCCCCGTCCCGACCTCCGAGGAGAGGGTAGCGGGGAAAAGGCCATTGCCGGCAGATCCCTTGCCGACGCCGGAGCTGCCGGCAGATCTACCGGCGGAGAGCAGCCAAGCACCGAAGCGTCGTCGGCTCGTGCGGATCGTCGACGACGACGACGACGACGAGGAGGCTGCACCGTCGTTGGTCCGACGGCCTCGGAGCCGCCCGGACACTGCGCCGGTCGCCACTGATCGAGTGGCCAGCGGCGCCGCTGCCCCGCAGGTTGTCGAGATGGGGGCACAGGTGCCGACCGGCCGGGCGAGGAGGAGGTTCACCGCGACCCACCGTCGGTCAGACCTGTAAGTGTTCGACTTACGTATTTTGGACTCCTCTTTTTTTTGTTCTTTTTTTTTTAATTTTTGTTCCTGTAGTGCGGCATCGGATGTCGACCCTGGCCAAACTGCCGGCCAGGGAACGGGCGAGCCTGCCCGCGGTTCTGGGGATGCGGCCCCCCAGACCACAGAGCAGCCATCAGCTGCAGTCGCGCCTGGGAGCACCGAGGGGCTCCCGAGCGCGGCGCCGACTACAACAAGCAGCCCGACCAGGGCTGGAGAGGCTCCCCCAACTGACTCCTCAGGGAAGGGAAGATCTCCGACCGCTCCTCCTGCCGGGGGGAGTGAAGTCCCCCCGCCGCCCCGAGCAGGAGCCTCTTCGGCTGCGGGCTCCCCAGGTCTGGTCCAAGGGCCAGTGATGCCTGGGACCACCACCGGGGGTGACGCAGCACAGGAGGAGGAAACCCGGGCGGCCTCCGATGACGAGGTAGAAGAGATCGAGGGTCGTCCCCGTGATGGCCGCCAACACGTGTATGTGTGGCGCCAACGCGGGGATCACTTTATCGGGCATGAGGAGCTCGCCGAGTCCGAAGAGGCCGCCAGGGTGGAGCGCGCAGCCAAGCGCCTCGTCGACGAAGTCAAGGTAAGCGACTTTTTGTGCTGCTGCGCATTCTTTTACCTTGTCTTGCATGGTCGTTATATGCTTGCTTTGTAGGACGTAATGAAAACGGCGAAGTACCGGAAACGGTGCTTCGACCAGATAGAAGGCGTCGTGGCCGAGAACAAGGCCCTTGCCGCGGAGGTAGACCGGTTGCGGGCGGAGGTCGGGGAGAAGGTGGTCGAGATGAGTGCCGAAAAGGAGCGTCGTCTCGACCTCGCTCGTCGTTTGGCCGATCAGTACCGGCTGCAAGAAGGTTAGTCACACGCTCCGAGCAGCTTCGCGTGCTTGTATAGTTTGCTTTGCTGACCAGTTTAGGATTCACGCAGATTTGGAGGAGGAGGTGGCGAGCCTCCGACAAGAGAAGGAGCAGCTCAGCCAACAGCTCGCCGGTGCGCTGGAGGCCGGGCGGCGAGCAGAAGAGGAATTGGGTCGAAAAGACCGGGAGCTATCTGGTAATGGGTGCCGCCTTGCTGGTTGCTGCCTGCCCCTTTATTTGTCTGGTATGCCGAAAGTAACGTTTCGTTTCGTTTGCAGTGCTCAAGGTGAACACCAAAAAGCACCTGGATGACCTGATCAAGGACCGGGACTCCTGGAAGGTCAACTGTTGCAGGATCTGGAAAGGAGTGTCCCCGGTCCTGGACCTGATCAGTCCTGAGCTCCCGGAGAGCCAGCCCCGCGCGCCGCAGCTGACCCCGGTCGAGAAGGCGCAACGGGCGTGGGACTGGCTCCAGCAGTTTGTGAAGGACGCCGGGGAGTTTGCCGGCGCGCACGTCCTCAGCATGGTGCGCGCCCACTACCCCCTGGTCGACTTGAGCAGGCTGGAGAAGGGGTACCCGAAGGAAGTCGGCCCACAGGAAGCGGACGAACTTCGGGGTAGTCTGCTGGACTTGTCGTCGATAGTGATCGGCGACATCAATCTGTGCGGAACGGCCACTCCCCCAGACCAGCCGAGCTCAGATAGGTCGGCCAGGGAGTTGTCGGGCGCGTCCGTTGCGGGAGATGGGCGGTCGACGCCTGCGGTCTCGACCAGCCAGGCGCCGGTGGCCCCGACCCCTTCGTCCGGGCAGCAGGGCCAGGCGGGTGATCAGCCCGAGCAGCTAGGCCAATAAAGTAGTCTGTAGGAATAGACTAGTGTCTGCCCGTCAGGGTATTTATTGTAAACTTTGTATGTAAAGTTTGTAATAAAGTTTGCTTTTTGTCATGACTGTTGTTTTGAGCGCTGTAAGAATATCTGAGTGACGTGTCACCGTATTTGTCTTGGTTGTCGCTAAGAGCATCCGTTGTAGGAGTTTTGCCGAGTGCTGTGTGTGACAAGGTATGGGCCAAAAATAGAGAATTTCATTATCAAAAATTATAAGATACTTACAAAAGAAAGTCATTAAAAATCTTTATGGATAGAAACGTCGCAGTTTGTCGATGTGCCAAGAGTTAGGCACTCGTGTTCCGTCTGGGTATGCCAATCTGTAGGACGTAGGTCGTGTGACCTCGGTCACCACGAAGGGTCCTTCCCAGGGAGTGGATAGCTTGTGCATTCCCTCCTGGCTTGTTTTCCATCGAAGCACCAGATCACCGACCACGAAAGAACGGTCCTTGACATTCCTGTTGTAGTATCGCCTGACTGCTGCGAGATATTTTGCTGTTCGGAGACACGAAACTAAACGCTTTTCCTCCATGCAATTAATTTCGAGTCCTCTGGCGTTGTCGGCGGTCGCCTGGTCGAAGTGCTCGATTCTAGGAGATCCGAAGTGTATGTCAGACGGCAAGACCGCCTCTGCACCATACACCATGAAGTAGGGAGACACCCCTGTGTTTCGACTGGTCTGAGTTCGGAGGCCCCAGACCACTGCCGGCAATTCTTTCATCCATCGACCGGGTGCTCTGTCGTTTTCGGTGTACAACCTTTTCTTTAGGGCATCAACGATCATTCCGTTAGCACGTTCAACTTGACCGTTGGCACGTGGATGTGCCACTGACACATATTTTATGACTATGCCTCTGTCATCGCAGAAATTCCAAAAAGTGGTGCCAGTGAACTGAGTGCCCAGGTCGGTGATTATGCTGTTCGGGATGCCGAATCTGTGTATGATTTGATTGAGGAACTCCACAGCCTTCTCGGAGGTTGCCTTGACCAGGGGCATGTATTCAATCCACTTGGAGAACTTGTCGATTAACACGAAGACAAACTTGAAATTGCCCGGGGCTGGTTTAAATGGTCCGATCATGTCAAGCCCCCAGCAAGCAAAGGGCCAAGACGACGGGATGGTTTGAATTTCATGGGCAGGTACGTGGGTCCTCTTAGCAAAAAACTGACATCCTTCGCAATGCCGAACCAGTTTTTCTGCGTCGCCGACCGCGGTTGGCCAATAAAAACCTGCTCGGAAAGCCTTTCCGACCAGCGTTCTAGATGCGGCGTGGTTGCCGCAGGATCCGGCGTGTATGTCCTCCAAGAGCTTGATACCATCATCTTGGGGTATGCACTTGAGCAGTACTTCGGAGCTTGCGTTTTTCCGCATGAGTTTTCCGTCGACCAGGATGTAGTTCTTTGATCGTCGGATGAGACGCTCGTTCTCTGTTTTGTCCTGAAAGCCTGTCCCGTCTGATATGTATTTGATGAACGGGATACGCCAGTCACGCCCACCGGTTGTCGGAGTGACGTCATCTATGAGCATTGCCTCGGTGGGTTGCTTGTCGACCAGGGGGGAGCTTACGCTCGGCTCATGGATGTCCTGGACGAAAATACCCCGCGGGATTTGGGCCCGAGACGAGCCTAACTTTGACAACGCATCTGCTGCTTGGTTCTTATCCCGGACCACGTGGATGTACTCTATGCCATAGAAGTTAGTTTCCCATTTGCGAATTTCTTTGCAGTAGAGATCCATCTTCTCGTGGGTTGCATCCCACTCCTTGTTGAGCTGGTTGATGACCAAAGCGGAGTCGCCGTAGACATAGAGGCGCTTGACCCCTAGTTCAACGGCTAGTCGTACGCCATGCAAGCATGCTTCGTATTCGGCGACATTGTTTGACGCCGGAAAAAGGATCCGAAGGACGTAGCGGAGTTTGTCCTTGTTGGGTGATACGAACAATATCCCAGCGCCTGCACCGTTGATGTTCAAGGACCCGTCAAAGAACATTGACGAGTGGTCTGAGACATCTGGAACAGAAGGCTCGTTGAGATCCGTCCATTCGGCAATGAAATCGACCAGGGCTTGAGACTTGACAGTGGTGCGACTCTGGAACTCTAGGGAAAATGGACATAATTCCATTGCCCATTTCACGATTCTGCCATTGGCGTCTTTGTTGCGCAGGATGTCCCCGAGAGGAAAGCTGGTTGTCACCAGGACTCGATGGCCGTCGAAGTAGTGCTTCAGCTTTCTTGACGTTATCAGGATGGCGTATATAAGCTTCTGTATTTGTGGGTACCTGGCCTTGGATTCGTTTAAAACTTCGCTTATGAAGTAAACGGGTCTCTGGACCTTGAAGACGTGACCTGGTTCATCTCGCTCGACCACTATTGCCGTGGAAACAACCCTGTCGGTTGCAGCAATGTAAAGGAGTAGGTCTTCATTGGGCTGAGGCGCTGTGAGGACAGGCGGTGAAGTGAGGAAGGTCTTAAGCTGAGTGAACGCAGCGTCGGCTTCCTCTGTCCAAGAGAATTTTTCTGACGCTTTCAGTAGTTTGAAGAAAGGGAGGCCTTTTTCTCCCAGCCTTGAGATGAAACGACTGAGGGCGGCCATGCATCCGGTTAGCTTCTGAATATCCTTGACGTTCTTCGGTGGTCGCATGTCGAGTACGGCTTTGACTTTTGAAGGGTTTGGTCGTATGCCGTCGCGACTGACGACGTTGCCGAGCAGTAGACCGGAAGGAACGCCGAAAATGCATTTCTTGGGGTTGAGCTTCCACTTGTACCTATTGAGTGCCTTGAAGGTTCGGTCTAAGTTGTCGATTAGGGTGCTCGCGTCCCTTGTTTTTACGACCACGTCGTCCACATAGGCCTCGACGAGGTCATCGCGAATCTCGTCGTGGAGGCATTGCTGGATGGCCCTTTGATAAGTGGCCCCGGCGTTTTTAAGTCCGAAAGACATGGTAGTGTAACAGTATGCGCCGAAGGGTGTGATGAAGGATGTTTTGATCTGATCTTCTTCCTTTAACGAAATCTGGTGATAACCAGAGTAGCAATCTAGAAAGGAGAGGAGTTCGCATCCGGCCGTTGAGTCGACCACCTCGTCGATGCGAGGAAGACCAAAAGGATCTTTAGGACAGTGTTTGTTGAGATCGGTGTAGTCAACGCACATTCTCCATTCATTATTCTTTTTGCGTACAAGAACCGGATTGGCGAGCCAATCGGGATGATACACCTCTTTTATGAATCCGGCTGCTAGAAGCCGTGTTATTTCTGTCCTAATAGCCTCCTTTTTGTCACGAGCGAACCGTCGCAGTTTTTGCTTGATTGGTCTTGCGGTCTTCGAGACGTTTAAGGAGTGCTCGATCAGGTTTCGTGGGACACCGGGCATGTCTGCGGGTTTCCATGCGAAAACGCTCACGTTGTCCCTTAGAAACCTGACGAGCGCGTATTCCTATTTTGGATCCAGGTTAGCCCCGATGAGGGCTGTCTTCTCGGGGTTGCCTTCGACCAGCTGCACTTCTTTGTGCTCCTTGGATTTCGAATTCTTTCTGGCTGTTTCCTGCTCAGGTAATCGGAGCTGGTCGGGAGGCAGCTGTGCGGCTTGGTTTGCTGTTTCTGCCATGCGGATTGAGAGGTCAATTGCCTCGGTGATCTTGAAGCTTTCTTCTTCGCAAGTGTACGCAGTGTAGACGTTGCCTCTGATGGTTAGGACGCCCTTCTCCGTGGGCATCTTAAGGACTAGGTATGAGTAGTGCGGGACTGCCATGAACTTTGTCAGCGACGGGCGGCCCAGTATGGCGTGGTAGGTCCCGTCGAAATCCGCGACTACGAAGTTGATGAACTCCGTCCGGAAGTGATCGGGTGTGCCGAATTGGACAGGCAATGTTATCTGTCCGAGGGGCACCGAACTTTGACCTGGCAAAACCCCCCAGAATTGGGCGTCGTAAGGTTTTAGTTGTGCCGGTGATATCTTGAGGGCGGGGAGGCTGTTGCGGAAAAGGATGTCGATGGAGCTTCCCCCGTCCACGAGCACGCGCTCGAATCTGATGCTATTGATGCAGGGATCAAGAATCAGTGGGAAACGTCCCGGTTCTGGGATAGCGGCCCACTGGTCCTTCCTGCTGAACGAGATCTCCCTGTGGGACCAGGCGGGAAATTTCAGATCTGCGATCAACCCGTCCGTGCTGTCTATGTTGAGGCAGGCTCTCTTTAACAGCTTTCTTTCTCGCTTGGACTCAGTGGAGACCTTGCCCCCGAAAATGGAGTGGACCACGTCGGTGGGGCTAACGTATTGGTGTCGGGGGTCCCTGTCCTGGTCCTCATCCTCATCTTCGTGGTCGTGCCCGTCGCGTTTGTTATTTTTCTTGGCGGAGTCCTCTTGGGCGGCCCGCCGTGTATAGATACTTTTGAGGACGCGGCACTCTTCCATGGTATGGTTAGACTTTGGGTGTAGCTGGCACGGTCCCTTCAACGTTTTGTTGTAGTCGTCTTGGTAGTCCCGTCGTCCGCTGGGACGTTTGACCGTATTCACTTCGTGGTCGTATTCACGAGGGCGCTTTCCTCTGAAGTCGTCGCGGCTGTCGCGCCGCCGATCCCAACCCTCTCGGTGATCGCGGTTGTCGGAGCGGCGGTGATTTCTGTTGTCGTAGCGACCACGACCGTCATCTCGCCGAGAAGGCTGGTCGGGGCCTCTCGCGTCGTCTCGGATTAGTTTTTCTGCGTCATCAGCATCGGCGTAATTTTTAGCCGTGGCGAGGAGCTCTGCTACCGTTGATGGGCGCTTACGCAACAGCTTGTTCCTCAGCGCTTCATGGAAACGCAAGCCCTTGATAAAGGCTGATATGGCCTCGTCATGAGAAATCTTCGGGATTTTGAGGCGCATATCCGAGAATCGTCGGATGTAATCGCGCAGAGGTTCATTCTTCCTGTCTCTTATCCTTTCAAGGTCATACTTGTTTCCGGGCTGCTCGCATGTGGCGATGAAGTTGTCGATGAAAGCCTGTCGTAACTCTTCCCAAGAGTCGAAGGAGTCCTCGGGCAAGCCGAGAAGCCACTGATGACCAGCCTGGTCGAGGACTACGGGGAAGTAGTTAGCCATGACGTGCTCATCTCCTGCCGCTGATCGGACGGCGATTTCGTAGAGAGTGATCCAGTTCTCTGGATTTTCCTTGCCGTCGTATTTTTTAAGTTTTTCGAGCTTGAAATTGCGGGGCCACACGACCTGGCGGAGGTGTGAGGAGAACTGCCTTAGGCCCGGAGGACCGTGGGTCGCATCGTACTCGATGCGGCGCAGGTTTTCGTGGACTGCTCTCTCTGCGGCGCGCCTGTTGATGCGGTCCCGGGCATCTTTGGGAGGGATGTTGTGGCCGAGATCCCTGTGTTGATCTTCTTCTTCTTGGCCGCGTACGCGGTTCTGCTGGTGGCGGCCATCGGCGTCCCGACCACCATCGTCGCGCCGTGAGTCCCCTCGACGGTTGTCGGGGGAGCGGCTGCGGTGACGCCTGCTGGGCGAGGCCCGGCTACGATTAGTCTGGTCGGAGGCGGCTTCCGTATAAGAGACGTCCTGGACTCTCTTGAGCAGAGTGGCTGTCTGTCCCATTGCGGCGATCAGGTGTGCTCGGATGCTGGTCCGGACTCCCTGGCACTCAGGGGTGTCAGGAAGCCGATCCAGGTTGGCCATGGCGACAGCCACGTTGGCGCTTGGCGTTTTGTAGACCGGCTGGTCCCCGACCATGTCAAAGGCATCGTTGAGGTTACTTGGTGGCATCTGTTGTTGCTCGTCCGCACGTCGTCGGGCGCGATCGGCGTTACGCTGTTCGCGGAGTTGCCTCTGGTCATCTGTTTCTCCGTCAACAGCTGGTTCGTCGGCGCTGACATTGAACACGATATCCCCTCGTCGGGGGGGGGGATATCGGGAATCGGTCGAAACCCGGAGGGTGTGAAGGAAAATCCAGGTCGTAGCCCTCGTCTTCGGTGTTTATAACCTCGGTGGGGACGGAGCCGGTGCTTGAGTTGGTGCTGGAAACCTGGCCGTCCCGTGGCTCTCGGATTGTCACCATGTTGACATGGTGGCGATTGTTCCTCGTCGGCGACCAGCCCGCTTTGCCGAAAACGGATTGGACATGCTGTGAGTAAACAGAGGCCGAGTTGTTCAGGCTGCGAGGATAGTCTTCCTTTTTGAGCTCGACGGATCGTCCTGAGGGGGTTGAGGTTATCGTCAGGGACGTTCCCAGCCGTTCGTGTGTGGCGACACGAGTTGGCCGGCGGGATTTCGAAAAATCCGCTCGAGCAGCTTGGTCGGGCCGGCGCAGAACTCCATCTATTAGTTGGGAGACTTCGAGTAGCTTGGAGTCAGCGCGATCGAGCGCTTGGAGGAGGTCCGAGCAGTCGATCTCCTTTCCCTTGTAGAGCGGGAACGGTGGTCGGGAGCTTGGTGCCGTCATGCGTGTGGTCGGAGACGGCGTGATCTCAGATTGGATCTGGATCTCTTCCGGAACCGTGGTCGCGAAGCCGCCGCTGCACGTCGTCCACGTGATCTGGCCGACGGTGAACGTGAGGCCTTCGGGCACGGTCGCGGAAGCTGGGATCGTGACCATCTTGTCCGCCGGAAAAGTTGCACGCACACCCCCTACCTGGCGCGCCACTGTCGACGAAAGCTGGTCGGCAGTCTACCTTGGGGTATACCCACGGTAGTAGTTTATCGGTAGACGGTGCGCGAACTACGAACTCGACGGTGACGCAAGACACGGACAAGCTTTTTATCCAGGTTCGGCCGCCGAGTTGGCGTAATACCTACGTCCTGCGTCTGGTTGTATTGATTTGTGCTGAGAGAATATGATGTCCTAGGGGGGTCCCTTGCCCCTCCTTATATAGTCTGGAGGGCAGGGTTACAGATCTGGAAACTAATCCTAGTCGGTTACAATTGCCATAGATAATTCGATATCAATTCCTATTCCAACCGGCTAGAATCCTGCTTGATCTCCACGTCTTGTTTCCTTGCGCGAAACTCCGAGCTGTCAGATCAAGCCTTGAACTCGTCTCGTAGTGGGCCAAGCTTCCTGGTTGAAGTCTGGCCGTAAGTGTATAGGGGTTTATACCCCCACAGATCTCCTAGGCGACATCAAGATCCTTTCACCCATTCATATAAAAAGTATTACAATAGATTTAGATTGGCCTTGGGGAGTGGGAATTTCAATTCTCGTACAAATGATATTAATATTAATAGATCCTATCATTGACAAAATAACTATACGCTATAAAGCATGCTCGCTTCTAGTTAATGCTATAGTAAACAATTGCAGTCGTAGTGTTGTAAAAAGGAATACCGTTTTTCTGTCCATAAGGGCATATGTCCTCGCAATGTGGACCATAAGATTCGCACTCACATTCGTGCTCAATAGGAGAGAGAATAGAAAATTGTCTCTCTCCTGCTAGGCACGAATCTCAAAGTAAATCTTGTGATCCACATTGTGAGGGCATATGCCCTTAAAAGCAAATTTTACTTTGCCCTGTAAAAAGTGCAACCGAGTAGCCTTACACATTTCCAAATCTTATTTAAATTTAATTGAAAAGTTAATGACACATAGTACAAGTATCTCCAAGAGTTTCTAAAACCCAGTCTCAATCTAAACTTTTTAGCAAGCAACAACTCTCTATCTCAACTCTCAATCTTTCTGCGCTTGAGAAAATGATTCAATCACGTGGAAATACACTATTGACATGCTAATCTCTAGGTGAAAAAATCTTAGAAGAATAAAGAGTAAATCAATATATAGGAGAGTAATTCAGAGCCCCTTGGCTGCGCCACCGCTTAGAGCATCTCCAAGGGACTTTGCAAATAAATTTTGCATTTGGTGTTGTTTGCAAAGTCCCAAACTCATTTGCAAAGTCTAAAAATAGTCCAACTCCAATGGACTTTGCATTTAGACTTGGCAAACCCAAAGTGTGAACCTCACCTCTGAATTTTTTTTCACCGATCACGTCCGCGCGTTTTTTCCCTTCGCGCCATTTTGACGTACGTCGTGCGTGCCAGTCGCCGCCCGCCAGGTCGCCGCCAGTTGCTGCCCAGCTCAGGTCTTCGCGCTAGTCACCGCCCAGCCCAGGCCATGTTCGTCGTTCGTCGCCGTCGTCGTTTGCGTCAGTTCGGCTCCGTCCACCTCCGTCCTCCTCCGAGGGAAGGTCCACCTCCGTTCTTGCGCCGTGGCCGCGCTGGAGTGACGGCGGGCACGCGCGACAGCTAGAGGGCTGGCGTGCGCGGCAGGGAGGACGGACGAGCGTAGAGAAATCACGCGGGGTGGGGGGCCGGGGGGACGGAGTCCGACGTGGAAGGCCGAAATTGTAGATGCAAAGTGGTGAGAAGGTTTGCATATATGCAAAGCGTCAACCTCTATTTGCAAAGTTAACTAAATTGCAAACCTTATTTGCAAAACCATTGGAGGGATATTTTCTACTTTTTTTTTGCAAATAGGGCAATGCAAAGTCTGTTTGCAAAGCCTTTGGAGATGCTCTTAGGGCTTTGTTTGGATGTTGTCGGATTCACCTCAATCCACATGTATTAAGATGGATTAGGGTGGAATTTAGTTTAAGTTCCACTCCAATCTACCCCAAAACATATGGATTGATGCGAATCCGACTGCATCCAAACAAGGCCTAGATGCTCTAACTATCAAAGATTCAAATCGTGCTTTTTAAACCCGTGGTTATGTTGGAAGCCACGGTAAAAAAAAAAACGAAGCTCAGGCCGGACGTAAAGCTGCAGCCTAGAGGAGAGCATCAAAAACAAAAAGTGGGTCGTCGAAATGTGGCTAGTCCTGTCGTGAACTCGTGATTACTGATAAGCTCGGACCTAATCCCTGTCTAATCCCTACTCTTAAGATAAATCCAAAAAGCTACACCCGTCCCGTCCCCTTCCCCCCTTCCCCACCCGAGTGTGTTTATTTTTTTTTAAACCCGCCACTTAACAGCTGCACAAGACAACCGCAACCGCAGTCCGCAGCTGCTACTGCTAGACCAACACGCACTCTCTCGCACACAGCCGCGGGGGGCGGGGCACAGTGACGCGGGCGGAGGAGCGGGCGCCGAGCTAGGGTTTCCCTGATCCGGCGGGGCCGGGTTGCGGGCGGAAACCCTTTGCTGGATTCCGGCGCCGGAGGCGCAGTGCCGGTGCCACCCCGAGGCCGGCGGGTTGGGGAGCTGGGGGCGCGCGGCGACGCGGGCTCAGATCTGGTATGACCGACGGCGGCGAAGACGGGAATGCGGCGGCGCCCAGGGGCCCCGCGCGCCGGAGGGGGCCCGTGCGGGCCAGCCTCGACGCCGACGAGTTCATCGCGCTGATGCACGGCTCGGATCCCGTCAGGGTCGAGCTCACCCGCCTCGAGAACGAGCTCAGGGGTCGGTTTCATGGCCCGTGTCTCTTCATTTCGTGCTTTGATTTTTCCTCATTGCAGCGGTTTCTAGGGTTTTTTGTCGTGGAGGGAGTGTTTATTTGCCTGCGGTTTTTTTTTGGCTGGTGTCAGACAAGGAGAGGGAGCTCGGGGAGGCGCAGACGGAGATACGCGCGCTGCGCCTGTCGGAGAGGGCGCGGGAGAAGGCCGTCGAGGAGGTAATCCCCAATTGCTTTCTAGTACAATCTGTCTATCGTGCTACTATGTGGATAATATATATAGTCTTCAATCCCTTGAGAGAGAGGGAGAGAAATGCCCCGAAAAGGAGATTGATGAGAGAGAAAGGAAGAATCGTCTGTTGCTATTTTAGTGTGTCTATTCCCTTCGGGGTTGCATCTCGAAGTGATGTTGATTGTGGAAAATAGCCAGCTTGTGGTGAGCGAGTGAGCTAGGTTTGACCAGATTCCTCAGAAGAAGAAAAAGATAAAAACAAAACTAGGTGTGCCCGACTGTAGTTTGAGTCCAACGAATTGGATGTGTTTCGGCATTTAGCAACAGTCAGTTGTCTTACTCAGTTTGGTAGCTTTGACTTTTGACCTAACTTATGTAACTGCAGGATAGAAATTTCTTGCCAGTCTTGAGGCAAATATGATTATTCCTTTCCTCCATCTTTTTTCTGTTCTTCTGTTATTTGCTTCAGAAAACTTGTTTTTGTCAAGACCTCGTGTTTTTAGGGCTGTCCAAAGTAATTTTTCTACAAAAAAATTCATAAATTAAATTTGTTCCCAGACAATGCTGTGATCATGTTAACTGTTTTCTTCATTTTCCCACATTCTTGGAGCTAATTTGTTACCTGCAGCATTGTCTTTCTGTCATGTGGCCTTGGTACCCTTTTGGGATCTTTATAGTATATTTGGTTTGAAGCAAAATATGGCCCACCAAACCTTATGGAATTTAGCATTGCCAGAAGTTTGTCACCAATAAACCCATAGGTTGTCCAAACATTGGCAAGACAATATACTATGGTTTCACTTGGCATGGGAACCTTGTCGAATTTATGTAGAAAAACAGATACTTGCCAAATCTGGTCAACCCAGCCAAATTCTGTTAAGGAAACATTGGCTCAGAATCTTGTAGAGCCTGTGTGTCATGGCCCCATGGTACAGTGATCTAGTGCTTGTATCTTTTCCTAAGAGGGCTTGTATCCTTTTAACAGTTGTTACAACTCATAACCATTTGCTTCTGAGATATTTTTAAGATTATACTATGGTTTCTTCAGCCTCAAACTACCATGGTCCTCTTATGAGTTCGTGCATTTTTTTAACTAACCTGATACCAAGAGAACACTTGGGCATGTATACATTCTGCTGCATCATCATATTTCCACGATATTCCTAGATCCCCAAATATATTTCTTGGAGCTCGGTTTCCCTTCATTAGTTCATTTATGATTCTGATGTGTCTAATCAACTCAGTCATAGCATATGTACAGACAGGTACCCTTCACGGTATTACCAATCCAAGGTTTAAAATCCACATACTTGTTGGCTGTTTTTGAAATTTACATATTCTGTTGCCACTTGTTATTAATTAATTAACCAACATAATGCCTCTTTTAAATTGGTCTGTGTGCTTTAATTGAAATGACAAAATTATATTTAACACCAGAATTTTGTTACCTCTCTTGGTTCGATGCTGATAATTTCAATTAGAAGTATTTTTTCCTGGACGTACATGCAGTACGCTGCTTTCATGCCAAAGAAAGTGTGTTGTAATTTTCTAAGGTGTGCTATTCATAATTATTGATAGTTTGTTTAATGATCTTGATGTGCAAGGTTGCTTTTCTGGGAGAGACTGAGTCTATGATTGAATTTTGTTTAATGCAGTGATGTTTTCAAGTATTATTTGGTAGCTAAGAACAAAGTGATTGTCAGGAGTCAGGACAGTAGTCAAAATTTACTTCATGATGAAATATACTTATTTTGTGCCTTTGCACTTGGGTCACTGGAAGAATGGCACATTCAAGAAATGAAATAACTGATGTTCCAGCTCATATGTGTTTTAAATTCCTTCACTTTGAAAGAAATATGCTGCTGAATTACTTGCTATATGTATTTTTTTAGTAAAAAAGGAAAATTGGACGCAAATAACTCCCTTTTATTTTAATGTGATTGTATTTTGGCGGCAGCTTACAGATGAATTGGAGAAGATGGCTGAGAAACTCAAGCTGACAGAATCTCTCCTCGAAAGCAAAGTACCATATCTTGTCCTTACTTTTTGCTTGTTTCCTCTATTGATTGATTGAAGTTAACCAAGCCCAAAAAAATACCTGCAGAATCTTGAAGTTAAAAAGATAAATGATGAGAAAAAAGCTGCATTGGCTGCCCAGTTTGCAGCAGAAGCAACTTTGCGAAGAGTACATGCAGCCCAGAAAGATGATGACATGCCACCAATTGAAGCCATTCTTGCACCACTTGAAGCTGAGCTAAAGCTTTCTCGCCAGGAGGTAATGCTTGGTCTTTATAGTCAGTTGTTCTTTATTTGTGTTTATGCAGATGTCTTTCTTAGGTTTCTGTTACATTTGCAAATATTTCACACCTCCAGTCACCCTGGATCATCTAACTACCCTTTTCTAATTTGTCATTTATTTCCTGCGGACAAAGTGTATGACAAGTTAAACCTTGTTTTCAGATTGCAAAGCTCCAGGATGACAACAGAGCTTTGGATCGTCTAACAAAACAAAAGGAAGCAGCTCTGCTAGAAGCAGAGAGGACCGTGCAAATTGCTATGGCAAAAGCTGCTATGGTTGACGATTTGCAAAACAAGAACCAAGAGTTGATCAAGCAAATTGAGATTTGCCATGTAAGTGGGTGCATGCAGTTTATTCTCCATCATGAAAAGACAATAACTTGGCATTCCAATTGAATTAGTTTAGTGCCTGATTGATTGATTTTTTTGCATTGTAGGAAGAAAATAAAATCTTAGACAAGCTGCATCGCCAAAAGATTGCAGAAGTTGAAAAGCTTAGCCAAACTGTGAGAGAGTTGGAAGAGGCTGTTCTTCAAGGTGGTGCAACAGCTAATGTTGTTCGAGATTACCAGCGCAGATTTCAAGAAATAAATGTAAGAAACTATCCTTAGATTGGTTACTTCTTTTGCCATCAAATCCATGTCAATTTTTTTTACCCTTTTCACATGAACACTTGATTCATGCTTATGTTTATGATTTTATTAGGAAGAAAAGAGAACACTTGACCGTGAACTTGCACGTGCAAAAGTTACAGCAAACAGGGTTGCTTCTGTTGTTGCCAATGAGTGGAAAGATTCTAATGACAAGGTGATGCCAGTTAAACAGTGGCTTGAAGAGCGTAGATTCTTGCAGGTATGATGATTGAACTGGCCTTTTCTTTACCAATGTACTTTGTTAGCATTCAACTCTGCAAAAATATGCATGTTCTCTGGTGAAACTAAATGTACCACCTATTGGAAAAGGTTCTTTTCTCGAGTATCATATGATAGGTACCATCCTTTTGATAATTTCTTGTTTCTACAGGGGGAGATGCAACAACTTCGTGACAAGCTTGCTGTTGCAGAACGTACAGCACGATCTGAAGCTCAACTGAAGGTACATATAACTTGTTTGTTACAGTTGAGCAGCCAGGTTGTGTTCTGCTGATTGCTTGCCTACTAGCTTTCTAGCTTGACATATAGATGGAACCTGTTACAGCTTTCATATTATAATGCAATCTAGCATTTGTTAAATGAGTTAATATGAGCTAAACTTCTGCACCTTACTCAGGAAAAATATCAGTTACGTCTGAAAGTACTAGAAGATGGACTAAGGGGGCCACCAAGTGGCTCTAGTCGTCCACCTACTGAAGGAAAGAGCTTTAGCAATGGCCCTTCTCGCCGGTTATCACTTGGTGGAGCTGATAACATATCAAAGTTGTCTCCAAATGGCTTATTGTCAAGGAGATCTCCTTCTTTTCATTCAAGATCGTCTCTTTCGTCAAACAGCAGCTTGGTCCTGAAGCATGCTAAAGGCACTTCAAAGTCATTTGATGGCGGAACTAGGTCACTAGATAGGGGAAAGGTCCATGGAAATGGAGCTCATTTACTCAACAGATCTACAGATGCTGTTAGAGATAAAGAGACTAATGATAGTTGGAAGGGCGATATGGATGAGAGAACTAATGATAGTGCAGTCAGCAATGCAGATGAGAAAAGTAACGAAGCCACAAATAATAATTCAGCTGAGACAGTTTCTGGTTTCCTATATGATATGCTGCAAAAAGAGGTAATTTCTTTGAGAAAGACATGCCATGAAAAGGATCAGATTCTAAAAGATAAAGATGATGCTATTGAGGTATGCGTCCTTTTCTTCTCTTATTTGTGCACTTTCGTGGATAGTTAGTTATATACTGATTATTATGAAGTTTGCTTATCTATTGTTGTCTGGCAGATGTTAGCAAAGAAAGTAGACACCTTAACCAAAGCAATGGAAGTGGAGGCTAAAAAGGTCAGACGAGAGGTTGCAGCCATGGAGAAAGAAGTTGCAGCAATGCGTGCCAGTAAAGAACAAGAAATCAGAGCCAAGCGGCTTGGTACAAAAGGCTCTGGTAGTTCACAGCTGCTTCCTGGAAGGTACATTTTCAGGAATGCTACAATTTTTTTATAGAAGTTTGAGCTTCTCATTATTGAAATGCTCAATGCTTGGGATACTGTTTGATCATAAGTAGGTAAAATAGGTAGCCAAATATATATCTTGGAAGAGGTTGAGCAGTAAGTATCCTACATATCATTTTTACACTATCCATAGATGTTAGTTTTATTTCATGACACTTTCAC
Organism: Sorghum bicolor; assembly: GCF_000003195.3. NCBI lineage: Eukaryota > Viridiplantae > Streptophyta > Magnoliopsida > Poales > Poaceae > Sorghum > Sorghum bicolor. Next base: position 9,706,703 of record NC_012879.2, on the reverse strand, counting down.
TTTTAGTTTCAGATATTCTCTTAGTTTTTAGCTCTCCATTTTATCATGCCATGCACAACAATTTGCGATACGTGTGATCCTCAATAATAATGTCCTATTGATTGTGATAAATATAAGTACCATCAACAACTCTATCTTTGGTTTGAAGAACCTTTGTTTTCATACAGTGCAATCTTTTGAAAGCATTGATGTTTTTCTTATAGACTGCTGCAAGCTGGCGCAAAATGTCTTAAACCCCAACAAAAAAAAAAAGTCCTCATTGAATTCTGTTCTATGCCTGCAGAAACGCACCACGAAGTGGGTCGATGCGCAACTTCCAGTGATGGCAGCACTAACACCAAGCAGCATTCTTGGATAGATCCTTTTCTGTTCCACCATTTGTTCCATTCCTATCCTATTAATTTTGTGGCTAAAATCATAGCACAGTGAGATGACCCAACAATACCTAGATCAGGGTAAGAGTAGGCTCGGATCTTATGAGACCATTGTGAGAGTGAAACTGAGCCTATGTGTCTAACCTTGTGGCGCGCCCTCGTTTCTTTTTATTAGTCCAGGCAGTGCACCTGATGCTTGTATAGGCTGGGGATCTTCGCATGCCCAATCTGTAATGTAGCTTGAGTGCTCAGTTACACAGGACACCCGTTGCCCAGGTTGTGAATATTGTATCCTCTCACATGCTTGTTTGCGCTGCTCTGTTTGCCCTGTGTTTGGGTTGGAATTTTTTAACATGGCTTCTGGCTTGTCTAAGTTCTGTTGACAAGTGGTGACACAATCTGCATATATGCATCTAGTAGGTCTTGTTTCGATACTAGAGCTATCTTTGCATATATCTGTCTACTGTCATTGTCAAGAGTTACGGTTTCAGATAATTTTGTAGAGCTACAATTTTGCGCGGATTCACATGTCACCCAAGTGTACGTGTGGACTGTGGACCCTGGATTCGTATGACCGTATGAGGACTTGTGTTGCTGATCGTGAACAGTGAAGACTGAAGACATAAGTAGTCATGGTTCTGTGAAACTAGTCTAGGAGGTTGTAGCTTGTTGACAGTTTTCCATATAGAGTGTGTTTAGTTGAGTGGGCAACCCTGGCCCTGGCTTCCTGGAGCCAATTGTTACCTGTTTGGTTGCTTGGAGATGGATTGGGGCTTGGTTAGGATTAGCAATCAGTACAAAGATACCTGGCTAGGATTGAATGATGGAATCAACCGTTCCATTCCAGCTAGGCCTGAGCTAGCCCTCCTCTAGTTCCTGTCACCTCTCGCCGCGCTAAGCCCCTCCTCCCTTTCTCGCCTGCTCGAGGATGAAGCTGCGTTTGCCGCCTCTGTTCCTTGTCTGCCGTAGGAGGATTGCCTCAAGGTCTTCCTCCACATCCGCCCACTCACGGAACGAAGCCACAGAGACTCCCATGGTGTGTTCGGCTGCGGCGGCCGCTGCGGGGTGGTTGGTATCGTCATTCCTTGACAACCTAAGCAGCCAACTCCGCTCCTATGCTGACGACCTCCTTCACTACCTCCCCCTCTTGGAGTCCGCCTCCGCCAACCTCGAGCGCCTCAAGGACTACCTCCTTCGCCTCCACGTGCATGCCTCCACGGTGGAGTGCGCCCAACGCCGCCCGCCCCACGCTCCTCGCTTGGTTCAATCTCCTCCAGGACACCGCGCATGGTGTTGACGACATCCTCGACGAGATCTACTACAAGCGCCTTGCGGATGTCCTCATCGAACCCCGCCTCGACCTCTCCAACATCCTCGACACCCCGGCCAGCTTTGCAGCCGCCTGGTGTCCGTATGCTCCGACCACCCCTTCAAACGGTTGCCCTCCATACTCAACAAGCTCGCCAACATGTGTGCGGACAACGCTAGGATCGCCTCCCTCGTCATGAACGTCATTGAGCTAGAGCATGCCCACTACGTGTTTGAGAAAATGTCTCAAGGGGGGGGGGGGTGAACTCACCAACTCAAGGAAGAGGTGACTGTATGCAAACCAAGCCAACCAACCAAACACAAACTTATCATAGCCAGGCTCGGCAGCGCATGCAACCTAACAACACATGTCTTGGCTTGCTAGAGGTAGGTTTAGACTAGCCTGGCTGAGTTTTGCTAGCCAAACTTGTATAGGAAACGAACCAATTATACTCATAGATTTCTTGTTTTGTGAAACAATCCACTAAACATTTTGACATGACATACAAGCTCACAAAATAGTATATATAGTATGATCAAATTTTTAGTATTGTCAATATGACAATATGCCTATTCTGCCATGGTACGTTGCAACAAGCTTGAAGTGGCCACCAGGAGTATTCCATGCCGTGGACCCTAATCCTGTGTTTTCTTTCATGAATTCTGCATGTTTTTTTATGAAAATTCTGTGTTCCAGGGGCCTAAAACAAATTGACCTTTCAGCTCAAACCGATAAGCCCTTTGGCTCCTGTATTTCATTTGTATCCTTGGGAAATGGCCATTACAATTTGGAATTGGACCTTTTTAGATTTGGGTATGATAAAGTTAATTCTTTTTATTATTATTCGCTTGCTATTGAGTGATTTTTCTAAAAAGAATCATATTTTGATTTACCCAGTTCCATTAGGTCACTTTCCTTTAGGCCTTCTAGAACCGTTTCAAAATTATTGTGCAATTAAAATGCACCATTAGATGTCCTAATTGCTCTTTACATTAAAAATTTAAGAAACACTGCATCTGTACTTTTCTGTATATGGTTGTATGGTGCCTGTCTAGGCTCCTTCTCATTAATACAATAGGCAGCTCCCCTGCCGGTTTCGTTTCAAAAAAAAAAAGAAACACTGCATCCTATAATTCCATCAAATTTGCAGTGCTCCAGTCTATAGGGAAAAATATCAATGAAATAACCATATTAGTATGTTACATGTACAGAAATAAAGTGTTCCGAGAATTGGGGCGATAATATTTTTTGGGCATGCAATGTTGAAGGAACATAATAAAATGTTCGAAAATGCAGTCATGATATTGTCCCACTTTTTCCATCATGTAAGGGTGAATGTGAACTACTAGATTTTATGGGTGACAATAAATTAATAGATATAAACAAATAGCCCGTTCAAAGTTTTTATGGTTTTACAAAGCTCTTTCCTGTGGGAAAATCTGCCCACCCGTTAGAAATCCTATAATTATCACGGAACTAAAAAATTGAAGAAACATTAATTAGTAGACAATGTCAGTCAATAATGAGATGTATGTGGTGACTATTAAAATTTCAATATCTGTCGACGTATCTATAACTCTTATAAAGCAAAACCCCACTATCTGTTTCTCTTGACATGCAATGCGTCCACCTCAGCAGTCCACTATCATTTGCCACTATCAATTTCTCCTGACATGTAAGGTGTTCACCTCAGCAATCTATTATCATTTGCATTAAAGTTAACTAGCACAAGAATTATGACATCCGCATCAGCGAGACACATTATCCACTATGGATACAATTTTTATGATTATTTTAATAAAAGAGTTATATATTTGTATTCATCCTTCATACCTGCGGCAACACGCGGGGAATCCTCCTAGTTCTTTTAAGTTCAAAGACATAAGGTAAGCTTGCTTGAGTTTACATGGCCTTGTTTAGTTGACCCCCAAAACTAAAAACTCTTCAAGATTTTTCCGTCACATCAAATTTTGCGGCACATGCATGAAGCATTAAATATAGATGAAAACAAAAACTAATTGCACAGTTTGTCTGTAAATCGCGAGACGAATCTTTTAAACCTAGTTACTCCATGATTGGACAATATTTGTCAAATAAAAACGAAAGTGCTATAGTGTCAAAATCTAAAAACTTTTTGATCTAAACAAGGCCTGAGTATACATATATGTACATGTCAGATATATACTATGTGCTTAAAAAAACTAATCATTCCAAAAAAAATGACATTCCAGTTTTGTCATTGTTTAGGTTATATTAAAACCATGTTTCCCACAGCTTCTCGATTAGCTCCTGAAGCCATTTTGTAAAAGCAAATGACTTCACTTAAGGAGCACCTTAAATCGCACTCTCATAAAAGATATGTGGTGGGTGAAGCTAAATAAGGGCTTCACGTCAATATAGTGGGCCGTACATAAAGTCCTATGAGAACATATTTTAAAGACCGCATAAAGCTATTTTGTCAAATAGTTTTATCAAAATGTCTTCAACTCCATCAAAAAGTTGTTCATGAAACTAAAGGGGAAAAAATCCAATGCTAAGCAGAGTCATCCCAAACAGGTCTAAGTTTGACAAAATTTACACATGAGATTATTTACATTTATCATATTAAAGGTATATGATGAAAATATTTTTCATAATGTGTCAACTTCTGCGGCGTGGTTAGGAAAAAAAACACTACAGTTGCTAGATCGCAAGAGTGAAAAATGAAGAGAAAGCGACAAAACAAAAGAAACAAAAGGAAGGAAGAGCAATACTAGTCAATAGAGATCCGTTCTTCTCGTGCAGTAATTCCTCGCAGACTGTTTAGCCTCGGCAGATATATGCCCCAGCATGCCCCTGAGCCTGAGGCCCTGATCCCTCTCTCCTTCCAGAGTTCCAGTCTGCTTGCGGCGCCGTGGCGGAGGCCGTCGAGGTCAGCTCTGGCAGGCCAGCATCCTGCGCCGTGCGACCATCGTGTCTCGCCGTCGTTCGCCGCCGAAGGTACATTATCCATCCTCATCAACTCTTTGATGTCGATCCTTTGGATTGTGGTGAGGAGCCAGTACTCGGAGACAGGAGTAGGAGCATTTTTCGCCAAGTAGCTTTACCTTTGGGGGGATGTTTTAGGGCGGCACGATTCCTTCTGGACACAAACACAACGGGGGATCTTTCACTATTTCCGATCCAGCGAATGCCAAGTGTTAGGATCAAGTGGCGCCTGCACTTCGGCACACCAGTTCAGCCAATGCCACACAGTGGATCCCACACTCGGGGATTGATAATGAATATTTGAGGGCAGGAAGACCCCTATCCCACGCCAAATAAAAAAAAATCTTAACATGCACAGACAGATGTATTATGAGACATCATCGGTTTAAAACATGTATTAAGAGCCTCTCCTAATGATGCATGTAAGGAGCCTACGGGATACATTCTGATGCCAGGTCCCGAGGCGCTTGAATAATGTATGAGTAGGTGTGGTCGTCGGAGGCCTTAGTCTTATTCTTAGGCTCCTGTTCCTCTTGAACTTCTTGTTCCTCCTTTTCCTTCTCGCCCTTGGGAGCGTGCGTGTTTGTTTGTAAACTTTTCTTAATGTGTTAATAAAATCACCTGTAGGGGCTGAGGCCCCTCCAGTTCCATAAAAAAAAAGACGGAGATAAGACTATGTGATGCGGTGTGCAGCTGTGAAATATAAGACGCCACAACAGTGTGCCTGGAGACGGTTGGAGAGCATGAAAGACCGGCGATGTGGTGGCACCGCTGGAATTCAACGGTTGTACCTGATGTGTTCAGCAATAAAGCCCATGACGCTCCTATTAAAGGTCTCACTGAAGATGAAAGAGAGCAGAGAAGGAAGAGAGAGCTTGAGTCATATATATATAGGAGCGGTATGGACTTCGTTGTGTACACGTCAGGGACAATTGTTGAGCTCCAATGGCGCCGGTGCACCTACTCTCCAACCGTCTTCAGGCACATTGTTGCAGCGTCTTTTATCTCACAACTGAGCGCACTGCATCGCCATGTCTTTCGGCATAGCCTCTGATGGCCACACACCTACTCATGCATTACTCAAGTGTCTCGGAATCTAGTGTCAGAGTATATCCCGTAGGTTCCTCGCATGTATCATAGGGAGTGGCTATGCACGCTTTGAGCTGATGACACCTCACAATATATGCACCTATGCATGTTGGGGTATTTTTATTCTGCGTGTGGTAGGGGTCTTCCGGCCCTCATGACTGATAATATATTATCATTCCCAAAGTGTGGGAGCAAATTGGTTGGTACAGTTTAGCATCAAACGGAAAAATCTGTGTAAGCATGCTTTGTTGCAAGGTCTCCGGCCCAAACTGCCAACCCTGCACCAGAAGCCATATGCTGGCGATTCATTTCTTTTTTTTTTTAACTGCAGAGTTTGTCATTGTTAGGATAATTGTGGAGGTAAAGATTTTTTAACTTCATGTTTTTGACATAAATATTTAAACTACCTGTACAAAAATGTTTTTGCATCCCGTAGAAATTGACAACAATGTCTTGGCCCTCATCCGGATATATCAGTGTTATACATACTACAGAATACTCATCTTTGCTAGTCTGTAACCAACCACCTCATGCGTCACGGTAAAGTTTTCTTGCATTTTTTCCCCTCTCTATCCTCATATCTGAAACTTGATCAAATATTTGGCATCTAGACAGCTTCTAATCAAAAGAATCAACTAGAAAATTTTATATCTCATCAGAAGCCACAAGTTAATGTGTACAGATTAAAAAAATAAACAAACTGTAATTCAATTACTAATTTCCAAAGCGTCCCATGTCCATGCTAGTTTAGTTTTGCTACCGGTAGCGATGCCTTGTTGCCTATCAGTGCTGGTTCCAATGGTCCGGTGCAGAGATGAGCCAGCAGGGATGATGAGTGTTTTGTTATACTATCATGAACTCTTCTGTTTTTGTTTGTTGAAATCACTGGCATTACTTGTACTTGGTTTTATCGCTTCCATATATAAAAACAGACGTTAATTTTTGTTTTCAGGTAGCACCACGTGTTGTGTTTGAGTTGACATCATCTGAAAGACTGAAATAGGCAACTCCAGCTGTTGGGATTCTATCTGTACATTGCAAATACTCCTCGCTGAACTGCCCAAGCAATCCTCAATTTTCATTGGATGCCCACCATGCAGTTTCCGAAAGACCTCACGGAGACAGAATACAAAGTTCACCTGGTGAAGGTAGATAGATATTCAGTAAACAAAGAGTACCTCAGATCTGTGGCGTTGTATAAATCAGAGTATATCTCCTATGGGACATATGACGCGGCTGGATATGACTGGGAAGTTCGTTACCATCCATTTCATCCTGATTTGAGCAAAGAGTGGATAGCATTTCGGCTTGGGCTACGTAGCAAAGTGTGTGAGAAAGGGGTGAAGGCAACTAGAGGTCAGTTAGTTGATGCGACCGGAATTCTCCCAAAATTCGGAGATCAGCGTGCCACCTACAGATACACAAAGCTAGAGGAGTTTTTTCTCGAATACGCAGGAGATCTGCGTATCATTTCCATTAAGAAGGAACAAAATTAAGTACAAAGACCGACTGACCAGACCGGCTGGCTGGCTGCTCAAACTGGGCTACATGATTGAAACAAAAAACGACCGTGGCGCAAACCGGAGGGAAAGGTTAACTCCTAGCTAAGACTGCAAGGCCGGTGGCGCCCGCGTTGATCCAACGATCGACTTCCATCGTGATGAGCTGCAGCAGATCGTTGATGGTGGCTGAGGCATCTTGAAAACACCTGGCGTTCCGCTCCTTCCACACATGCCAAGATACTAGCACAAAAAGAGTGTCAAGCCCCTTGCGCTGTTGTCCGCTTGCCAAAGCGCAGATACGCCTCCTCCAGATGAGTGAAGAGGCAGTTCCTGCAGGTAACTGTTGAAGAGCTTGTAGGATGTGGTGCCAGAGCTCCCTAGTGTCGGGGTAGGCGGCGACGATATGATCGATCGTCTCAGAGGCTTGGTCGCACAGGAAGCAAACATCTCTGGCTTCCAGTCCGTGCCGAGCTCGCCTGTCTGCTGTCCAGTGCCGATGCCGTAATGTGAGCCAGAGGAAGAACCTCACTCGGAGCGGTGCCCAAGTCTTCCAGACGAGACGGTGACCTCGGAAAGCCGTTGCACCATGATGGAGCATTTTGTATGCCGAGCTTGCTGAGTAGCTGCCATTTGGCGTCCATCTCCAAACTAACATGTCCGGGGCCTCGGTTAGCTGGACATCCTCCATGATGTGCCAGAGAGCCAAGTACTCCTGTAGGGCTGTTTGGGATAGCCCACCTTCAATCTCCCTTACCCATCTCCTATGCTTCCTTTACTGTTTGGCAGGAGCGCTTAGGTTTATGGACCTTCTGCTGTATGAGGGGCGCAATGTCAAGGATACATTCTTCATCTATCCACTTGTCCTCCCAGAACAGGGCCTGACAGTCATCCCTTAGCAACATCAAAGTTGAGGCTCTGAAGAATGCTTTCACCTCGGGTGCTGTATGTAGTGGCAGCTGACTCCAGGCTCGATCATGGTCAGTCCGCTGCAGCCACAACCATCGCGCTTGCAGCGCAAACCCCTGCAGCTTGAGGTCGTTGATTCCAAGGCCGCCAAGCTTTGTCGGTCTACAGACTGTTGTCCAGGCTACCATGCACTTGCCACGGACGGAAGCGTCATTGCCCACCCAAAGAAATCTCCTACAGGCATTGTCAATCTCCTTCAGCGCCAGGCCGGGAGGCTGTCAGCCATCATCGCATATATCGGCACGGCTCGCAGGACCGATTTGATCCACACTAGGCGCCCACTTCGAGCCATCAAGGAGCCATGACTTGGTGGCAACTTCTTGGTCACCGCTTCCACTATAGAATGCACCTGTGCTTTTGGTATGGTTTTGGTGCTTAGAGGGAGTCCCAGGTACTTGATAGGGAATTGTTGTACTTGGCAACCAAGGATCTGAACGATGTCATCCAGTGCGTCTTCCCCGCCGAAGATGGGCGTTAGGACCACCAATCTTGCTTCTAACACATGAGGAACTACAAAAATTGGGTTATCTTAAAAATGATTCCTTCTCTGTGGAATGCGCAATCAGTGTTTGGAAAAGCCCGCGGGGAGCAGGAGCTAATGTTCACCCCAGTGCTGGATTACCGTCAACCGATTTGCACCGACAGCTTGGTGAACTACTGCAAAGCCAAAAGGGGACTGACATCACACTCTTCGTTTCAGGTGAATCTTTCATGGCACACTGTTGAAGTGTTCCAAATTCAACGTGATGCTTTCTCTATGAATAGCATATGTGCGTGAAGGAATTGCATGCACATTGTATGGCTATGGTTGGCAAAAGAAATGTGGTTGCATGACATTCGCAAGGTCATGGTCTTCAAGAGAGATGCGTGATCTTCGTCATACTCCTTGCGCACAGCCATGGAGTAATATTGTTGGATGACATGCGTAGGCTATGAATAGTCATTTGCTCAGAATAAAGTTCCACCAAGATGACAATATATTTCATTCTCTTGTAAGCCACCGTATGGTGTTGTAACTTGTAACCCGACACTTGAAAATAGTGAGAAGAGTTGCTGGCTGGCGTCCGTGGTTTTTCCCCTTCGCATTGGAGGGGTTTTCCACGTAAATCGTGTGTCTCCGCTGTGATTGATTTCGTTTACTTCATATTTCTATACGTCGATTCTAACAAGTGGTACCGGAGCTTTGGTTGCTGTTAGGGTTCATGTCGACGTCGATGAAGTTCGATCTTCCGCTGTTAAACTACGACACACGGTTCTCGCTATGGCAAGTCAAGATGCGGGAGATTCTGGCACAGACTCATGACTATGATGAGGCGCTGGATAATTTCAGCAAGAGGAAGGCCGAGTGGACTCCTGAGGAGACCCGCAAGGATCAGAAGGCGCTCGCACTAATCCAGCTATATCTTCATAATGATATTTTGCAGGAGTGTTTGAAGGAGAAAACTTGTGCAGAACTATGGCTGAAACTGGAATCGATCTGTATGTCCAAGGATCTAACCAGTAAGATGCAGATGAAGATGAAGCTATTCACTCTAAAGATGAAGGAGGAGGATTCGGTGATGACCCACATCGCTGAATTCAAGAAGATCGTGGCTGATCTAGTGTCGATGGAGGTGAAGTATGATGATGAGGACTTCGGTCTTTTACTTATATGTTCATTGCCAAATTCGTATGCAAATTTCCATGACATCATACTTTTAAGCCGTGATGAACTAACCCTAAAGGAAGTTTATGAGGCTCTCCAGTCTAGGGAGAAGATGAAAGGCATGGTGCAGTATGACGGGTCGTCGTCCTCCAAGGGCGAAGCTTTGCATGTGAGAGGCAGATCTGAGCATAGATACTCCAATGACAGTCGTGACAAGAGCTACGATGGAAGAGGCCGTTCAAAGTCCAAGCCGCCTGGTAATAAAAAATTTTGTGTTTACTGCAAGTTGAAAAATCATAATGTTGAGGACTGCAGAAAACTAAAGAATAAGGAGAAGAAAAACAACAAGTCGGCTGGTAAGGTCTCTGTTGTTGCTGCTGCTGCTTCTGATGATGATTCTGGAGATTGTCTGGTAGTATTTGCTGGTTGTGTTGCAAGTCATGATGAATGGATTCTTGATTCCGCATGTTCATTTCATATTTGCACTAACAGAAATTGGTTTAGTTCATATGAGCCTGTGCAGAAAGGGAATGTTGTGCGGATGGGAGATGATAACCCATGTGAGATCGTGGGAATAAGATCAGTTCAGATCAAGACTGATGATGGCATGACACGCACACTGAAGAATGTCAGGTATATTCGAGGGATGTCTAGAAATCTTATCTCATTGAGCACGCTAGATGCAGAAGGTTACAAATATTCCGGTTCAAATGGCGTTCTAAAGGTTCTCTTGTTTGTCTAAAAGGTGATCTGAATTCTGCACATTTATATGTCCTTAGAGGGTGTACTTTACCTGGTTCTGATTCTATTGCTTCCGCTGTTACTAGTGATGAACCTAGTAAGACTAACCTTTGGCATATGCGTTTGGGACATATGAGTAAACTTGGTATGGCAGAATTGGTGAAGAGAAACTTGTTGAAGGGCTGCACTCCGAGTAAAATGAAGTTTTGTGAGCATTGTATTTTCGGGAAGCATAAAAGGGTACACTTTAACACTTCGGTTCACACCACAAAAGGTACTCTTGATTATGTTCATACTGATTTGTGGGGTCCTTCTAAGAAACCCTCACTTGGTGGTGCTCGTTACATGCTTACAATTATTGATGATTACTCTAGAAGGGTTTGGCCTTATTTTCTGAAACTTAAAGATGATACTTTTGATGCTTTTAAGAACTAGAAAGTAATGATAGAAAGGCAAACTGAAAGGAAGGTAAAATTGCTTCGTACTGATAATGGTGGAGAATTTTGTTCGCATGCCTTTAATGATTATTGCAGACAGGAAGGTATTGTTCGGCATCACACCATACCCCATACTCCACAACAGAATGGTGTGGCTGAAGTATGAACAGAACCATCATATCCAAGGCCTGTTGCATGCTGTCTAATGCCAGGATGAGCAAGCAGTTTTGGGCTGAGGCTGCAAATACTGCCTGTTACTTGATAAACAGGTCGCCTTCTATTCCACTTAATAAGAAAACTCCTATTGAGGTATGGTCTGGTACACCTGCAGATTATTCACAGTTGAAAGTTTTTGGATGCACTGCTTATGCTCATGTTGATAATGGAAAATTAGAGCCTAGAGCTGTTAAGTGTCTTTTTCTTGGTTATAGCTCGGGAGTCAAGGGTTATAAACTGTGGAATCCCGATACAGGAAAAACTTTTATGAGCAGAAGTGTTGTTTTCAACGAATCTGTGATGTTTACTGACAGTTTGCCCTCAGATCATGTTCCAGAAATAGCTGCAGTGTATGCGCATGCAGGTGGAGCATGTTGATGATGATACAGGTGTGCTGGTGGAGCCTATTGATGAGCATGATGACCATGCTAATGATATTGCTGATGATGATGTTCAACAAACTCCTCCTATTTTGCAGCAAGAGGAGGATTTACCTATTGCTCAACGCAAGTCAAAAAGGACAGTTGTACCTCCCAAACGTCTGATTGAAGAATGTAATTTGTCTTACTATGCTTTGAGTTGTGCTGAACAGGTGGAGAATGTTCATGAGCCAGCAACCTACAAAGAGGTTGTTCGTTGTGGTGATAGTGAGAATTGGATTTCTGCTATGCATGAGGAGATGCAGTCTCTTGAGAAGAACAGTACATGGGAGGTAGTACCTTTGCCTAAGAAAAAAAAGACCATCAACTGCAAATGGATCTTCAAGAGAAAGGAGGGTTTATCTCCAAGTGAGCCTCCAAAGTACAAGGCAAGGTTAGTAGCCAAAGGATATAGTCAAATTCCGGGTGTTGACTATAATGATGTATTCTCTCTAGTGGTAAAATATAGTTCAATTCGTACTTTCCTAAGTATTGTTGCTTCACATGATCTTGAGCTTGAGCAGTTAGATGTGAAGACTGCGTTTTTGCATGGAGAGCTTGAGGAGGGCATATACATGGACCAACCAGAAGGGTTCATAGTGCCTGGTAAGGAGAAATATGTGTGCAAGTTGAAGCGATCCTTGTATGGTTTGAAACAGTCCCCTCATCAGTGGAACAAGAGGTTTGATTCATTTATGTTGTCACACAGTTTTAAAAGATCTAAATATGATAGCTGTGTATACATCAAGCATGTTAATGGATCACCTATATATTTGTTGTTATATGTTGATGATATGTTGATTGCTGCCAAGAGTAAGATTGAAATCACTAAGTTAAAGAAGTTATTGAGTAGTGAGTTTGATATAAAAGATCTTGGTAGTGCTAAGAAAATTCTTGGTATGGAAATTAGTAGAGACAGAAAATCTGGTTTGCTATTTCTAAGTCAATAAAATTATATCAAGAAAGTTCTTCAGCGTTTCAACATGCAGAATGCTAAGGCTGTTTGCACCTCACTTTAAGTTGTCAGCTGCTCAGTGTCCTAGTACAGATGCAGAGACTAATTACATGTCAAGGGTTCCTTATTCTAGTGTTGTTGGGTCTTTGATGTATGCCATGGTTTGCTCTCGTCCAGATTTATCATATGCTATGAGTCTTGTTAGCAGATATATGTCTAATCCTGGTAAAGAACATTGGAGGGCAGTTCAGTGGATTTTCAGGTACCTCAGAGGCACAGCAGATTCCAGTTTGAAGTTTGGAAGAACTGATAAAGGTCTCATTGGTTATGTGGATTTAGATTATGCTGCTGATCTGGACAGGCGAAGATCACTTACAGGTTATGTGTTTACTGTTGGCAGTTGTGTTGTGAGTTGGAGGGCTACTTTACAGTCTGTTGTTGCTTTGTCTACTACTGAAGCAGAATATATGGCTATTTGTGAAGCGTGCAAAGAATTAATTTGGCTAAAAGGTTTGTACGCTGAGCTGTGTGGAGTTGAATCTTGCATAAGTTTGCATTGTGATAGTCAAAGTGCAATTTACCTCACTAAAGATCAGATGTTCCATGAGAGAACTAAACACATAGATATCAAGTATCATTTTGTGTGTGATGTAATTGAAGAAGGTAAGCTGAAGGTATGCAAGATCATTACTCATGATAATCCTGCTGATATGATGACTAAACCTGTCCCTGTTGCTAAGTTTGAGCTGTGCTCAAGCTTAGTTGGTTTAGTGGATTAGCCTAAGAGGCTATTTGACGCCAGCAATATTTTTCTCTGTTATGTTCAAGATGAAGGTGTTGATTTATGATACAATATGAATTTGTCTCAAGGTGGAGTTTGTTGAAGTGTTCCAAATTCAACGTGATGCTTTCTCTATGAATAGCATATGTGCGTGAAGGAATTGCATGCACATTGTATGGCTATGGTTGGCAAAAGAAATGTGGTTGCATGACATTCGCAAGGTCATGGTCTTCAAGAGAGATGCGTGATCTTCGTCACACTCCTTGCGCACAGCCATGGAGTAATATTGTTGGATGGCATGCATAGGCTATGAATAGTCATTTGCTCAGAATAGAGTTCCACCAAGATGACAATATATTTCATTCTCTTGTAAGCCACCGTATGATGTTGTAACTTGTAACCCGACACTTGAAAATAGTGAGAAGAGTTGCTGGCTGGTGCCCGTGGTTTTTTCCCTTCGCATTGGAGGGGTTTTCCACGTAAATCGTGTGTCTCCGCTGTGATTGATTTCGTTTACTTCATATTTCTATACGTCGATTCTAAGGCACAAGATCATACTCGCCGCTAGATCTCCCGTCTTCATGGACGAATTCTTTGGGCCGCCCATGAAAGAGAGCAGCTCGGATGTCGTCGATATCAAGGCCATCGAACCAGCAGCTTCAAGGCTATGCTCCATTTCATCTACACCGACACATGCCCCGAGCTCGCTCAACAGCATGGCACCGAAATTGGGCGTCAAGAGTCGATGGCCATTGCACAACATCTTCTTTCAGCTGCCGATAGGTTTGGACTGGACAGGCTTAAGCGCATGTGTGAAGACAAGCTTTGCAGTGGCATCAACGTGGGCATGGTTGCCACGAATTTGGCTCTCGCGGAGCAGCACAGCTGCTCCAGGCTAAAGACCAGGTGCATCAAATTCATTGTTGATTCTCCTGCAAATCTTTAGGCTGTTTTGGCAACAGAGGGTTACAAGCACCTTGTGGCAAACTGCCCATTTCCCATGACTGAACTGCTCAGGTCTGCAGTTGAGAAGAGGTAGGTGTTACTTATTGCTAAAGATTTGCAGAACTTCAGCAAACCTTTTTTTGGAGGCCCCTACACCTTACCCTGACTAAGCAACCTGTGGGCACCTGAAATGCACATTTATGGTATTTCTGCTGCTAGCACTGAAGGAATTTTGCAATAATCCTGCTGTCCAAGCGAGCCAACCTCTTGGAAAATTCAAGTATCTGACATGCAACTGTTGCACTTTGCTGAATTTTTCATTTGTATTGGCATATTATGCTAAATAATTCAACTGTACCAGTCAAATTTTGTGGTATTTGCTCTATCAAAATAACAAGACAATACAGCCATATCTGATGGCTGTTGAATGTTGATATAGAATGGTTTTCAGTCACATAGATGTTTGTTGATGACAAGTGATACATACATTCCATGATAACTGTTAGATGCATGTTTTTTTGTCGTTGACAAGCGTGCCAACGTAACCTCTTGGAAAAATTGAAATATCTGATATGCAACTGTTGCACTTTGCTGAATTTTCATTTGTATTGGCATGTTATTTACTAAATAATTACATTTCATTAAAAATGTTACCTGCCACATTAAATATATCACCGTGAACTATGGAAAAGTGTGAATTTAATTTATCACAATGCATGAAAGGTAATCAGACCCAACAGATGGTTTTTTATTTTATGATAATCCTATTTTCTAAAC
Source organism: Sorghum bicolor (assembly GCF_000003195.3). NCBI lineage: Eukaryota > Viridiplantae > Streptophyta > Magnoliopsida > Poales > Poaceae > Sorghum > Sorghum bicolor. Next base: position 9,691,580 of record NC_012879.2, on the reverse strand, counting down.
TAAAAATTGTATAAATATATTTTTACCTTATTACTTTCTATGTGAGGTATTAGGTGATCATAGCCATCCAGATCTAATCGAATGGACAGTCTGCAGTCAATTTAAAGTATCATAGCAAGTATGGATCTTCCACAAAGAAAACTGAATGTTCACAAATAATGGAGCAAAAGACAATGTAGAAATTCATTTCAATATCTCGACCTGCATCTACAAGCTGCCTTTTAGCTGGTACATCATACTTGATTTTTATACTCCGATCCCCTATCCCGTCTACTACAATGGTGCCTCTCAAGCGAGCTGTTCACTTTTTTAATAAAGAGTCTTTTATTAAATTTTTAAGAGCAATACGTCGAGTTCATATAGAGTATTGAAACAGAACTTGCTACTTCTGCTCAGTAAGAAACACATAGCCTGGTAATCGAGCTGTTCATATTAGGGTTTAAATGTTTTAGGATTTGTGATTTAAGTTATTTAGTTTGAAAATGCATGTGTAGAATTGTATGAAAAAAAAGATACTTGCAAAATCTTATAAATTTGAAGTATTTTAAGAATATATTCTACAAGAAATTAGTAGAAAAAATTTGTATGGAAGGCAGTGTAAAATCAAATATGACAAGTATTTTTGGCTCAAGGGAATACCTTTTGGGTCATGACAATTCCTGGGATACAGAGACCATGGAGCAGGCTTAACTATCAAGGTAAGTTATGACTTGATACAATCACTGCACAAGGAGTCCCCTAATTTTGGCCTTCTGCAGATCTGGTTCCTTGTTATAATTTTTTTTTTTGGAAAGGGTAAATTTTGGAAGGGAGTCAGGTTTGATTCTACAACTGTTTTCTCCTAGCAGAAGAAGACATCATGTCAAGAAACTGGAGCAAGCAGGGAAAACTTGACGTGAAGCGAGATCTTCCCCTTTTCAACATCCAGCTTGGCGCCAGTGACCAGCCAGTATCCAGGACTGTCCTGTGGGCCCATGGTCACCTGAGACGTCTCGACAAACTTGAGCAGCCTCTGGGTCCCGACCGGCACCGGTGGTCCTCCGGCGAACACGGCGGAGTCGATGTGAATCCTCGCCGGGTGCTGCTGCTCCTTGTCAACGCCGCCGGCGCCCAAGGACGCCGCCAACGACTTGGACAGGAAGCTCCCTTTCCCCGACAGCCTCGCCGTGTTGTGCGCCCATTTGGACTGCACCACGGCGTGCCCCGGCAGCTGCGTGTACAGGAGCCTGAGGTGCAGGATGTTGGTCGAGTCGTGGACCTTCACGTGCAGCTGGGCGCCGGAGACGATGTACGCCGCCGACGGCGAGCCGGCGCTGGCCCAGCGAGGGTCGTACTTCACCGGCACTGTGCAGACGTGGGCAAACATTCTCCACTGGACCGGCTCATAGTATCGCTCGTCGGAGATCATCTCCGATCCCCGCCATATCGGCGGCTTGGCTGATCTTTCATCGATGAACGTTGGGTTGTTTGACAAATGTTGCAGGTGGATGCCTAACCTGATGATAAGATGTTGGCATGAAGGGTTCCAGGTTAGTTTTATGCAGTGTGTTCAGCCAGGATTCAGAGAAAACCAGAGAACTGGACTGGAATAAGTAAGTTCTGCTTACCGGTTATTTTTCTTGCCCTCCAGATGTAATCTCATCCCGGTGACTGGTAATCTTGGAACAATCACCTGTTTGCGGTTTGCCACACATGGTTAATGTGAGCATTTTTAGTTTATGAGACTTTAGATGTTTGAACGTAGTAATGAGCAAGCATAGTTTACCTCGCTTGAGCTGACATATAGCTTTGAACCTACAAGGCTGAAGTTCAAGGCTGGACTGGCACCTTGTCGGTTTGAGCAGGGACCAAGTGGTAGATCACTGAGTACTGGAGCCCACAATCTGTGGTGCTGGAAGTCCAGGAAGTACCTCAAATCTTCTATTTGAGGTTTGTCTGTTATGGAACAGAAGCATGATGATAAACTTTTTTAGTGTTTGCAACATAGCATGGACGGATAAAGAAACAAAAATAACCACTTAGCCGATGGATTTGGTTTATGTGTGAGAGAAAGACCTTACTTACATCTGAGATATAGGTTGATGGCATGAGAGAGGAAGCCCACGCCAGTTACTCCTTTGAGAAGGGATGTGATGGGCACAAGCTTGAAGTTTATTGCATCTGGCATTGTGGGCACAGTTAGCAGCCACTCTGAGTGGTCGCTCGCCGCTGCATTCCCTCCCCTCTTGGAGTATATCACCGTCACACCCTGCATCAGCTCAGTCCAAACTTATTAGAAATTCCTGGACTCAACATCTCTCCTTACTCGCTGTTAGCTTCTGTAATTTATCAAAATGCTGAACTAAATACCTCTTTGCAGGACACTGGAGTAATCATTCCGTGAAGTCTTTGCTGTGTCACTTGGGCATCAAATACATTAAAGGCCTCAGGGACCTGTTGCCATCCAAGTAATAGGAGTTCCAGCACATTTCAGTTCATGTTCATGATATATCATATTGTGATGGGTGGATGTTATTGAATCCCTAATTAAAGTCTGATCTGGACAGAAATGAACATTCATGATTTGCTAACCTTAAATTTGTGGTCCCTGTTTTTGCGGTTTGAAGGGGGCAGAGTGCATGTCCCAGTGAAGAGCTGGTCACCTAGCCTGTCCAAGTGCTCCTTGATCTCAGATGGGGACAGTGGAGACGAGTTGTCCTGCTTCACATACACCACATCCTGGCCACCCAAACCCAGCCCAACAATGATGTGGGTCCCATACTTCTCGATGAAACTGCTCACAATTTTCAGAAAGAGCGAAATTAGTCTTCAATGGATTGTGCGTCCATCGGTTCATGGCTTGAGTTGTTTTTGTTTAGTCAGTGCCTCAATTGTGGTAGAAATAAATTTTGATAGAAATATACTTTCTTGTTTGCTTCTTCTTGTTTATAGTCCTATACACACTGATGTGACAGCTTAGAGTTGATTCATGCTGATGTGCAGACATATACTCCATGTGTTGGGGACCTGGAAGGTTTGAACAAGTCTAAGTCCTGCAGGCAGGTAGCTAGCTTTGTATGCACCCTTCAATTTGCTGCCGGCTGCTGCTGCTGCTTATTGCCTGGTCTGGTCCTTTTCCCACTAATGCATGCATACGATTTTTCACACCGCATGGCAAACGTGTGGTGGACGGTTTTGCACTCTTGGAAATTAAAAAAAGGACAAAACCATTATTTATTACTTGGTCACAAGACGAGGTTAAGTCAAGTCAAGCATAGCACTGCACTAGCTTGATCACCTCAATTTCACTGTAAAAACGTGAGTTCATATTAATTGGCCCACCCTCATTTCACTATAATAAAAAATACTATGTCTTTTCAATGTTAATGCATGTTTTCTGAAAAGTCATGTCAAATTCTTGAGTGGATAGGTAGCCTGCCAATGTCTGAAGGAAGAATAGAAAACTAGAGCCAGGGTCAGGGTGGTAATGGTAACATCATGAGAGAAGACTGAATTGTGGTCGATGTGCGCGCGGCAACATGAGAGAAGACTGAACTGTAGTCGTCCGTACCTTGCTATGGCTGACGGGTCCCACGCCGCCGGCACGTCACGGACGACGTGGTCGGCGAGGGCGAGCGGGCGGCAGTCGAGGCGGAGGTCGAGGAGGGAGATGAAGTAGCCGTCGAAGGCGAGGCACTTGGTGGCGGAGGCGTCGTCGGCCCAGGAGCTGCTCTCCAGGTCGAAGCACGAGTTGAAGAGCCCCGACGGGATCTTCCCCGTCAGCGAATTCCGGTGGTTGAACACCTCAGACATCTGCAGCAGCTCAACATTGCAATGTATGCTTATTATTTCACTGATCTAAAAAGCTATGGCTGAAAGTATGATTTACTGATTTATCGTGAAAGAAAAAAAAACTACTGACTGACAGAAAAAAAAAAAACATCATTTCTTTCTCGTTGATCGGCTATTCGGCTTCGTCAAGATGGAAATAAATTATGTCACTTTCCTGTAACCGAGTTGCCCATTTATTAGCTAAGCAAGTCACAAGTGTCATCAGGTTGGGTGAGTGGCATGTAGCCCCAACTTGCATTGAGCACTTGATGACCGAAGACTATAATTCTGTACCCTCTGGATGAATGAATGAACGAATGAATGAGAGGCTAAATTCGCAAAAAAAAAAAAAAAAAAAAAGTTGCTGTTTTTCTACCTGATGGCAATTTTTTTTCTTCCAGTGTGAAAGAAACTTGACAGCAGAAGGAAGAAATAATGACTTTGTATCATTTTTTCCAAACTTGAGCAATTTTTTTAGTTCATGGATACGCAACATTCATTGAAATTTGACTTATTTGGAGCCGAATTTCCCACTTTATTATCAAAAAAAAATTTGAATCCTCAAATATTCTCAAAAAAAAATCAAAATGAAGCTGCTATTCAAGTATCAACAGCAAACCTTGTTGAACTCGAGCACGTCGGACTTGAACCTGATCCGGTCGCCCTTGCCGCACTTGACGTCGGCGGGCACATCGGCGACGACTCCAAAGCCCGGCACGACGACCTTCTCCGCCGCCGCCGCCGCCTTCTCGCCGGTCCTCAGGACCAGGCAGCCCCCCGCATCCTTGCAGTGCTTCAGTCTCAGGTCTCCCGTCATGTCGACGCCCCTGCCGAGGCACCTCACCGCCTTCTCCACGGCCGCCGCCGCCGCCGCAGCGCCGTCGCCTCCAGCCATCCTCCCCCAGCCGCCGGTCACCTCTCTGCTCCTAGCCATGTCTTGTTCCGATCCGATGATGTGATTTGTGATGCAACGATCCTAGTCTACTTATATGCGCGCCATTGTTCGAGTATGATGAACTTGTCAAGAAACTTGCCCGGACGGATCCGAAGTTGCTCAAGATGTCAAACAATCAAGCAAGGTTGGTGATTGGAGGCTGAAACTTGTGGCAGCTGGGAACGAGTTTATATAGGGAGAAATACAGCAGAGGAGAAGGGAGAGGTGATGACAGTGGGAACTGAACACAGGGTTAGCCTAGGTTGACTGCGATTTTTATTTTCTTTGTCGCATTCTTGAATGGAACCAAAACCACTTTCTTTCATTATTTTTTTGAGGGCCAAGATTTACCCCTTCTTGATGGGCACCGCCTGCATTGGGTTGTCTTTCTGGACAGCTTCAATCAACCACTAGTTTATTCGTTCAGGACACGCAGGTGTCGACTGTAGTATGTAGAGCGCTTCAATCTTGTGGCACTGAAAATGCTACATATAGTTCAAATTATTTGATACCATCAGAAAATCAACAACATTACAGACAACTTACCGGAACGTAATAGCCTAGTCAAAACTAGGGCGCCGCCGAAGGCCGGAGCTCCATGTATGTCCCTGTGATGTGCTATGTACGTCCGAAACTCCGAATGCCTTGCCTATGAACAAATGAGGGCATGGATGTAGAGCTTCTGACCATTATTATTGAAATACTGCGGAATGCGGATTACATATTTGACCTTTGCATATAGTATGAAAGTCAACATTCAACAGTAGAATTAGCTACGTAGTACATTGTAAAATAAAGCAAAATGGGCTCTCTAGAATTGGATCGAATCAAATCGTATTGTACGTTTTGGTAGCCATGAAATTAGAGTGGCTCATCTGGTTAGGTTCCTCAAGGGCTCTTATTTTGATGTGTCTATAAAATGAGACATCTATGATGCCTTCATCAATCTTGAGTTCGGACTCAATATTTTAAAAATGTTTATGGGGTAGGATGTATATTTATCTATTCATAGAGATGAGTGCGTGTGCATATATAAGTACTCCCTCCATCCTTAAATAACTGTCGTTTACGCTTACCGAGAAATAACTTTAATTACATATATATTAAAAAATGTTAATATTTATGATACATAATTATTATCATTAGAAAGATCTTTGAATCCAGTTTTTCTAATAAATTTATTTAGAGATATAAATGTTGCATATATTTTCTATAAATCGAGTCAAACTTGTGGCACGCACACCAATAGCGACAATTAAATAGGGACTGAGAGAGTATCTACGTATGTACTGTGATTGGAAAAAAATGCTTGGATAACCTATTTTTGTAGGTTTAGAAGTAGAAGTTGTAATTCCAATTAATTACAGTGAAAGTCCATTATACCTAAGTAAAATTCCTAGCCTGCAAAATACTCATAACTAGCTAAGTAAAAATCCTAGCTTGAAAAATAAAGAGACCAGTTCTGTTCTTTTACTTGTTGCCCTCCTCCCTCCCCGCCCCTACACCCCACCACTTCCCCCCCCCCCCCCCCCCCGAAGTAGTGACAACATAGCAAGGTGGAGGGAGCACTATTAAGCATTTATGTTCAAAAATATCGGAAAGGTATTGCAATTCAGAGACTTAAACATGTTATAATGATTAAAATCAACCTTACCCCTTCTTGAGGGGCAAAGGTTTGACCTCCTATCCTTGAGTGGTGCCATTTACATCGAAATGTCTTGTCTATCAAGAACCATATCATAGGTTATTTTTTGAGGGCTCATATCATAGATTATTGGTGAGAGTATTGAGATGTTGCAGATGCAATATCGAACTATTTGATTCCTCAAAAACAATATCAAATTATTTTTCAGTAATCCGTTCTCTAGTAGGTTTCTCAATCTAAAGGTTATTTAACTAAGTTATTAATAGGAACTGTTAATTGTCAGCTAACAACTATCTCATTAGTTACAAACAAACACTTTTGCCCTCCCAGGTATCTTTATCCAGCACTCTACCAATAGTAGCTCTATAAGATGAAAGGAATTATGGATAACCATCCAATTTTTAGCTCCTGGATAGGTAGCCAGCTATTAGCCATGAAATACTACATCCATCCTATAAAGAGTATTATTTTAGTTTTGCCCAAGCTAAACAATCTTAGATTTGACTATATTTATATAAAATTATCATCAATATCTATAATATCAAATGAACATTATGATATTTACGGTGTAAACTATTTTTCTATAGTAGATCTATTTAGTGTCAGTAACACTAATAATTTTAATAAGTTTAGCTAGGTATAAGAAACTTTGACTTAGAAGAAATTAGTATTAGCCAGCTCAACTAGTTGCTAGTTGCTACTTGATTCAAATCATAATTTTTATTCCAGTCGCCTCCTATTGGCCTGACTAGCCGCTACTACTGTTCAGACTCAAAGTCCTCGAAGCTTCCCAATTCACGTTACCTACCCAAAATTTTCAAACGGTTTTGGTGTCAAAGCACACAGCCGTACATTGTTGGAAGTGGCTGAGGCACCCCCAGTCGGTGTGATCAATCGCTCGCTCCGCAAGTAGATTGAGTAGATTGAGTTTACTGTTCAGACTCGAAACCTTAGGACGAGCACAGTATCAATAAATCGGTTTCAACTAACTTCTGCAAGAGCATTTATAACCCCTTTATATAGGGCGCGGATCCTGACCGGAATCCGTTACAAAAATACTCCGTGACAGTGGTGGAATATTCCAGCATATTCCATCACCGCAGTTTACAACCCACAGGGCTACTTGAGTAATTTCGAACTGCAGGCTCTTTACAAGCTACCGCGTTGGAGCCCTGGTATTGTCGTAGCTGGAACCTTCGCCTAACCTTCGCCAAGGCTTGTAGATCCTCCGTCGTATGGCTACCGAGGGATCTCCGTCCGCCTCCTTAGGGTTCTTCGGCTCATCCTTGCTCGGGTTCAGCACGTCCTTCATCAAGCAAGGGCCGAAGGATGGACCCGTCCCCTGTGATCCTCTGCTCCAGGTTGGTTCCTACACACACGACTCACCAAACCGATCTGCATCAGTGTTAAGTTCGCTCGGGACCTTCGTCCCTCTTCGTCCGAAGGTCAGGGGTACGGAGGTTTGGCTATTGCGATCGAGCTAATTCCTTTCTCTTTGACGCAGCTGAGGGTGAAGGCACGGTTGAGCCCCCAACATACATGAATGCACGTACATCCCTGTTCATGAAACCTTTGGCTGAAAATGGCTAGAGAGGACCTGGAAGACTAGCACAGAAGATAAATGAGCCATATAAAGTCAACTCTCTCGTGGAACTCACTGCTAGAAACTATTGGTGAAATACCATGAAATACTGACAGTAAAATTATTTTTCTAATATTTCTATCGGGTTACTTATGGTCCAACTATGGTGAAATTCTTATGATGGGCTCATTATTATATGCTTGAGCTACAATAAAAATTTAATATCCATTGAATCATGTATAACTTAGTTATAGATAAAACATAGATTTAACAAGAATAAAGCTAAATAAATCTATAACTAAGTTATATATACATGATCCAATGGATATAAAATTTTTACTATAGTTCAACCAGACAATAATAGCCTACCATAAAAATTACCACAATTGGACCATAAAAATTACATATATAAATTATTCTAATTAATTATAGAAAAACAAAGATCTAAAGCTACATCAAAAACTTTATGCTAAAGCATACCGTATTATATATTCACTGTGTAGATCTACTCATGAGGAGTCCAACAATATTAGATTTTTTATTTTATGATTTTTTGTGATTTATTATAATTTTTTAAAGATTCAGTGAAAATAAATAAAAAATAAAAAGACAAAAACACCCTTGAAAACCGTATGAGGTGGTTATTTGACCGGTTTGAAAAGTTCAGAGAATAGAATATACGATTTTAGATTTCGGAGGGTGAAATAGTCCACCCTAGATAGTTTGAAGATTATGTAGACTTTTTCCTTTCCTATAGGAAATTAAAAATAATTCCTTATTTATTACAAGTGGAATTGTAATTCGTGCATGTGGTAGAGTACCCTCAATAAGTCTACATCAATGAACCTGTTTGGTAAAAGCTTATCTGATAAGCGCTTCCCACATAAGTTGTACAATGCAAATAGAGTAAAAGCAGCGATCAAAATAAGTTGGTCTGATCTTTTAATACAAATGGGAGCAGTGAGAATAAGCGTGACCAGAATAAGCTGCTGAAAAGCATAGCGTTTGGCTGTTCATTTTAGCTTATTTTGGCCATAAGCAGCTTATAAGCTGTACGTCTTAACATAGTTCTTTTTTTTTTGACAAGGTAGTTCTTTTTGTTATAGAGATCTAAATCCATAGGTATAGAAAAATAATACTTCCTCCAAACTAAATGAACTTATAGAATTATCTTAAGTCAAACTATTTTAAGTTTGACTAAATTTATAAAAAAGAGCAACAATAGATCAAACTAGTATCACTAAATAAATCATGAAATGTATATTTATATGTATTTATTTTGTGTTATAGATGTTATCTTTTTTTATAGTTAGTCAAATATATATAATTTGACCTAGGATGCATGGTTCTAAGAATTGACTAAATTATTTTTGATGTACCTATGTACGAAGTATATGTATGACCTTGTCATGGCGTTGAGTTATGTACATCACCACAGTTGGTTGACATTTTTTTTCCTTGTCTGAATTTTTCAGAGGTAAATGTTTGACTTGAATTTGAAGACAATTCTTCCTTTGTATACTTATCAATTTAACATGCGGTTTTAACATGGTCTGATAATTAGCTCTGTACTTCTAGTATACATCAACGCTGAGAAAACATGGTAAACTCAAATGAAAATTCCAGCATGTGGGTTTCAACATAAATCATATGTCTGTCGTGTCATCAAACAGGTGCCCCCATCTTTACATCCCTAGGACTTGTGTATCCTGTATACTAGCTAACGTTGTTAGTCCTGATGTTTGTGTTGTCAATCAACCACCAAAATAACTAGGCCCTCACTATGGTATATATTTCTTATAGTATCCCCTTTTTAGTGATTAATGACAACAGAACCAGAAAAACAAAAAGATCAAAAAACTGTCTTCTTGCTTGGACGCAATGCAAAAGTAAGATCAAATTATGCTAATTGAAATATGCATGATAACAGATGTAATATATATGCATTGAGGATTGTCTCTTATAAGTGATGACCAGATTCAAACCTTACTAGTCATGACCGGCAAGAGCAAAACTCAACCTCAAAATGGCTGTAATTCCTTTTTTTCAGACCAAAATGGTTGTAACTCCAATTGACAATTTTACTTTTAGGTCTCAAGGACATGTTGGTTCTAATTTCATATGCACTTGAAATTTGTATGTCTACATGGTTAATTCAAAAAATCGATTTAATCTTTTAAACTAATTCTTGGAGCAGGAAAAAAGATTTGTAGCTGCAGAAAGGACCATGTACTTGTTTCGCAGCCATATATGATATTAAATCTTCACTTGACGGCTCTGTATTCAACATCGGTGGCGGACAAAAAAAAACATACATACCTTGAGACTTGAGAGGTAGAGAAAGGTGCTTCACGATAGTTACAACTTGCGAAAGCACTATAGAGCTCCAGAGACTGTTTGGGTGTCAAGCTGTCAACTATGAAGTGCCACAGCAACTGTGGCGACACCACTATTGAGGCGGACAAAATCCACGTTACAAACTGTTTGCCTGTTCCTTTGAGATTTGCCTCATTCAGCAGTGTTTTTCTCTCCCAACAAATCAGCGAACAGTACTTTCTGTCATGGCTAATGTGACAAGAATGCTGCAAGTTTTGCTATGTAAAAAATGTTGCTACCTAAAACAACTCACCAACCAAAGCAGTGGCTAAAATAATTGTGACCGCCACAACTGTGGCATGGGTGGTGGCGTAGAACCAAACACCCTCTAGTAATCGATTCGAATAATACTAGCAGCAAAAAAAAAAGCATAATTCATAAGGGGGAAGGAAGGAAAAAAAAACAATGTTTCATAGGTACACGTGTACTGTGTGTTTCTCACTCGTGAAAAAGAAGGAAATGGGTAAATCTAGTAAACGGGAACGTGCGATCTCTCACGCGGTCACGTCGAGGCGAGACCAACTACCGTTTCAGAACCAAAGATCGGTTTCACATCACGGCACCATCGCCCACACCGCTACACGGTAGTAGAATCCCAAATCCTTTGGAACCCGACCAGACCGGCGACCGGCGACCGTCGTCAGGTCAGGTCAGGTCAGCGGTCAGCCACTCAAGGCATGGTCCCAAAACATAAACCAGCAGTGCCTCATACGACACAAGATTAATGCTGCTGGGAGCCATGACTGCCACACGCATCACATATATATTTTCAAAAAAATTTGATTTTGAATATTGTAATGATTTTGTTTTTATTTAGCAATTATTGTCTAATCATAGACTAACTAAGCTTAAAAGATTCATCCACGATTTACAAACTGTATAATTAATTTTTATTTTCGACTATATTTAATGCTCCATACATATGCCGTAAGATTCAATATGACGAAGAATCTCAAAAAGGTTTTGATTTTTTAAGTGAATAAACCCGAGACCTGGTCGCGAAAATCAGTGGACGGCGCTGCGGACGGCAGAGCGAAAGAGGCTTTCAGCTGGCCTGACGAAAAAACGGCAGCAGACCCGTTCTGTGTCTCCACTGCAAGACCTGCCTTCGGTCTCTGCCCAAGAATTTCCGTGCATATGAGTGATATATCAATATCATCAAATGTCAATATCATCGGTGATCGGTGATTCAAGAAGCGGCTACGTTCGTGGTATCAGATTACATCAAAATTGCATCAGCCACGCAGACTAAAAACAAAATATCAGATTTGGCGTCACACGGATCGTGCAGAAAAATAACCCATACATAGATGGCCACAAGTGCACAACTCTATGATAACAGAGAGCTGATGTTTCGGCTGCCACAGGAAGAAACTTTTGCACGTCGTTTTCACCATAGCATACCGATCAAGTACTCGCAAATATGAATCCCACCAAATGACCAAACTGAATGCTGATCCATTGTTCCAAGGCCACCACTGAATAGCAACCGTGAGAGTCCTCCAAGAGGGAAGATCATCAACCCTCGCTACTCGTTGAGTCATAAGGCAAACTCCATCTCAGCTCGTTTCAGGACACGTGAAACCATAGAGTAGAATTCAGGTTCTTCTTCTTGTATTCGCTCCAGTGTGGTGGATTCATGGGCGTCAGCCTGCATAAATAGGAGAAGGTGAACCAATGAACATGAAAAGCCTCCAGTCCTATCGTCTGCAACATATGCCATCTTGGAATTCAACTTCAATGTTCCATGAGTATTCGTGACTTGTTACCTCACTAAACTTGAGAAGTATTAAGTTTGAGATGCCAGCAGCCTTTGATTTGTCCCACCTATAACAAAGTAATTACAGGAATTAATGTCAAAAAAAAAATCTCGGCAAAATTCAAGACATTACCAATGCCAGGCCACTTCAGAGTTACAAGCTAACATAGCTAATTAGCCACGTTATAATTCATATTGCACAACTTAAAAGATACAGTCACCCTATGCTAGAGATAATGCAAGTTGGATTTTGATTTTGCTCTACCAAATCAGATATGCTGGGAACTTAGGTAGTGCCACAAAAAGCAAAATGATCTCAAGAGTCAAGCCACGCTCAGTTAGAGAAGGAAGCATACCGAACAAGCATTAGTTCATTGACAGATCTCCACATTTTCCGACCAGTGTCCTTCTGACTTTGGTCTCTAGCACTTCGACCTCGCCACAATTCTTTGACAATGTACATTACCTCTTCAGCATCTACCTTTAGATTGTAAAAGAAAATGTTACAAACGTACAAAAGGATATCAAAACAAGTGAAGGTGAAGAATTCCTTTTTCACATGTGCTGGTGACAATCAACATAAATAAATAACACCTCAACTACATAATGCTCGAAGAAAATATCTTGTTTCCAGGATATGACATTACATAGCAAGAAACATAGTACCAGAACTTGCTCGGCTGTCCCATAAATCAGCTCTTCATGCTCAATAAGACGCTGATGAAGTATACGGTAATGATCCAAATCCAGGTTAACAACTGGTTCAGTTTGAAAATCTAATCCAGCAAGCTGAGTAATCACATAGGAGGCCATAACTTGACCAAATATTGCAGGGATGGTTCCCAGTACTGGTATAATGCGAACCCTGAATCCTGGCACAATCTGTGGAATAATGCATAGCATGTTGTCAATAGTTATGTACACACACATCATGCACTCCTGTAATATATAAGCAACTGGGTGTTCTAGAGGAATTTAATTAACTCTTTGTAACAAAAACTTCTTGCTCAGAAAATGGAACAAACATGTAGCAGGAGGGTGGTAATACAAGTCCTAGGGGAGCTGACCTGGTAATCTGATGGAGTTTCCTCTTCTTTTGAAGCTTGAAAAGGAAGCAGCTTTGCCTTTGGCTTTTCCAATGAAAAAACTACTGGTATTCCACCCTCAATTCCATGTTCTTTCTTGAGCCTGTACCTCACCTAAAAGTAGCAATCACAACACTCATTTGCAGCACATGTTGACATGCCAGTTAGCTAATAAATGAAATGGCAACTTACAATGGGACAGAGTTTTTGGAAGAAGTATCAAACTAACCGATCGAGAGAGGGAATCATTGCTTGATTCTCTTAAATCTGCAACACGAATTCTGGTGGGATCAGCTCGTGCTCCAGCCCCCATTGCAGAAAGTACCTTCAAACCTCTGCGCACGCAAGCTGCAAGGAGTGCCACCTAAGGGGCAAGAATATTTGAACGATTACAAACAATGAAGACAAACATTGACAAGCTTACAAATGATATATTCGTAAGTAATGTTCAATGAAGCCATTCGGGCTAAAAAAACAGGTTTCAACTGTCTATGCAGGGTGGCTTTGTGTACCTTGATCATCAGATACAGAGGTAAGAGAAATTTGAGTTTACATAGGAACTAGTTTTTCAAACAGTGGAACTACTATACTGCCAAGACTTATACCAAACTGAAAGCATGTGGTGTTACATGGAGTATTGAGTTTTAATAAGAAACAAACATTTTCGTCCGAAGCAAAGCAAAACAGAACATCCAGAAAAAGATTTAAAGCACAGCCATACCTGAATATATTGTATCTAAGCATGAAATGCATGGAAGGACCTATGCATTTCAATATTTCCACAAAACATGCAGAGGACATTTTTCGTTAAGGAGTTAAATCACATGCGAGCCAACCACAACTTCTAAATCTATAACTACCAGTACAAAAACTTGCAACCTATAACTACCAGTACAAAAAGGAGGGTGGGGGTAACATAAAATAGGGGGTTGCATATACGGAAAAATGAAAGTTGAAGTTTGAATGCTAGTATTTGTTACCTTGGTATCAATGTTATCTATGCAATCAAGAACAAAGTCAGGCTGTCCAGAAAGAATTTCCGCCTCAGACGATGCATCATACAATTGCACTTTTGCATCTATTTGGCACTCTGGGTATATCATTGAAAAATGCTTCTTGAGGCATAATGCTTTTGAAGTTCCAACATCATCTCTGGTTGCCACAGCATGCCGATTTAGTGATGAGAGTGATACCTTTCAACATATCATGAGTGCCTTGTTAATGCCCACCTATTATAAATGCAAGATGTCACTTAAAAAATTGTAATGTTCACCCACCCATTTGATACAGCTGTAAAAGCTACTTAGTATACTTTGCATGGTTATATATTATCCTAGTTTTAACTAATAATGCAAGGGAACCAACTAGATGATTCCATGATTCTAGATCTGATGTGGTTAGAGTTTCGAAAATGAATCCAGCATACGACCATGCATTCCATAAAATGAGATCAAATAAATTCTTAATGCCTTGACAATTCTCTAAAAAAGAACTAAGAGTCTGAACTGCTTAAGTTGTTGTATGAACCATGTGGTTAATCAGAAATGACTTTAGAAAAGGTTGGTTTAATTCTTTATAAGAAAACTAGTTTGCAGTTGTTCTCTTCAAATAAGTTTATAATACCTTGCTCAGATGGGACTTTAACCATTGAGAACATGAGATGAATTTGTTTTAAGTTAAAATAACTAAGATTGGTAGTATATAATATGAATCTTAGTCAAATCAAGATTTTTCTCAGTCCTAGTTAAATCCGTCATAACCAAACAAGTTTTTTGGTTGTTAAACCACGAACTATGTTTAGCTAGACATATTTCTAATTACTTATAGAGAACAAAAAGATAAACGAAGTGCATCCATGTTTCCATGTTTTCATAACTATACGAGGTATCCACCTCTGGAACACACACAATCCACACCTGATCAAAATCCACAAGAAGCAACCTGCCAACACCAGATCTCAGGAGCATTGAAGCTGCATGACTGCCAACCCCTCCAAGACCAATGACCACAACATAGGATTTAGTCACTTTCTTCTGAGAGTCAATGCCAAAAAATTGTATATTCCTACAATTACAGAAAAGTAACAGATTTTGGTAATCACAAACACAGCATGAAAACAGTAATAGCCTGAGCATATTCGGCTTAAGGTACTCAGAACATTAGAAGATGTGGCAAATGTTTTGTTTATAGTGAAAATCAAGAAACAGGTGAACTGGTAAGTGGTAATAGTAAGCTATGCACAAAAACAATAGAACACAATATTTCACTTTCTACACAGGAATATAGAATCAAATGATGAAAAACATAATTGATTGATGGCAGCAATAAGTAGCATATCAAGCAATGCAGTTATCCCAAATTTGTATATATCTATATCAACAAAATGTGGAATTATCTGGTTGCAGAGTATAAATATCAAACAACAAGTAACTGGGTCAATCAAGCAGACAGCAAGAGATGGTTTGTAGTTAGGGACCAAAACGTGCAAACCTTGTAAGCTGTTCGGAGACCACTTCATCAGAGAGAAGATCCAAGCTACCAACAGCACCCAGATGCCTCGTGGACTGAGCGTTCCCTGATTGAAGAAGCGAACAATATAAGATACCATAACTTCGGAATACACAACCAACATCGCTAAGAATCAGTGATTTGCAACAACAAAAACACAAACCTATCTTAAATTGCTATCATTTTCCAAGAGGACAGAATCTACAACTAGTACACGCTATCCTATTGCTAAACTGCCAACAGGAGCTAAACGCAAGCGTACCAGTCGTCATTCTATTGGATTCCAGCAGGTTGCGCGCGTACCCCTCTCTCCGCTTGGATCTGCGACATCGAAACGAAGCAAAAGCGTCAGCAGAACGCTCTGTGGCACCCCGGTCCCAGCTTGCCGTGCGGAACGGGGAAGGGGGAGGGAAGTAGGGCCGGTTACCTCGAGAGGTGATTCATGACGGCGGCAGAGAGCGCGCCGACGGCGACGCCGGCGCCGGCGGCGAGGAGCCATTCCTTCGCCCGCTCACCCATCTCCCTCCGGCTGCTGCTGCCTAAAACCCTTGGAACGTTTCGCCGTTTCGAGGCTGTCGGCGCGGCCCGCTACGATCTGAGTGATGACTGCCGTTGTAGAGATAGACGAAGGGCCACGAGTTGGTGGTGGGCTGATGGGCTGACAGGCCTCGTCTTAGGGCTAATTGAGTATGGGCTGTCTGCTCGACCTATGGGCTACGTAACTACAGTATATATTAGACTAGAGCCCAAAATTTGGATGCCCCAGGCACGTGGCTCGCTCAGACTCGGTTCATTATTATTATAACGAGTCGCTCATTAGCTATAATGAGCTAGCTTGTGAGCCACTCATAAACCAAACGATCTATGGTTTTAGAAAAAAGTCATTATAATTTATATTAGTTTTAAATTACTTTGTGTCTTATACTTTACAAATGATTGATATGTTAGTTCACATGATTATTTTGTTCAATTTAAGACTATTAGATATATTATTTTTATATTACTAGGTAGCGTGCCCGCTACAGGACATCTAAACTTTGTACTACAAACACATGAATCGCATGATAAGATAATAATACTGTAAAATTAAACAATATAATACCTATGCTTATAGTAGACAACATATAACAAAAAAAAATCAAATAACTAAAAGGTATATATAACTAAAAGTGTCGTTCTAAAGCAAATGCATCTGGCGTTACAAGTCCCCAACTGACCGGACATGATGTCGACGGTGTAGTTGTTCTCCGGTGCAGAGGTGTGCAGGACATCCGGGTCAGATCGGGAGTCATCGCGGAGCCAGTAGTAGTTGTCGACGTGGATGTCGCCATGCTCGACGAGCTGGTGCGGCACTTTCTTGGCCACCGGCGGCGCTGCCGCCATCGCTACGAAGGAAGCGCCGCGGTAACAGGAGAGGGGCCTGATGCCAAAAGAGGAGAAAAGGAGGAGAGTGCGGCGGCGCGAGAGTGGGCACGCGGCGAGGGTTGGGGAGAAACTGCGATGCGCGCAAGGGAAAAGCAGTAGAACGGGAGGGGGCAGACGAGAGAAGGAGCTGGCCAGCCGGAGTATTGCCACCCTTTACTGAGCGAGTCCAAGCTAGTTCAGGAGAGAGGCCAAATAAAAATTAGTCCAGACGAAAAATTTTTGCTGAAATTTTGTCTCTTTTGCTTTATTATCTAGATAAATCGTATGTCAAGAATCTCTAGAATATTTTAAAATCAAATAGTCAAAGACATAAATGTTTGACTTAAAACAAAGATAATACGACATATAAATAAAACCCGAACGAGTAATAGTAACTACTTGATGATTTCTGACTCGATTTTGCAACACGAAAGTGAACATGCCTAAAGTCGTGTGTCTGCTGCAGACAGGGAGTGGCAGCAGTTTTTGAAGATGTCCATTGCTTGGTTGAAGAGAGGCACGTAGGCGTCGATATTGCCATCGCCGGAGAAAGACGACACTATGAAAATACCGTCCTCCACCGGCGGGTAATTTGGCATGAAGAAGAATGGCGGCCCACAGAACAAAGTCGAAGTCCTGGAACGGGAGCCCCAGCAGGGTTTCCACCTCGACGCGTTTGGGCTCAGCATCGTCTCCAACGGGTCTACCTCTAATGTCGGCATCAGCCCTTCTTCCTCCACTACCCTGGAGCTTGCGAAGTCTATGAAGGACCTGAAATAGGCGTCGTCCATGGTGGGCACCGCCTTGGACACCACCTCCACGACTCCCCGGAGGCCGGGAGGGGTCTCCTAACCATGTCGCCCACGGTCGTCGTCGGCCGCGCCCAGAGCACGACGTTGCCGGTGTACCCTTCGGGCACTCGCGGATGATGCATCCGTGCGCTCCCGTTCACGGAGATGTGGAGCTCGGTACCCGTGCACCCGTCGACCTTTATGACGCACCGCCATAGGTGCGCCGCCACGCACTGCAGCGCGCTGTACGGCCGCCACTGCCGCGGCGTGCCCGCCGATGCCCGTTTCTTGAGCTCGGCGACGAACTCTCGGCTGAAGTTCACCCTATGCATCACCACCTTGTTGTCGTCGACATTGCTCCTTGACTCCCTGCTTGCGCCGGCGGGGTGCTTTGTACTTGTACTCGGCGCCGCGGTTCTCGAACTCGACACAGGGCGGGTCCCGAGGCACGAACAAGGACACGCAGTCGTGCACGGGCATGGGGTCGACGGCGGCGCCGCGCGTGGCCTGGCCGGCCCCAGGCGTTCACGAAGCTACGGAAGGCGAGGCCGTCGGGCACGAGATGCGCAGGATGCTGCGCGGCAGTGCCCAGCCCACGACGAAGGAGCCGCAAGTGAACCGCGTGACCTGCACAAGCATGAGCACTCCGTCGACATCGACGGCGGCGTTGTCCTCACCGTCACCGCTTGGGTGCAGGCTCAGCGTCTCGGGAGTCGCCGGCTGCAGTGGCATGACGCTGTCGAGCGGGACGTCGGCCATGGCCTCGACGAACCGCACGCGCCTGCGCCATTAAGCAGGATGGCGCGGTTGCCACGCGCGTCAAAGCCAAGCGCCCCGCCCACTCTGGGTACTCGGACAGCGTTGCTGCGAGACCGGCCTCGAGGACAGAGCTCGGCGGCGCCGGCGGGCGGAAGAAATATATATAAGCCAAGGACGTACGGGTCGTAGACTGTACGATGACGGAGAACGAGCGAGATGGATACAGATAAGCCAGACGAAAATACAGACGAAAAAATACGGCTGAAATTTTGCCTCCTAATACAGTATTAGGTATAGATTACTATTTTATGCTTTAAATAAATACAAATATTAGATTTTGTATATTTTTTATACCTAGCTCGTGAGTTTAACGAGCCAGCTTAAACTCGTAATGAGCCAAGTCAAGCCGACTTTCTGTCTCGTTAAGGTAATGAGCCGAGTCGAGCTAGCTCGTTATCCTAACGGCCAGAACAAGCCATCAAAAATGGTGGTTTGTCCTCAATATGGTTGAACACTATTTGAGCCATAATTTAAACACTGAGGTTGTTCCTTCATAAAACGGTGACCACGGCTCCGATACCACTTGAAAAGTCATAATATGGCTAGAGGAGGGGGTGAATAGCCTATTTAAAAATTCTGCAAACTCACTAGCGCAAGAGGTTAGTAAATAACAAAGTAAAGTTTTTTTTCTCTAGCTCTAATGGGGTATTTGTAAACCATCTATCCAACAATTCTAGTTGCTATTGTCACTAGCCACACAAATACTAAGTATCTACAAGCTATACAGTGAGTTTACTACACAAGGCTAAAGTAGCAACTAACTAATTACACTACTTGCGGGGAAAGTAAAAGAGAGGATGAGAGATTTATACCCTTGTATAGGGGATGAACCAAGCACCAATACAAACAATCAAGCATTGGGAGAATACCAATTAATCACAATTGAGACATCGATTTTTCTCCCAAGGTTCACGTGCTTGTCGGCACACTATATCCTCATTGTGTCGACCAACACTTGCTGGTTCAGCGGCTAAGAGGTGTTGCACAAACCTCATCCTCACTAGGACACCGAGGTAGCTCAATGACACGCGCAATCCACTAAAGTTGTCTTTGGCTATCTGTCAAGGAAGGCACAAAACCCCTCAAATTACCGGAAGATGGTCACGAACAATCACCAACTTATGCCAACACTCCTCCACTGCTCCAAGCCGTTTAGGTGGCGGCAACCACCAAGAGTAATAAGAAAAACGCAGCCAAATCGATCCCCAAGTGCCACTAGATGCAATCACTCAAGCAAATGTACTTTAAATCACTCTCAATCTCACAAAGATGGTTAATCTATAAAGAAAATGAGTGGGAGAAGTTAGCTTAGGCTCACAAGGTTGTCAAGTATGCTAGAATGCCAAGAGAGTGAGTCTCAAGTCAGCCAAACGCTATTTATAGACACCCCCAAACAAATAGACTCGTTGGCTCTCTCATGCACATAAAACAGGGGCATCGGACGCACAGACGGTTAGCTGTTAGACGCCAGAACCCAGCGTCCGACGCTCAGAAAACAACCACGTGTCTAGTTTTTAAATCTCGTGCGTCGATCTCTAATGGTCACTTAAACGATCGAGTTCATAAGTTCAAAACATCGAACGTGTTAGGTGGTACACACCGGACGCACCCCTCAACACTAGACACTACTCAGGGAGCTCTGCAAAATGCACAAGCGTTGGACCTCCGATGCTGCCTCATCGAACGCTCCCTAGCATCCGACGATCGCACCTAGAGACGTTGTCTCATCGGACGCTCCCTGGCATCCGACAATCGCACCTAGAGAAGCTCGCTCGCGCACTCGCTGACGTCAGTACTCACCGGACGCAGGAACAGTGTTGGAGCCTGTCCGACACTCACCGTGGACGCTCTGATGCACAGTTCAACACTACGCTGCTCAACCACTATACATCGAACGCTGGGCCAGCATCCGACGCCGGCACACCTAGCGTTCGGTGAGTGCTTTTCAGTGAAAAAAATACTCCCATGACTTCTCCAAACTCTCCACCAGCGTAATAGAAAATATACATTTTATTTTCACAAAAGCGTCAAACCCAAACCCCTCTCTATCCTTTAAACTCCACATCCTTCTTAAAGTGTGCCAACACCACCATGTGCGTACCAACATGTGCAAGTGTGTTAGCGTTTTCACAATCATTTTCTTCGAAGGAGTTAAGTTAGCTCAGTAGGTTCTAAATGCATGGACATGAACAATATCACCTAGTGGCGCTCGATAACCGCTTAGCCAAAGAATTTCTCTCTTTATAGTACGACTATCTACCTTAAACATAATCACACCCTCTATGGTGTCTTGATCACCGAAACCAAAACCCCTAAGAATACCTTTCCTTTGATCTCCAAATAGGTTTTATTTTTATTTTTCTTATTTTCCAAGTTGAGCACCATCACCATCATCACCATAAACATCTCTTGCTCTATCACTTGGTATGTACCAACCTCATCTAATCCACATACTTAGCACAGAGGTTAGTACTTTAGGTTTCATTAATTATCTAAAACCAAACTAGGGCTTTTAGCGGTCTCTCTCTTTCGACGTAAGCCGCGTGGTTTTCTAAATTTAATAGATGGTGGGTTTCTAAACCGTTAAGGTTATAATTTTTATCTAATGAATGATGAAAAAAAAACTTTTACAAAAAAAGGAAGGAGAAAGATATTTAGGGTCCCTTTGGAACACAAGGTATCTAAAACATATGACCAGAGTTACATAGCACTTACAATTCTACAAGAACTAGGAGAATTCCTCGCGTATTGCCACGGGTATAAAAGAGAAATATAAATATATAACTCTTTTATTAGCATAATTATGAAAATTGTATCTGTAGTGGATGATGTGTGTGTACTGATGTGGATATCATAATTCTTGTGCTAGTGAACTTTAATGCAAACGATAGTAGATTGCTAAGGTGGATACCTTATATGTCAAGAGAAACTGGTAGTGGCACATGATAGTGGACTACTGAGGTGTACGCTTTGCATTTTAAGAGAAATACATAGCGGGATTGGGAGTGAACTGCTGAGTTGGATGCATTGTATGTCAAGAGAAATGGATAGTGGGATTTTTCTTTATAAGAATTTGATAATTAGATAATTCCTCGCGCATTACTGCAGGAATTTTCTTACAACAAATTTTAGATGTGTATATGATGAATGAAGAAAACGTTAAGTAGTATAATATTTGATTAGAATAATAGATTATGACATAAATATTATTAGGGGTCAGAGATAGGAAAATTTTGTAGGATAATAGTAGTAACATATGTAATCAATATTTTTTTCTGATGAAATTAGACAACCCAACAGCTTTGATCTGATCCTTGTCGAGACAGTGAAACTTGAAATACAAATGCCTAAAAAAGAACCTTACATTCAGGTTGAACAGAGATAGGATACTCTCGGCCCGGGTAATAAGGCCTTGTTCACAGCTTGCAAAAATTTTTGGATTTCGACACTGTAGCACTTTCGTTTTTATTTGACAAACATTGTCCAATCATGGAGTAACTAGGCTTAAAAGATTCGTCTCGCGATTTACAGACGAACTGTATAATTAGTTTTTATTTTTATGTATATTTAATGCACCATGCATTGTGCCGCAAGATTCGATATGATAGAGAATCTTGAAAATTTTTAAGAACTAAACAAGGCCTAAATTGTTTGCATATGGACAGTTCAAATATTAACACGCACCATGATCAAATGCACTTCCCTCTCAGCTAACTCATTTACCATTAAATTTGACCAACATTTAGATGAGATTCAGATGCAAAATACGGAATACATTATAAATAATTTATTTATTTGGGTAATCTTGTAGTTCCTGCACACTCTAGCAACTCATCTCGGGTGAAGATGCAAACCTACCAAGGCCCTGTTTAGTTCACCTCAAAAATAAAAAAAAAATTCAAGATTTCTCGTCACATCGAATCTTGCGGCACTTGTTTGGAACATTAAATATAGATGAAAATAAAAACTAATTGTATAGTTTGTGTAAATCACGAGACAAATCTTTTACGCCCAGTTACTCCATGATTAGTTAATGTTTATAAAATAAAAACGAAAATACCATAATGTTAAAATCTAAAAACTTTTCACAACTAAACAAGACCCAATTCAAAATATTAACAGCTTTTGAGCAGCAGGAACATGTGCTCCCTGTCGTGCTGCTGCTGCTGCAGCAGCACCGTGCAGAATGGTATGAGGCCTTGTGCATGGTCACCGTCGTGCTCCAGAGGCTGCTCATGGTGGTGAAGGCTTCCTGTTGTAGCCTGTCGAGTGGCCAGCAACATCGCCGATGGGCTTGGCGGCTCGCCGAGTTGCCATTCGAGTGGAGGCTGTAAAAGAGATGGCAACCGTTACTGCCTATCTTGGCTTGTCACGTCTTCATGTTGATATATATATATATATATATATATATAATAAAATACAACTTGAGTTACAAGCCATTCGGTTGAGATAGATTCTATCGTAACAAACCAGGCTAACTAGATTATATCTACTCTAACCGAATGCAGCTACCTTGGTACACACGGTCAAGTCATATGCCGTGTTACAATCCAAGTTTGTTACATATCTTGTTTTCTAACACCCCCACTCAATCTATACTTGTCTTTTCTACAAGATTAAGATTGTTCTTGAACTCTTCAAACTTCACACGAGGCAGCGCTTTGGTAAAACCATCGGCTACTTGATCTTCGGTTGGTAGAAACCTCACAACTAGTTGTTTCCTTGTAACCCTCTCTCACACAAAGTGAAAATCAATTTCAATGTGCTTAGCTCTAGTGTGAAACACCGGATTTGCAGCAAGATATGTTGCCCCCAAATTATCACACCAGAGCCGAGGCGTAACTTTAAGTTTTACTCCCAATTCACCAAGTAGTTGCTGAACCCAAATCATTTCAGCTGTTGCATTTGCCATGGACTTATATTCTGCCTCAGTACTTGATCTAGAAACTGTGGGTTGTTTTCTGGCACTCCATGAGATTATATTTGAGCCAAGAAAGACAACGAATCCACCAGTTGACCTCCTGTCATCTCGACAACCAGCCCAATCAGCATCTGAAAACACACTCACAATAGTAGGAGACCTTTTCCGAATCAATAGGCCAATATTCATTGAACACTTCAAATATCTTATGATGCGCTTTACTGCTGACCAATGAACAGTTGTGGGAGAATGTAAGTATTGGCAAACCTTGTTTACTGCAAAAGCTAAATCAGGTCGTGTGAGAGTGATGTATTGCAATGCTCCAACAACACTTCTATACCTTGTACTATCTCCAACTCCTAATATATCACCATCACGTTGTGACAACTTCTCAGTAGATGACAAGGGAGTAGAAACAGGTTTACAATTCAGTATACCGACTCGGGCCAAAATATCCTTTGCATATTTTCTCTGAGTTAGAAGAAGATCACCATTCTGCTTTCTCTCTACTTCAATACTCAGAAAATAATGTAAGTCTCCTAGATCCTTCAAGGCAAAGTCTTGCTTAAGAGCTTGCAATAATACCCTAACTGCTTCATGAGATGAACTAGTAACAATAATATCATCAACATAGATCAACATATATATCTCCACGCTGCCTTTTCTATAGATGAAGAGGGAGGTGTCTGACTTAGACATCACAAACCCAAGATCAAGGAGTTTTGAACTCAATCTAGAGTACCATGCCCTCGGAGCTTGTTTAAGGCCATAGATTGCTTTCTTAAGTTTACATACAAAGGAGGGACACTTCTTATTCTCAAACCCCGGGGGCTGCTTCATGTAAACCTCCTCTTCCAGAACACCATGAAGAAACGTGTTCTGCATATCCAGCTGTCGCAAGCACCACCCCCTGGTTACTGCCAATGAGAGTACTAGTCTGACAGTTGCAATTTTGACCACAGGACTGAATGTGTCCTCGTAGTCTATACCATACCTCTGCGAAAATCCCTTTGCTACTAACCTTGCCTTATATCGATCTATCTGTCCATCAACTCTCTTCTTGATTTTGAAGATCCACTTGCAAACGATCAGATTTTCCCCCGTGGTGGTGGTACCAAGGTCCACGTGCCATTTCATTGCAGAGCATTATATTCTTCTTGCATGGCACACTTCCACTTGGGACAATTCAGGGCTTCAAGAACAGACTTTGGTTCACCATCTGCAACAATATTTGCATACCTAACAGTCCCGTAAGTGTAGATTTTGGGCTTAACAATCCCGCTTTGAAGCCGAGTGTGTGGTCGAAGCCGCTGAGAATCAGGCACTGGAGCTGCATCGGGCGACTCTGATGGTTCTTCTGCAGAAGATCCATCAGAGTCCAGTGGCGGGAGGACACACTGCGATCCCGATAATGATCCTGCCCCCCCACGCGACGACGTCGGGGTGGCGCCGGCATCTTGGAGATTTGCGCAGGCGGAGACGCGGCTTCTGCTGGTACATTATCATCAGATCCTGTGTCCTGATTTTCTATGACAGCCTGATTCATAGCCTCATCTGGTGGTATATCATCAACAACCTGTACATCACCGTGTTCCTGTATTTGAACTGAATCGCTAGTAACAACAGCATCAGTAACATTAGGTGCGTGACAAGTTACATCCCCACAATTAACAGGAGCAAGAGAGTTAGGCAAAAGGGTCATTTCTTCTCGAAGGCGAGCGCCTGCATTAGAATGAAGTGTTGCAAAGGGAAACACTTCTTCATCGAACACTACATCTCTTGAGACATAAACACGTCCTGTTTTTGGCTCAAGGCATTTGAAGCCTTTATGAACGGAACTGTAACCCAGAAACACACACTGTGTGGATCGAAAGGCAAGTTTTCTGGTATTATATGGTCTCAAATTTGGCCAGCATGCACACCCAAACACCCGAAGAGAGTTATAGTTTGGTTTTTCCTTGAGTAAGAGCTCAACATGAGTTTTATTGTCAAGAATCTTGGCCGGTAGAATATTAATCAGATAAGTAGCAGTGAGGAAAGCTTGATCCCAATACTTCAAAGGCATGGAAGCTTGGGCAAGCAGAGATAGACCTACTTCTACTATATGATGATGTTTGCGCTCTGCTCTACCATTCTGTTGATGAGTATGGGGACAGGATACCCGATGGGAGATCCCAAGCGTTTTGAAGAAGGAATTTAGTCGCTCGTACTCACCACCCTAATCTGTCTGCATATGCACAATTTTTCGGTTAAACTTCCTCTCAACAAAGTTTTGGAAGTTTTTAAAGATACTGAACACCTCAGATTTGTGTTTAAGTAGGTAGATCCATGTGTACCTACTATAATCATCGATAAAAGAAACATAGTATAAATAGCTTCCAACAGAACTAGGTGCAGGACCCCAGACATCAGAATGGATCAAATCAAGAGGAGCACAACTTTTATTATCTGATCTGGTATAGGGAAATTGTTTACTCTTTGCTTTTTGGCAAGAGTCACACACCGACTCGACATCATGACTAACTGAACAAAGAAGCAAATTCTCTCTAATGACTCTCTCAACCATGGGAAGGGACGCATGACCAAGACGACTATGCCATCTCCATGTAGATGGTCGACTGACACGACAAGCTTGCCTAGGGTGTTGTGCTCCAGTCTCTTTCAGTGGGTAGAGACCACCCTCACACTTGCCGTGATGGAGAATTTTCTTCGTGGCTCGATCCTTGATGAGAAAATAATGAGGATGAAATTCGATGTAAGAGTTATTATCGGATGTGAATCGATGAACTGAAACCAGGCTTTTGTTAGCACTGGGAACATGCAAAATATTTCTTAGATGGAAAGAACTTTGTGGGGTATGTAAAATTGTACGACCAACATTACTGATCTGCATACCTAAACCACTAGCAGTGTGAACTTTATCCACGCCCTTGTACTTGTCCCGGACGGTCAGCTTCTCCAGCTCTGCTGTGATGTGGTTGGTAGCCCCACTGTCCGCATAACAGTTGGTGTCGACGCCGTAGTTTGTGTGCGTTGCGCCAGTAGTCTTGACGTCGGGCTGGAAATCCTCCTCAAAACGATGCCAACAATCGACCACCTCGTGGCCTTTCTTCTTGCAGAGCTGGCACGTTGGCCTAGGCGCTCCTTGTCCTCCAGCCTTAGACTGGTTGGACAAGTTCCCAGTCCCGCGACCGCCACCACTACGGCCGAAGCCACCGCGGTTGCGCCCACAGGCTCCGCCGCGTCCACGTGCAGCAGCGTTGACGGAGGAGTTGTTGCCGCTGTTGTGATTCTCTTGCAGCATCTGGAGGCACATGTCGTAGGCGACCATCTAAGCATAGAGATCGCTCAGGGAGATCGGAGTTGCACGCCCCAGCACTGAGGACACCAGCGGATTGTAGTCGAAGTCGAGGCCGACCAGGATGAATGTCACCAGTTCCTCATCAGGAACCGGCCGTCCAGCAACAGCAAGCTTGTCTCCAATAGCCTTCACCTTGGCGTAGTACGCAGGAGCAGTTTGGCCACCCTTCTTGCAGTTAGCCAACTGCATGCGCAGATTGGTCACACGAGCCTGGGACTGCGCAGAGAACATGTCCCCGAGCGTTGCCCAGACCGCCGCCGACGTGGTCTTGGTGGCCACTTGCACAAGTATCTCCCTTGATAGGGAGTTGTTGAGATGAGTGAGAAGTTGTTGGTCTTCCTTGAGCCACTTCTCGTACTCGGGGTTGACGGCGACCGTCTTGGTCTTGTCTTCCAACACCAGATCAATGGTCTTGGCGAGAGCAACGCGAGTTCCATCAAGATATCCCTCGAACTGCGCTGCCCGGATGCCCGGCATGATCTGCGCCTTCCATAGGATGAAGTTGTCACGTGTGAGCTTCTCAGAGATGGAGGGCCCAAAGGGTGAATGGTGGCTATGGTTGGCGGAGGAAGAGGACGACGCCATTGTTGGATGAATCTATGGAAGAGGTGCTCTGATTACCATGTAAAAGAGATGGCAACCGTGACTGCCTATCTTGGCTTGTCACGTCTTCATGTTATATATATATATATATATATATATATATATATATATATATATATATATATATATAATACAACTTGAGTTACAAGGCATTCGGTTGAGATAGATTCTATCGTAACAAACCAGGCTAACTAGATTATATCTACTCTAACCGAATGCAGCTACCTTGGTACACATGGTCAAAGTCATATGCCGTGTTACAATCCAAGTTTGTTACATATCTTGTTTCCTAACAGAGGTAACATTTTCAAAGATCATATATAGGAATTCAGATGGATACATGTGCGATTGGAATGACCCTTAGACACTCCCAATACTAGAAACTACATATAGTTTCTATACCTATTAATTTCTATAGACACTATATATATAGAAATTATGGTCCTAATGGATAGTTTCTATATAATATTTTTATATCCAATCACATTCATTCTCTCTCCATTCTTAGCCAATCATACCATTTCATGTCTTGGATTTTGTGTAGACATGGTTTCTAACTTAGACCTAGTTTCTATGATTTTTACTCTCCACATCAGCAAAATGCTTAGGTGGCACGCAATTAATGTCTATATAAACCACAATGGTTTCTGCATTGCGAGTGCTCTTAGGGCACTCCCAATGCAAGACTCTATCACAGAGTCCAAGACAATTAATTACATATTATTTATGGTATTTTGCTGATGTGGCACCGTATTTATTGAAGAAAGATGTAGAAAAAATAAGACTCCAAGTCTTATTTAGACTCCAAGTCGACATTGTTCGAGGTAATAAACAACTTTAGACTCCATGATAGAGTCTGCATTGTGAGTGCCCTCTGATGCTCGTAGAAGGAAGGCGCCCAGCACCAATGGCTGAGTCGCAGTTGGGAGATTTAGACTTTTTTTAATTTATGGGCGAAAATTGTTTGGCTGTCACAAATGTTTTATGGGATATTTAAGCCGGAGGTAGAGGAATTGAAGAGATGGCGAGAAGCCATAATTGCAGTGATAAACCAGACGCGGCTGTTTGCCTTCCGCATGAGTTATTTTTGAAACTGATAATCGGTCCAAGGCATGGGAGTCATCTGGTATAGTTTTATTTTATCTGCATTTAGTGGAGAAGATAAGGTGGCCACGTAGTGGAGGAATGAAGCTATGACAGTGTGTGCAGGATTTATGATGATGTGGCAGCATGAGAAGCAAGAGAGATACTATCTACTATAGTGGAGATCTCCTATTTAGGTATAGGAGATTTATAGATTATAGATTATAGATTGAAAACACAAGATAGAATACAGGAGGAACACAAGAATTAGAAGAGAGATAGGCAAAAATAAAGTTTCCAAAAGGTTATTTTCCCCCAAAATTATTGTTAATTGAACCATTCCATTGAAGTTGTGTAGGATTTTAGGATGGCCAACCTTTTGTTTCAAAGATGAGAAGATCACTTAGAAAATTTTCTATAGGATTGAATCCTATGGTTCAGAGAGAGGCCTTTACTTCGCCCTTTATTCTTTCTCCAATCCCCACAACCTTAGGAGATCCGCAACACGCAACTGTGCGACACCCACGTGTCCCTCTGGACCTACGTGAATTGCTGCATGCACACGTGTTAATCGGTATAAGATGTCGCAAAGTTGTGCTATGCAACAGTGTCACATAGAAAAATTTTCTCTCACCATCCCCCCATCATTGCGTTTTCCCTCATTATAAACCCAAAGCAGCCTGTGTGGAGTATGAAACGTGGAGTCGCCACATAAAGTTGAGCACTAAGCTTATTTCCTACATGCATTTCATTTCCCCGGTAATAAGTGGAGTTTTCTTAGGCTAAGTTCGGTTACCTCGGATTTAGCCCAGGAACAATTCCAGATGATGATAACTATACAAATGTGAAGCAATTCCAGCTGGAATCATTTTAGGGGCTCAATAATATCTGGCAAACGAACGAGCCCTAGTTTGATTCGGACATTTGGTCATTGCACCTAGAAAGTACATACATACAGTAAAAGTGATGTTTATTTGCTGACCATAAAAACCTTAACTAGTGAACCCATTACCACTTAGCAGAATATACACTATGTCAGCATGCTCCGTTGTTGGGAAAATTTGGACAGTATTTTCATTCCGTTTACTGTCCGGTCTGGAGGTAATCTGGACCGTTGGATCCTGTTTGCGCGGCCATGGTCTGAAGACGCTAAGTCTCTCTCTGCTCCCATGGCCCCCACCTGGACCCCTCAGGTCCTACCTACGCCTCTCCACTCTCCAGGGAGGTCCAGGCAAGCCAAGGCAAAAGCAGAGCACGAAGCACGGACCCGTCCGCCGTCCTTTGTAATTTCTCACTCCACCGGGCCATATCGCCCATGGCGCACCGCGAAACCAAAATCTCGCAATCCTAACCAAACCCAGCGCCGGCAGCGACCTAGCGCCGTCGTCGCTCGATCCCGCCCCGTCGCGCCGGGGCCCCCAGAGGGTCGCAGGCCATCGCGAGCAGCTGGGGGTTCCGCTCCGACCCGAATCCGAGCCTCCCGCAGGACGCTGCGGGGTCTCCTTTCCGGACTCGTAGCAGGTAATCGCGGAGCCCGCCCTCCTCCTCCTCGTCCTCCTCTTTGGTAGCTCTGTCTGTGGCGATGCAGCCGATGCTACCACGATTGGTTTGATCCCTGCTTCGGTTTGATCTAGGGTTTGGAAATTTCCGAGGTGATTTCAGCGGGCCAACCGCGTTATCCGCTTGTGGTTTCGTTTTGGTTTTAATTCCGCGCTGACTGTTGACAAGGCCTGATTGGAATTTGAACTTCGCAGGAAGTTTCGCGCGAGGGATTGATTGATTCCGGAGCTAGAGATGTACGGGCAGGGAGGGGGCTTCAATCCACACTATCGCCCTGGCGCGCCGCCGCCGCCCCAGCAGCAAGCTGGGGTGCCTGGGTCCTTTCCCCAGCAACCTGTGCCACCGCCGCCTGCACCATACCCACAGCACCCTGGATTGCGGCCTCGGCCTCCGCCTGGGCCGTACCAGCATGGCGTGCTGCCACCGCAGAACCAACCATACCCATTTGGGCAGCATGGTCAGATGCACCAGATGCCAATGCTGCCACAGCAGAGAGGTTATGCGCCGGTGCCAATGCCAGGGATGCTGCCTCCGCAACAAGCTATGCATCAGGCCCCTCCACAGTATCCGCCCCTCCCTCCACCGCCACCTCGACCTGCTGCCCCACCGCCTTCTCCTCCTCCTCCCCCTCCTCCTCCTCTTCCTCCTCCACCACCACCACCACCAGCATCACAGTCTCCTCCTCATGCACCTGTTGCTGCACAGTCATGGGACACTGAAGCCGTAGCAAAAGAAGGCGCTTCTGATGGTGGTCGTTTTGCAAAAACTCTGGAACCAGCTACTCAGCTAATTGTTTCTGATGACTCAGATATGGATATGGATGGTTAGCACTCCCCTTTCCCTCCTCCCCCATCTCAGTACAGTGATACTTTTACTCTGTTTGAAACTTGCATTTTATTCACACTGCTGCATTTGGCGTCACAGCAATGACAACTGATAGTTCGTACGATGAAAAACATCACTGTGCATGAATGTTGTACCTGACTTTGGCATTTCAGCTTAATTTTCACTTCATCATGTTTCTAAACATTTATTTTGTCATGGCAATTTCCAGGGGATGACGACTCTCCATCAAGGCAGCCCCTTACCCCAGAGAATTCTTCGCTCGTGACTGCTGAATGTACTGAAAATGTTGATGTGTCGAAGTCTATCAGTGATGTTTCAAGCCCTGGCAAGGATTTGCCACCTGGTAGTGGTGAGAATGCTAAAACTGTGCATGCAACTGAGGATGGTGGGAGCGCATTCCGACTAATACAAGGTTATGCCTCCGATGACAGTGCAAATGAGGCCGATGCTGGTCCTCAGGATACCAGCACCCTCGTGATATTGCATGAAGATAACATGCACAGTCATTCAAGTGATCCACATACTGAGGTCGATTATCAGAAACATGTTGATGCAAAAGGAAATGTGAGTACCCCTCATGGCACTGAGCAAAATGGTAAGGCTGAAAATTATCATCTGAAGGATGAGAGCAACCCAGTGAAGCATGGCACAGATGTGCTTGGGCATCTGGCCAAAGAAGATACAAGTGATAGTGAATTTGAGGGAAGTCAAAGTAGTGAAAGGCATGGGAGGAGACAAAAGAAACGAACCCGGAGCAAGTCACCTCTGGGTAGAAGTGGTAGTCCAGTGGGGGCAAACAAGTGCAGCCCATCCCAAAGGTACGATGCCTTGTACCTTACCTTGAACTTTAAATAGATGCATCAGTTCATCTGTGTAATTGTATTTCTGTATTTATATTTGTTATAAGTTATGGCATTCGATATGTATATCTTGCTCCCTTTGGGAGTCTAACAGTATTAAACTTGTTTCAGTTGCTCACCTGGAAAGCAGAGCAGGCCACCATTTGCTAAGCGGGTTCATCCTGCTGGTGATGGCAATGATTCAGGAGGTAAAGTTGCTCAGCAAGAGGGCCTGGCATTGACATCAAAATTGGATAGTTCTTCTAATGATTTAATTGGCAAAGTGGGAGATAATGGTGCGTTTGATGTTGCCCTTGGGCAGCATTGTCACAGTGACAATTTAATTTCTGAGCATTCACAACCAGTGGCTGCTTCTGCTGGTACTCATAAGATGCAAGAATCTCGATCGGACTTAAATGTGTCTTCATCAGCAGGTGACCCAATTCTTATGAGCCAACCTGCATCAGGTGTCTCGTATATGTCTGTACAAACTACCAAGAGCTCCATGGCATCTGATCCTCTCCAGTCTCATCCTCAGAGTTTGTGTCCTCCTGAACACATGTCATCCTCAAATATGATTCAGCCACCAGGACAACCAACATTTACAACATCAGAATTCCCTCAAATGCAGTTCCAGCATAAAGTTATTGCACCAGCAAATGAGTTCCTGCAGAACCAGATGAGAAGCTACCCTCCACAAGATGTGTCTCATCCCAGACCATTCAATTTCCATCATCATACTCTCCCACCAGCAATTCCTTCTAACCAGCAGCCTTCTGGTGTAGGTCTATCTTATTCATCTCATCAGCCTCCATATGGTCAGCACCAACCTCCTGGGAATCTGGATTCAGGAAGTAACTTGGTTTATCCCTCTTTCCAGAGATTTCCATCAAATGTACCAGGAAGTAACAATCTTGGTCCCCTATCTGATGTTGATTTGACTAAATCGTCTATCAAACCCCACTACAATCCATTTGCATCAACCTTTGATAAAACAGATCCAAGTCTAGATATTGGGGATCCTGTAAGCCCTAATGCAATTGGTTCTGTTTCCACAACAGAACACATGAATACAGTGTCCCCTTTTGGTCGATCCAGAACACATGCCCATGAAAGTTCTGCAGAACCTGTGCCCATTAAACAAAAGTTATTCCGTCAGGAGTTTGCTTCTGGTGCTCCATATGATCCATTGCTTGACAGTATTGAACCATCGAGCAGTTCAATCAACAAGGTAGATCTTCGTAAAGAGAAGAACTGGAGTGCTGCTGATAGTCGTGATGCATCAAAACTTATGAACCTAGAAGTGGACAGTGAAAATATGTATGGACTGGGGGTTGTTGCTGAGTCAGAAGTTGAGGGACTTGGAGAGGTGGCAGCAGATACTGAGGCAGGTGTGGTGGAGAATGCAAGTCCTGAATTTTTGGGTGCTAAAGACTGGAACTCAGATATCCCTGGTGATGCTGACAATGACCAAACATTGGACACAAATAAGAAGGGTAAAGACTCCAGGTCAATGAAACTTTTTAAGATTGCTATTGCCGATTTTGTTAAGGAAGTTCTTAAGCCATCATGGAGGCAAGGTAACATGAGCAAAGAGGCTTTCAAAACTATTGTCAGGAAAACAGTTGATAAGGTTTCTAATTCAGTCCCTAGCAGTCATATTCCGAAAACACCTGCCAGGATTAAACATTATGTACAATCCTCTCAAAAGAAGGTGACCAAATTAGTAATGGTATGTCTATCGTCACATGTCTAGAATATTGGTTATTTGCGTACATATTATTTCTGTTCATATGTTTGTAGCATTCTGTGACAATATTATGCAATAGTCTTGTTCATGGCATGTGAACATCATGGAGAAGTGGAAATTATGCCATGCCCTTGATATTTGATACTGAGAAACACAAGTCACAATTAGTTGGTGTCATGCTATTAAGCTCCTAAGCTCTGATGTCCTGAAGTCCGTGTTATGTTGTCATCCAGAAATTTGGTAATTATTTAGTGGAGTTCGGTAATGTCACTTAATTGAGTATATTGTCTACATTTATCTTGTTTGGTCATCATATGGCAATAATTTGTTTCATCACTTGGACTGACATCTTGGTTTAAGTTTCTGAATTCCATCATGGGATTTAAAATCTGTCTGGATCAATAGGCCCCACATAAGTGGATGGCATACATGTCAAGTTAGAAATAGAAATGTTTCAAACTATCTGATTCTGTGCTTGCAAGTTTTGAGCTCACATACTTTTTCTGGAATGAGAGCTTTGTATCACCATGTTTACTTAAGAAAATGTGATTCAGCCCCCAAATCTAATATTTCCAAACCAACGGTACCATATTCTCCATTAGCTCTCTACCGTGCTATTTTTCTTGTTCAGCACATGTTTGTTTCAATAAATATCTGGCTCCACTGACTTGGTTTTATTTTTCTTCAGGGGTATGTCGACAAGTATGTGAAGCCGTAGACTAATGGGGCATTGTGC
Source organism: Sorghum bicolor (assembly GCF_000003195.3). NCBI lineage: Eukaryota > Viridiplantae > Streptophyta > Magnoliopsida > Poales > Poaceae > Sorghum > Sorghum bicolor. The sequence continues at coordinate 9,657,168 of NC_012879.2, read as the reverse complement.
TGAGCCAATCAGAACTGTTAAGGTTCAGAGTCTGTGCTGCATTCTACTAAAGAGGCTGCAAATTGGGCAAATCTTTCTGCATTCTACTGAGAGATTCATTGAGGCTGCTGATAGAAATCCTCATGTGCCGGAGTCCAGGACCCATCAAAACTCGAGGGCTTTAGTGTCTGCTTTTGTAAGAACTCATAAACTGAAACAGAACTTAAGGACTCCTCAGTTTACCTGCACCAAGCCTTGTCTGTGCATTTGGTGTTGTTCCCAAGACGCTGCAGCCTGACGAGCACCTCTGTAAAAACCTTGGCTTGGCTCCTCCGGTAAAGAGGAAAAGGCTGAAATTTAAGATGAGGGTAATGTTTGCGTTGCTTCGCTTCATGTACAGCACACCATAGACTGTAGTAAACATTTACTATTTTTCTTCTCAAAGGGTCATTACCAGACAATCCGGATGGATTCTTTTTTACTAGAATTGATTACTGGGACGTCAATTGGTGTGCTAGCTTTTAGGGTTAAGGATTCTTTGAAAAGTGCCGTGATCCTGCGAGTCGATTAATGGATCGTAACGAGCTGTGAGGTATGATGCACTCGTGCTACCAGCAAGTGACCTGGCATACGCGCTGGAATTTTTCTGTATCCTATGTTTTTTTCTATGAAAATCATCTGATGCTTACAAAATTTCTGTATAATTTATGGGAAATTCCTGCGTTCTAAAAGGCCTCAGTTATTTGAGTCTGTCAGCATCAGTCTCGAGGATTAGCAAAAGGCAGACAAAATTTTTATTTGCCGTCATGTATCAAAAACGTAGGAGTGCCTCCAGGAACCACCCCATGAGCCCATGGGCCATGGTAGATCCACAAGCAAGCAGCTCATTAAAAAAATTTAAGGAAAATGTCTACTTTTCTTCCTCAATTTTCACGAAAGTTCACTTTTTCCCCTTCAACTTTAAAATCAGGTAAATTATCTTCCTCAATTTTTAAACCGTGAAGTTTACCTCTTTGGAGCAGTTTCGAAGGCGGTTTCGCTACAGTGAACAGTGGTTTTGCTATAGTGACAGTGGTTTTATCTTTTTCTTTTTTAATTATTTCAGTTGAATCTTTAAAAAAATCATAGTAAATCATCAGAAAATCATAAAAATGAAAAATCCAATTTTTTTAGACTTCACATAAGTAGATCTACACAGTGAACATAAAATATGGTATGCTTTAGTACAAAGTTTTTGCTATAAAGGTTTTGTTTTTTCCTTTTTTATTTATTTGGTTGAATCTTTAAAAAATCATAAAAAAATCTCAAAATAGAAAATATAATTCTATTGGACTCCACATGAGTATATATACACAATAAACATATAATATGGGTGTGCTTTAGTCCGACAAAATAATTATAAAAGCTGTAACTATGAATTATTTCAATTAATTACAGAAAAACATAGATCTAAAGCTATAACAAAAAAACTATACTAAAGCATACTATATTATATATTTAATGTGTAGATATGCTCCTGTGGAGTCTAAAAAATATAGATTTTCTATTTTATGATTTTTCTATAATTTACTATGATTTTCAATGATTTAGTCGGAATAAATATAAAAGAAAAAAAGACAAAACCTTTATAGCAAAAACTGTGTACTAAAGCATAGCATATTATATATTCATTGTGTATATCTACTTACATGGAGTCCAACAAAATTAGATTTTTTATTTTATGATTTTTCTGTGAGTTACTATGATTTTCAAAGATTTAGGCCTTGTTTAGTTCCCAATATTTTTCAAGATTCCCCGTCACATCGAATCTTGCGACACATACATGAAGCATTAAATGTAGATAAAAAAGATAGCTAATTGCACAGTTTACCTGTATTTTGCGAGACGAATCTTTTGAGCCTAATTAGTCTATAATTGAATAATAATTGCCAAATAAAGTCGAAAGTGCTACAGTAGCGAAATCCAAAAATTTTCGCGAACTAAACAAGGCCTTAGCCGAAATAATTAAAAAAATTAAAAAGATAAAACCACTGTTACTGTACCAAAACCACCATTCGTTCGCGGTAGCAAAACCGCATTCGAAACCACTCTAGAAAGATAAAACATATGGTTTGAAAAATTATGAGAGATGGTTTGTCCGGTTTTGGAGCTGAGGAAAGAAAATCAGACTTTTATGAAATTTGGGGAGGAAAAATAGACTTTTTTTTTTTCAAACTTAAAACTAAGACCAGAGTCTTCCATGATGAAAAAGCGATTATTGCCAACTTCACAGACCACCTGGTTTAATCAGCGACTGTCACCAGCAATGGAATGGAGCCCGCACGATCCTGGCCGTCCGTCCAATCACGCCGCGGGACACCCCGCTTCTGCGAAACAGCGACCGCGCGAGCCCACGGCCGGCCGCGTGAGCGGAGGGACTAGTCTCGCGCGTAGCGCATCACTACCGTCCCAGCGGGCCCCCACGGCACGGCAGCACCCTATTCACGCGCCCCGCACGGGCGAGGAAGGACTGCCGCCTTTCGGCCAGGCGCCCACCACCGGGGCCGCGCGCAGTCACGTGGCGTGGCGATGCGATGGCGGCGCGGTTGCGTCCTCGCGATCGCGAGAGCGGCGGCACGCAAAGGACGCTACCTACGCGGGGTCTCGCGGGAGTTTTTTTTGCCGTTTTGCGGCAGTTTGCTCTGGGTCTGGAAACCCGGCGGCTACCGATGGGCGATGGGCGATGGGCGATGGCGTGGGGTATACCTTCGCGAGGCCAGTTTTTTCGGTGGAAAAGCGGTGCGCTGGGTAAAAGGAAGTGTGTGGAGAAGGCGGTGGTACCGTACCTGAAATGTGACCGGGCAAGTTGGGCAGTGACTTGGCAAGTTGGCTCTTGTCGTCCTTACGTGGCATGATGTGGCTCTGTCTTTTGCTCCTAATCGGTGCTGATCTCCTAGAGATGATTTTTCTTTCGGTGCTCCTCTATTCTTGGCTCCAGTCAAGCCAAGCCGATCTCTTTTGCTCCGAAGAGTCTGAAGCTGACAACAATATTAACTCCGTTAAGCAACCATCCTCTTAGAATGTAGCCAGTGGCAAGGGGTTTTCTCATGGCTAGTGAAATTAAACAAATATTTTCCAAATATTTTAATAAGATCCTTGAAGACTAGGATTTTAGATAAAAATACTTAACTTGTCACTCCAGTGTTAAAATATAAAATAGATCAAATATACAAGCAATAACTTTCTTATACCGATGTATATAATAAAAATATGTGGCTAACGCACGTGCATTCGTTGCGTGGCCGTCTCTTTCCTCGCGCCGCTCTCTTCCCTTTCTTCCTCCTCACCAGCACCTTCTACCTCTTATCCTAGGCAACTCTCGTCCCCGTCGTCGCCCACCACTCCGCCGCCCCGCCACAGCTACATATGGCTATTCGGGCTACCCGACTTGCCATCGCACAGGCCCATGCTCGGCATGATCTAGAGGTCAGTGGGCCAGCATGGCCCGTCAGGTGCATCGGGCTGGCTGCACCAATAACCCAAGCACGAGTGCACGACCCTAAAGGAGGCGGCCCATGCCAAGTCGGCTCGACGACCTGCTAGGCTCGACATGCCGCTATCGCACACACAGGTAGAGAAGAGGGGCTCCACATGTTGGAGTGTGCTGCAGTCGCTCGACTAGGGACACTAGTGTTGGAGCCATGACGTGCTACAGTTGGCGACGGTGTTGAGCGTCACGCATTAGATCAGCGGAGGAAGTAGAGAAATCAGAGGTGGAGGGGTGGACGGTCGCAAGAGGGAAAACACATGTGGCTGTGGGATGCACGATGGAAGGGAGCAGAAAAATTAGAGTAGCACATGAGAAGAGGAAGGTGTGTGATGGACTCCGCACATCAGATAGCCAAACAGATGTGCAGCGGCAGGGATCATGAGGAGTGAATTAGGGTTTTTATATATTTATATATATGGGAAGTAAATAAAGGTGGTTGATCGGGCCGAGCTAGCATGTCGGGCTAAGGTAGGTAGAGACCTAGGCACGACCTTAGATTTGGGCTGGGCCAGCATGGGGCCTATGGTCATCGTGCCGGGTTGTGCCTAGGCTAGGCCAAAACAGCAGGCAATGGGTCATGCTGATGGGCCACGGGCCTTATGGCCATCTAAAGCCGCAGCGATCTAGGGTTTCGCCGGAGCTCCGCCCGCCGTGGCCGCGATCGCAGAACTTCGGCGACACCCTATATCTCACTCATGGAGCCACCTTCTTCCTCTTCCCCTGCCCCGACCTTGCCCGATCACCTCCACTGCCATCAGGGCCCTAAGCCACCTGCTAGCATCCCTACCATCTGGCCGGCCATCCTCCCCAAACTCCTTTCCTTCTAAGACCGCCGAAATTTGGGAAGATTAGAGGGAGAGCTCGTCGAACCCCTAAGAAGGAGGAGGAGGAGGAGGAGGAGGAGGAGAGAGCCTACCTCGCTGGATCTGTCAAGGCTGTCGCCAGATCTAACCAGATCCTCCATGCCACCACCAGATCCGCTTGCCAGAGTTGGGGAGGAGGTCGCCGGGGAAGAGGGAGAGGGGGAGAGGAGAGTCCATGCCATCGCCAGACACGCTCGCTTGCTGGAGTTGGGAGGAGGTCGTCGGGGAGAGGGAGGGGGAGGGAAGATAGGGCGCGTGTGGGCGAGATAGGGAAGAAGCTATGGTTGGCGTGTTGGCATGCAATGTGTTTATCGCCCGCACACCCGTATTAAAGTCATTGCCATAATAAAGTTTGAAGTTTTTTATTTTCTTTCCTTGACCGCCACACGCGCACAATGGTTTTGTTTATCACCGGAGAACATTAGTAATTCTTACCCATTCAAAGCCCTAAGCATAAACTAGATTTGATAAATTATCAGAGATGAGAGGTTTTAAAAGGCAAGAAATAGACATAACATTTAACTAAAGTAATTTTTATTTTTATTTGTAAGCATAACATGTAATTGGTCAAAAGTTTCCAAATACATAAAAGAATCCTTAAGTTATATTCAGGTCAGAATTTTAAATATGGCTTATATGAACCAAAGATACGATAGCTAGTGAATATGTGAAAGTGTTTCTTCTTTTGCAATGAAATAATTGTAGGTTAAAAAGTGTCATATAGCATTTCTGAAAATAAAATCTATAATGTAGATAAAAGTTTGTCTCCTCTCACCCGGGACACGTTTCGACTTTTCCGCAGTTATATCTTCTTCGACTAATCTTATTCTTTCTTAAGTCTCTCGTATGATATATTATTCTCTGCCAGCGAGCGTGACGTATGACTCTTCTTCTTCCTCGCTTTCTTGTTCTTCTTGCTTCTCCTCCCATTTAGACGGCTCCCGCTGGATCTATTGCCTTTCCACCTTGTTACTCTATTGTAGTGAGTTTGCCCCTCTTCCACAAACCCCCACCCCCGACGCCGCCACCACCACCATTATGACTATCGCCATACCTTAACCTCAAGCCTTTCATAAGCCATCCGTTGTCATCTTTGCTAGCGGTGTCCCACGACTCACTCAACTATTATATCATATACCTTGCCAGCATCCTTTCCTACCCCTTTGGTCCTACCTCTAAACCTAAGAACGTCTAGAATCAAACAAATCCCAAATACTACTTGAACCCACTAGCGAAAGACTATTTTCGTCGGAGACAAAGACGATGACGAGAGATCTCGCCGGAGACGAAGACGACAATAAAAAATTCACGTCGAAAATAGAGAAGATGACAGAAGATCTCATCTGAACAAAGGAGGGCGACCAAGTTTAGGCTTTCGAAAACAAAAATATTGCCATGACGGCAATTGAAGGCCCTCGGATCTCCTACAATCTAGCTACCAAGGGATCAGCGGCCTGTTGGCGTGTTGGGCATCCACCGGTCACGGCGCCCGTCCATGACAGGCTGCCTACACCCCGCGGCTCATCAGCCCCAGCCGAGGCTGGCGAGCCCCGCATCCCCGCTTGGCTCCCCGCCGCGGCTGCGCGGTGGCGCGCAAGCTTGGCACCACGCGTCGGCCGCCCTATAAACACGCGCGCGTCGTGCCGGAGGCAGGCCTTCCCCGTCTTCGCCATCCCCAGCGGAACCGCATGCCCCAAAAACGAGCAGAAGGCTTTGCCTCCTCCCTCCCTCACTCTCTTCTCTCTTCTCCCCTGTTCCTCGCGAGGAGAAGCAGCAGCGCGTCACCTCTCTCCAATGCCGGCCTCCTTCTTCCTCCGTGCAACCTGTGTAAGTCGCCTCTCATCCCGTGTTCTGTTCTCTGCTCCGGTCCCTCGCCTCTTGTTGGCCGGGGAAGGGAAGGGTTGCTCCTGCGGCGTCGTCGCTCAGCTCTTGCCCGTCTTGCAGGCGCTTCTCGGACGCTGCTGACTGCTGAGGCTTCCTTCCTGTGACAAGCCAAGCCTGCGCTCGCGATGGACGGGTTTTCGAGGGACTTCCTGCGCGGCATCGGCAAGGGAGACGCGCCGCCACCGGAGCAGAGGCCGGGGCAGCCGAGGGAGGCGATGGAGGAGGACGTAGAGCTCAGCCTTGAGCTATCTCTGGGCGGCCTGTTCGGGCCTGCTAGGAAGAGGGACAAGGACAAGCTCCCCCGGCCGTCCTCTGCGGCGGCCATGATGACGCCGGTTGATGTGCCGGCGCCGCCCGCCCACCCGCGGGCGAGCGGGAGCCCTTCCTCTGCCTCTCCGGAAGGTGATGGGCAGAGATTCCTAGGTGCGTACGTGCGCGCGGCTTCTCTTTCTGGGGTTTATACTATCTTTTTTTTTTAGTATTTTGCTACCCTTGATAGTTGATTTGGCTTTTAGATTCCGTGCTTAGCAGTGCCGATTGTGATCGTTTTGGTAAATGGTAGTGAATTATTTTTCCAAAATTGTGTTAAGTACTCTAGGCGGCATAATATTTTATTGCAGAGAACTCTGTTGATTCAGTCATTCTTTCTGTTATAGGTGTGTATTTCTTCATCAAATGTCTCTGAGAAAAGATTACTAATTACCTGTGTGTGATGCACTAACAGTTTGAAGTTTATTGTTTGATATTTCCATGAATACTTATGTGCAGAAGCAATATGCACAGATGTGTGTCTAAACTCTAAAGTACTTTCAAAAAATTGTAGTTTTGCTAATTGTTTTTTTAATTAACTTACTATATATGTAGATTTGTTAAAATTTTAATGGCAATGCAAATAAACAGAAAGAATACATGTTTTAAGGTAACAATCACATGTTGAGAAATCGAATATCTCAGTGTTGCCTCAAATAAACATCAACAGTTTTTCACAAATTCTCAATATCTAAATACCTACTGAGTATTGCAGGCAGTGGCACCCTCATGAGGACTAGTTCACTCCCTGCTGTCACTGAGGCTGCTGGAAATGAAGAGTGGAAGAAACGTAAGGAAGCACAGAGTCTGAGGAGACTCGAGGTTAAGAAGAAAAGGATTGAGAGGAGGAACTCTCTCACTTGCAGCACTTCAAAAGAAGTGACCAGGCAGATTCCAGAAAAGATGAATGCACACACTGACAAATTAGCAAGTTGTGATGAAGCTGTTGTGGGCAATAACGAAAATCATAGCAGTGGCAAGCATCTGGCGAAGGGGAAGGCCCCAAAGCACCAGGCTGCAATTACATCACAAGCTAGTTTGTCAGCAATGAGAAAGAAGCCAAACTCAGCCTTCAAAGGTATCCCCTTTTGTATGTTAAGTACACAGTTTAGGCATTCTCAGTATCCATTTCTCATGCTTCCAAAAACATGAATCTTACCAATGCACCACAGGTGTAATAATACATGAATGAACTGGATTATCTTGCCCTTAAATTAGGACTTTGGGCCCAAAGATCAATGCTAATATTTACATCTATGATCTTAAATCTTAATTAAGGAGTTCTATATGTATGTTGCGTCGAGATGTTTTACGTACATTTGATGTTAGTGGTTATTAGCTAAACAAAGGCTATGCTGTGTGAGAATCTCTGTTGGGTCCTCTCTTCAATAGTCACTAGACATTTCATGCCATAATAAGCCCCTTGCTGAATCTGGAAAATTCAAAATTCTACAATGTTCAGCTCTTATAGATGGATGGAGGCTGGATTCTTATATTGTTCAGTTATTATTATATAGACGTGAGCTGTTTGTGTATGATAGACTTTCTATTCTAATGGTTCTTCCCTTCATTGGATTTTTTTATCATCATTAAGCTCTATATTATACTCATTCCTGATATTTTTTTTTTTAGGAAAAGCCGTCACTAAGGAGAACAAGTCGTCATCATCTGTACCCTCTGGTGAAGCTACAAGTAGCGTGACGGCTGCAAGTCCACCACCGCCTTCGTCGTTGGCTCCCAGAAGAGCAGCAGCCCTTGGTTCCAGGGGAGACGGCAGGGCTGCTGTGCCGCAAGTGCAAATACCATGGGGGAACGTGGAAAGGAGGTTGATGCAGGAGATGCCGGGCGTGCTCACCAAGGGGCTGCCCAACAAGGTTGATGGCTTCCTGTATAAATACAGGGAAGGAGATGACATGAGAATCGTATGCCTCTGCCATGGAAGCTTCCTTACTCCATCGGAGTTTGTGCAGCACGCCGGAGCCGTCAACGGCGAGGCAGCTAACCCGCTGCAATACATTTTCATCAACCCTACCCCGAACCTGTGAACCCTTCTTCGCCAGCAGACTCGTGCAGCAAGTGTTCTGTAGAGTCAGTCTTCAGTTCAGTCTAGATTGTGTTTCTGGTGGTGCAGTGCTTACTTATGCCCGATTGAATTGGTGGGCATTATGGTATCGTAACCTGTTGATAATGCTGTCATTATTTCTAAGTGTGATATAGTCCTGCAACTTTTTTTTCCCCTTGTATGTATGTAGGTGTTCCAGAAAACGAAGCTCACGATAGTGTTAGCAGCCATGACTTCACGCAGGCACATAGTAGCTCACTAGCTCCAAATCACTTTACTGCCTGAATAACTTAGACCAGTAGTCCAGTAGTTAAAAATGGGTGCGCCATCCGTATGTATTTCAGCTGTAGAGAAAGGCTGGAGCATGCTAAGCTTATTCCACTACCTAAAGAAAGTAGAGTACGAATCCACGATAAGCTGACACTGACACTGGCAATTTCCGGAAACATGTCTGAGAAAAAGACTGAATAGATGGCACAATGATGTAGAACGGGCAATTTATCCTACGACTTAGAGCAGGGAAAAGTTTCACACCTGATACTAAAACTTGGCCGCAGTGACCTGACATCATCAATTAGTCCTAGTAATCCTCGCTGCTTGCTCAACTAAGTTGCGTTGACACGGAACTGGAACTGCAACTCTACAAAGCTTTCATGCATCATGCTTCAACTGTCGTCATAGGCATAGCATCTGTTGCCACAAGTGCTAAAACCCAATGACAGCAACACAGAACAGTAGTGAAGTGTCAGGTGCGCAGGCTATGACTGTTGCGCGTCTGGCAACAGGTGGTGTAGTGTGTCGGGTTAGTGGGCCTGCGTGCCTGGTGATGGGCCGGTTTGCCTGAGGCCGTGGCCGTGTATTGAGCCGTGCGGATGCGTGAATATAATTGTTGGTGACCGCGCTGTGGCTGGCATCGAAGACCAGAAACGTCACTGAATCCAATTCCGAACTCTGTTCTGTTCCCTTCTCTTGTTCCATTCTGTTCTGTCTTCCCAAATACTCCTAGGCCTTATTTAGTTCTAAAAAAATTTATAAAAAATTTAGATTCTCTATCACATAGAATCTTATGACGCATGCATAGAACATTAAATATAGATAAAAATAATATCTAATTGTACAGTTTGCCTATAATTTGCAAGACGGGTCTTTTGAGTCTAGTTAGTCCTTGTTTGGACAATATTTGTCAAATACAAACGAAGGTGCTACAGTGTTGATTTTGCAAAAATTTTTGGAACTAAACAAAACCCTATTCTAGGTAAGAGTGTTTAGTTCCCCATAGAATCGAAAATACAAAATGTCAACTACTTTGGAGTAATGAAATACAAAATACCAAAATTTTTAGAAAGAAAGCAAATTTAATGTATAAGAAGAAGCAACTGCAGGCCACATGAATTTTATTTCTCTGTCCATGACTAGTGCCTGTTTTTATCTCATAATAAATGAGTAAACAATATTTTTAATCATCCTTTTTGAGCGAGAACAAACAAATCATAAAAAAAACATACTACTCCTAATACTGCAGTGCATCTATTGGACTAGCTGCATTGAAGATGGCCTTCGTAGCCTGCAGCCGCAAAGCCGCAAACCTGGCTTCACTCAGAGTCACCGATCAGCCACAGTTGTTGAAGTAAACCGATGAACACGACTTCTTTACTCACAGTCCACAGCGCTCCTTGGCGCTTAGGTCATGTTTGGTCGCACCTGTTAAAGTTTACTGCCTATCACATTAAATGTTTAGATACATACATTGTTTAAACCAAAAACTTTTCAAAATTTCCCGTCACATCGAATCTTGCGCCATATGCATGGAGCACTAAATATAGACGAAAATAAAAATTAATTACACAGTTTATCTATAAATCGCGAGATAAATCTTTTAAGCCTAGTTACTTCACGATTGGACAATGTTTGTCAAATAAAAACGAAAGTGCTACAGTCCCGAAAACTAAAAAGTTTTCGAAAGTAAACAAAGTACTAAATATAGACTATTTATGAAACTAAAAACACAACAAAGTAATTTGCTAGCTGACAATTTTCTTTTTACTTTTCTTAACTCAGCATCATCTACCACGGTGATACTACTCGTGCTCAGAGAAAAAATTTCAGGATCGACTTTTACCAACATTGTGGCTATAGTCCAGCCGGCGCAGATTGATTTTGTTGCCATCTCTGTCACTGTCTCGCTGGCTTTTATTTCCCTCTCGGCCAAGTCAGCCTTGGGCACTGCTACGGAAACGAGGCGAAAAAAGTGGCCAAACCCGACGCTTACCGGGTTGCTTCAGCTCTTCTGTGGCCATGCACTGCAAGGCCACCAATGCCTAAACTCTGCACGCAGCACGCGGCGGTGTTTTTTTTTTGAGGGAATAAGGAGGGGTTGCCTCCTACTTTATTTTATTAAAATGAGACCACTGTTTATAGACTATATCCTCAGGATACCAAGAAGGTGACAAAGAAAATAAGTAAAATTATACAAAGTTGTCTAGCCATAGCTGTAACTGGGAGCCGTTAGACTTCTTAGCCCTGAGCATAACCCAAGCTAATTCCTGCTTGAAGATGATTTTAACAGCTTGCAGGAAGTGACTTCGGTTTCTGAAAATGACATCATTTCTAACAGACCAAATTCCTCAAAATATTGTAATAATTATCTTCATGAAGAAAGACTTGTTAATCTATAATCTAAAGAGAGGGATTGTATAAAAAAGATTGCCTTGGATCAGCTGAGCCAGCCCGAGCATGTTCGTCAATGCGCGGGCGTGGCGAAACCACCGCGGGGAGATGTGGAATGGTTAGCTGCGGCATCCGTGCTGGCTCGGTTATTATCCCCATGATTAATTATTAACACCAGAATCACGAGCCTAATCTTTGATCCCTTTCTGAATTGATACCCAGAGAACAGCTTTTGCTTGCACCATATATATGCAACACCACTCACTTGGAAGTATAGATTTCCATCTAGCACTAACACGATGGGCCGGCCCGAGCACGACACTAAAAAACACGGTCCAGGCATGACACGGCCCGGTGGTAGTGCCGTACCTGGGCCGCAACTTCGGGCCGCAGTGCCGGCATAGGCACGGCACGGGTAATAGGCTGACACGATGTTGGTATGATTATTTCCATCATCTGATGCTTTGAGGATAGATTATGACCATTGAATGTATTCTGAGTCATGTATATAAGCATCACACAACCCTTTCAAACCATAACTCCCTAATCGGCAGTGCAGACGCATCCTTGCTGTGGCCACTCTTTCTTCCGCCTGACTATACGATAGTGGTGGCGCTCGTCTTCTCCTTGAGGCAGGACGCAGTGAGCTTCTCGACTTCTCCCGAAGCCACGGGCCGGCACGGGCACGATGGGCCACCGTGCCTATCGGCACGGCACGACACGACACGGTTAAAGAGCCATAGTGCCGTGTCTGGGCCAAGGTTTTAGCACGATGGCCCGAGACGGCATAACACGATAGACATAGTGCCACATAGTGCCGTATAGTGCCAGAGCCGGACCGTCCGTTTGGCCAAGTATACTTGGAAGTGATCTATGGATTAATTTATTGCTCGATCGACCGAGATGACAAAACGCATCGGTTTCACATTACCAGAATCATCCCCACGCGCATTTATCTCGTCCTTGTTTGCACTCTTCTTCGCTGCCTGTTAATTTCGTCTCTCCTCCCACTTGGTAGTGACCGGTGAGTTAATTTCAGTGACATAGGCCATGGCCAATTTGGTTGTCTCCCTGGGTAGACCAGTGTTGGATTTGAGTCCATGGATATGGCAGCCATGGAGACCTGGCCGGGTCATGGAGACACCGGCGCCTCTCGTCGTACATGTCGTATGCCGGAGAGGACACCGTTAGTACCCCCTCCTGGGTCCTCCATGCAGTTTTTTCTGTCGTTTTTCTACGGCGACGAGTAGAAAGATGCTACCGAAAGCACAACACCGTTGTTTTTCTGTGTCGAGGTCGCCGTCAGACAACGACGATACACAAATACAGTCCGCAACAATAGATACGTGAATACGTCATACATAGGTACGTGTCTTAATTCTTTGTTCTGTCAGTTTTTTTTTCTAAACTTTCTAGACCCAAGCCACTACGTACCTCATAGTAGGAATAGCATATAACCTACGTTAAAATTAGATATTTCAAGATATATAACACTTGGTCTCATATGGTCGTGGTCTTTGGTAGGGATGGAAAAGGATCGGATTCGCATAGATCCGGATACCATCTTCTATGACATTTTAATTCAAATTTGAATATGTATACTAATATTTTCAAATATGAATACAAAAGGATATCTCTTCTATTAGAATATTTTTCTCAAATTCAACTTAAATTGCATTGTTAGATTCAACATACATGAATAGAACTTTACTTCTAAGTTTAACAATGACCAAAGTGAAATGAAATCAAAGTACACTTCTAATAATATCCAATATCAAGTGAACTAAATTATAATAGATAATATTTAATAAATGATAGGTGAAGTGAAGATCAGATAAGAATGGTAGGTAACAAGTGCCCATTTTGCTTTATCAATATATTTTTAAAATTACAACACAAGTAGAGATTAAAGTATGTGGGTATGTAACATAGACAAGGATACTCATAAAATTAATATAATTATCAATAAATATTTAATAACATTTCTCAACATTTGTGTATGTTGATGAGAGATGAAGCTGGATATATTTCCATTATCCAACAAATAACTAAATATATCAATTAAGCAATCATTACTTATATATTATTTATATCATGAAATTATAAATTATATAAAATAATTTAAATTAGTAAATAATTAAATCAAAGAATTAAAATAATTTATAACAACAAATATATTAGGTTTAAACTAAATTAGAACTAAAATTAATACTAAATGTTACTTATATATTAGGTTTAAACTAAATTAGAAAATACTAAAATTAATACTAAATGTTACTCTATACTGTTAAGTAGTTTCATTGCGTCATTAGTAATAGTAAAATTAAATAATAAGTCACTTAATTCATATTTTTATCGAACCACAGAACTGCTTCTTAACCATGGAGAGAAAACTTCAAGTAAATTCATTATGTCTTGTTCTTTGCATATATTGATAAATGTTAGATGTTTTATATTTTTGTCGAATACGGATTCAGAATCGTATAGAGAAAAATACTGAAAGCGAATTTAGATACATTAATTTTAGTATCGACATTACAAAATGATAAGAATATAGATATCCATTCACACTACAAGTTTTGTGGATACGAATAATGTTGGATATCCATTTTCATTTTTCATCCCTAGTGCTTGGTGACTAGTGTTAAGCTAGTAGCTAGGGAGTTTGCCTTGGGACACTAGGACATCAGGCTAGCATCGGCCGATACCCTAAAAGAGCCTCAAGAGGATCTCATGAGGGCAAAATGAACCTCAACCTAGCTCCCGGAACATATAAAATCAGTATTAGATTTGGTTAAGGATAATTTTTAGTTCTAAATACAAAGGGGGAGCAAGAGTATGGATTTCAACACAATATTTTTTTTTAATTTCAATCATAATGCTAGGAATAGGCATACTTTGTTGATAAGTAGCTAACCTTACTGTAGAAGTGCAATTAGATACTTATGTACAACAAACATTCTAGAAGAGTTTTTTGTGGTAGCCAGTCACGGTCGCCTCTTGCTTATTTAATGAACTTATAACAATTTTCCGAATTTGCATGCAATGTTATCTTATATTGCTACTATACTAAGGGAAAGAGAGAGAGAGAGAGAGAGAAAGAGAGAGAGAGAGAGAGAGAGAGAGAGAGAGAGAGAGATTCAAGAGATATGTCAATTATGTACCTTGTAGTTTTCTCATATAAATGCATTTGCTCGTTTTCTTTCTCCTATATAAATTGTTGAATTTGGAAAACTGAACACCCAGAGTTGTTATCATCCTGCCCTGATTGATTGAGCCATGTACTAAATTATTCTGATCTTAATTCAGATTATCAGGTGCCACCCAAGATCTGCCCGGGTCTGTTATATGCAATGTCCATGGTCTTAATCCAAAATTTCTTGAGATAGGCAAGCTAAAGTTGAGGCAGCTGCAGAACGGGGGTGAAAGCCTTCACAAAAGGGGCATACTACATCGGGAAGATGGTACGGAGTAAGGGATACAGGGAGCTTCTTGATCTGCTGTCCAAATATCAGAGCAAGTTGGTTGGTCTTGAAGTAGATTTATATGGCAGCGGAGAAGATTCTGATGAGGTCTGTGAATCTGCCAAACGTTTAAGTTTGGCTGCCAATGTTCATCCTGGTCGTGATCAGGCACAGTCGCACAGATCCCTTGTTCCATGAGTAAGATTCTTATTCACAATACCGATTCCGTCTTATTCTGTTATACATTTGTACATGTGTAACATGTCTAACACATCCCTCGGTTCTAGGTCTTGTTTAGTTCAACAAAAAAACCAAAAACTTTTTAAGATTCTCCGTCACATCAAATCTTGTGGCACATGCATGAAACATTAAATATAGTCAAAAACCAAAACTAGTTACACAGTTTATCTGTAAATCGCGAGATGAATCTTTTAAACCTGTCTATAATTGGACAATAATTGCTAAGGCCTTGTTTAGTTTCAAAATTTTTAGCAAAATGAGCACTGTAGCAATTTCGTTTGTATTTGACAAATATTGTCCAATGATAGACTAAGTAGGCTCAAAAGATTCGTCTAGTCAATTCCGACCAAACTGTGCAATTAGTTTTTATTTTCATCTATATTTAATACTCCATGCATACGTCTAAAGATTCGATGTGACGGGAAATCTGAAAATTTTTGCAAAATTTTTGAGGAACTAAACAAGGCCTAAATAAAAACGAAAGTGCTACAATACCAAAAATAAAAAAATTGGAATTAAACAAGGCCTAAGTTAAGAGTTTGAATGCAAAATTGGTATTGCCATTGTCGAGAGTAAAGATAGTAAAAAGCAATTTATTCTTCTTCAGTTTTTTTGTCAACATTTATTAGATACTCCCTCCTGTTAGACAATAGAGTATTGTCTAGGTTTACTGTACATGCGCAAGGCTCAAGTCTGTCAAGCAGGTGCTGTAGGTTGTTGCGTGATTCTGTGTACATGAGAAGTAGGAGATTATCGTAACAAACCATCCTATAAATGCCACATAGGGGGCTTTTACCTATCTATATAACACGGACCGAGAGCCCAAGATAGGGTCATCTCGTTAACCCCAATTTACATGGTATCTGGAGCCTATCTCCCTATAGAATCGATCCATGTCGCAGTCATCATCTGCCGCCGTCGCGACCACGGCCTTTTCGCTCGGCTTCATACCGGTGATGGAGAAACTCATTTGTAGCGACTTCGCTATGTGGCGCGCCCAGGTCGAGTCGGCCATCAGAGGTGCCCATCTTGGTCGCTTCATCAAGGCGTCGGCCAAGCCGCCGGCGGAATTCCTCGAGACCGACGAGAAAGTCGACAAGGACGGCAAGGCCATTGATCCGCTGCCCAATCCAGAGTACGATGGCTAGATGGCAAAGGATCAAACTGTCATGAGCTATCTCTTCGGTTCGCTCAGCAAGAAGACCTTCATGCGGGTCTCATCTTCCAAGACCGCAACCGCGCTCTAGGCTGCAATTAAAGGGCTGAACGCGGCACAATCTCGTGCGCGCGTGATCACCACCCGTATGTGCTGGCGAACGCGTCCAAGGGGACGTCGTCGATCGCCGACTACTTCGCCAAGATCATGGGCCTTGCCGAGGATATGGCGTCGGCAGGGCGTAAGCTGGAGGACGAGGAACTGGTTTCCTACATCCTCGCCGGACTCGGCGCAGACTACAACCCCGTCGTCTCCGACATTGCTACACAGGTTGAACCCATAACGCCCAGTGAACTCTACACTCAGTTAGTCAGTTTTGATGAACACATGGAGCTGCGAGGTGGAGGAACCAACGTCTCGGTGAATATGGTGGCCAAGAGAGGCCGCAGTGGGGGAAACTTCTCCAATCCACAACAGAACCGTGGGGGAGGTGGTCGTGGAGGCGGCGGTCACGGTGGCCATGGACGTAGCGGAGGCGGCCGCGGCCCTAACTTCTAGCAAGGTGTCTTCTGCCAGTTATGCATCAAGGAGGGACACACTGTTGTCCATTGCTTGAAGAGATTCACCGCCAACTATAATGGCCCACCGCCGAAGAATGCACAGGCGGCCACCACCTCATACGGAGTCGACCCCAACTAGTATGTCGACTCTGGCGCTACTGATCACGTGACAAGCAAGCTGGAGAAGCTCACAATGCGTGACAAGTATGGCAGCCAAGATCAAGTCCACTCCGCCAACGGTGTAGGTATGGGCATTGATCATTTTGGTTCAAGTGTTTTGCGTACCCCAACTAGCAGTATCCATCTTCGAAGAATTCTTCACGTTCCACAAGCTAGTAAAAATTTGTTATCTGTCCATCGTCTTGCATGTGATAATAATGCATTTCTTGAGTTTCATCCTAACTATTTTTTTATCAAGGAGCAGGGTACGAGGAAGGTCATCCTCAGGGGCCAATGTGAGGGTGGACTGTACCCGCTGAAGTCATGTTAATCCGAGTCGATTCAGAATAAGCAAGTGCTTGCTGCCGTCAAGCCGTCTACCACCCTATGGCATCATCGTTTAGGCCATGCTTCCACTTCAGTAGTCCAGCAAGTCATTAATCGCCATAGGCTTCCATTTGTTAGAAATGCAAATAAGAACATGATTGTGATGCATGTCAGATGGGCAAGAGTCATCATTTGCCCTATCCTAAATCCACTAGTGTATGCACTAGACCATGGATCTTATTTTTTTAGATGTTTGGGGACCTGATCCCGGGTCTGTTAGTCGCTATTCATATTATGTCAGCTTTATTGATGACTTCCGCAAATTAACTTGGATATATTTCCTTCAGCACAAATTTGAAGTGTTTTCTTGCTTCCGTAATATCTAGCCACTCGTAGAACGGAAATTTGATTGCAAAATTTGTGCCATGCAAACGGACCGGGGCGGTGAATACCAGTCCATGCATTCCTTCTTCACACGCATTGGCATAGAACATCACGTGTCCTGCCCACACACACCAGCAAAACGGTTCAACTAAACGCAAGCATTGCCATATCGTAGAGGTTGGGTTATCCTTGCTCACTTCTACAACCGTTTTTCTTATAAATCGGCTTCCGTCCAAAGTCCTTGCTAATGAAAATCCCTATGAACGCTAGTGAACAACCTGATTATTCCTTCGTGCGCACTTTTGGGTGTGCTTGTTGGCTGAATCTAAGACCATATAACGCACGCAAGCTCGAGTTCCGTTCTAAGTAGTGTGTGTTCCTCGGGTATAGTAATCTCTATAAGGGGTTTAAGTGTTTGGACCCTTCTATTGGGCGTGTATACATCTCGCGTGATGTGGTCTTTGATGAGAATGTATTTCTTTTCTCACGTCTTCACCACAACGCCAGTGCTCGGTTTCAAGTTGAACTATCACTCCTTCCTGATATTTTACTCAATCCTAATTCTCAATTTGGGGATACAATTCTATTTGACCAATGTGATGCTAATCAACCCCTGTCTCACCATGGCACCAGTCATAGTTCATCTGTGGATGTAACAGGAACACACAGGGCTCAACGCAATGAAGAATCTGCTCCAAATTCGTCTAGAAACATGTGTCATTTTGTGTTCCTTAGTGGGAAACGGGACCGACATGGAGACACGGCCCTCTATGCACCTCATACTCAAAATCTGCTCAAGCTCTTCCAAGATCAATGCGGGATGTGCTGCACCAACCGCACATAATGACGACGACGGGCGGGGTCACGATGGACTCCTCTGGATCTTCTGCGACTCCTTCGCCAACACACGCCTCTGCAACACCTGTGAACCAGCCACATTAGTGATGGGGGGCAGGTTCTGTCGCCTACTGCTCCTGTCGCCGGCGTATCTGATTCGCTCGGATCTGGTATGGCTGCTGCTACTGGTGTGGATTCTGTGGCTTCAGCTAGAGAAGAAGCCGCACGCCCAGTCACGCACGCGCAACACGGTATAAGTAAACCTAAAGTCTATACTAACGGAACAGTATGATGGGGTATGCTGCTATCTTCTGATGTAGGTGAACCTTCATCTCTCAATGAGGCGCTGCAAGATCAAAATTGGGTCATTGCAATGAACCATGAACATAGTGCATTGATGCGAAACAAAACATGGCACCTTGTGCCTCCTCCCAAGAGGAGGAACATCATTGATAGTAAATGGGTCTATAAGATCAAGCGAAAGGCGGACGCCATGATTGACAGATACAAAGCACACTTGGTAGCCAAAGGTTACAAGCAACGCTATGGAATAGACTATGAAGACACATTTAGCCCGATTGTCAAAGCTGCCACAACCCGACTTGTGTTATAAGTGGCAATATCGAAAGGGTGGTCCTTGCGACAATTAGATGTTCAAAATGCCTTTCTTTGCGGTATGCTTCAGATATTGTGCAACATGCTGGAATGAAGAATTGCAAGCCAGTTGATACTCCCTTGTCTACAACCGAGAAGTTGAGTGCGTCAGAAGGAGTTGTGCTTAGACCTGATGATACAGTGAAGTATAGAAGCATAGTGGGTGCCCTCTAGTACCTTACACTCACTCGACCTGATATATCATTTGTGGTTAATAAGGTATGTCAATTCCTACATACCCCGACTATGGTACATTGGAGTGTAGTTAAAAGAATCTTGTGGTACGTGCAAGGGACCTTGAAATTAGGTTTAAAAATCAGAAGATCAGATTCTATGATGGTCAGTGCTTTCTCAGACGCTGATTGGGCTGTATGTGTTGACGATAGGAGGTCAACGAGAGGATTTGCAGTGTTTGTTGGGCCGAATCTTGTATCGTGGAGTGCTAAAAACAACCAACTGTCTCTAGATCAAGTATTGAAGCAGAATACAAAGCGTTGGCTAATGCAACTGACTTCATGTGGCTTCAGCAATTGATGACAAAACTTAAGATCAAACATCCTTCTGCCCCCCGTCTTTGGTGTGATAACATTGGCGCAAGGTACCTGTCAGCGAATCCAGTTTTTCATGCGAGAACAAAACACATAGAAATTGACTTCCATTTTGTGCGGGAGCGAGTAGCTCAAAGGCTACCGGATATATGCTATGTTAATACTCACGATCAGCTTATTGATGGCTTTACTAAGCCTTTGCCGTTGTCCAAGATGAGAACATTTAGGTTCAATCTCAACCTTGTTAGTGGCTGAGATTGAGGGAGGATGTTAGACAATAGAGTATTGTCTAGGTTCACTGTACATGCACAAGGCTCAAGTCTGTTGAGCACGTGCCGTAGGTTGTTGCGTGATTCTGTGTACATGAGGAGAAGTAGGAGATTGTTGTAACAAACCATCCTGTAAATGCCATATAGGGGGCTTTTCTCTATCTATATAACACGAACCAAGAGCCCAAGATAGGGTCATCTCGTTAACCCCAATTTACACCTCTATTTCAAATTATAAATCATTTTAACTTTTTTAGTTCATATATTTTGCTATGTATCTAGACATATATATATTATTATATCTAGATATATAGCACAATAAGTGTACCAAAAAAGTCTAAGCGACTTATAGTTTGAAATGAAGGGAGTAAATACGTAAGTTTTGTGATCAGGAAACACAGGTCACAATGTTATGTACTGAGGATACACATGCAACTGTCATAACATGATTCTATGTGTAAGACGTATGACAATTGCACGACTATATCACGCTTAGAAAGGATGAGAACACATTATCAACAGGTTATGTTACCATAAATAATACCCACAAATTCAATCGGGCGTAAGTAAGCACTGCACCACAACACAATCTGACGATGAGATTCTACTCTAACACTATGCTCAATTCTGACTCTATTTTACAGAACACTGAGCTCGTTCGCTTGTCTGAAAAGTCACATATGAAAGTACTGCTCGTTGATTTATTGTGATAGAAAAATACTGTTGAATGACTGGTAGATTCGGCAGATAAGTTCAAGCGAACAGAAGCACAATCTAATGAAGGCTGCCCAACTTTAACAAGAAAACAGAAGATGTCAGAATAGTATGCATCTGCCATGGAAGCTTCCTTACTCCTTCGGAGTTTGTGGAGCACGCCGGAGCCGAACCCGACCCTGTGAACTCTTCGTGAGCAGACCCGTGCATGAAGTGTTGTGTAGAGTAGAGTCAGCCTTCAGCCTAGCGTTAGAATCTCATCATCAGATTGTGTTTGTGGTGCAGTGCTTACTTATGCCAGATTAAACTGGTGGGCATTATGGTAACATAACTTGTTGATAATGTTCTGATCCTTTCTAAGCGTGATATCGTCCTGCGTCATATATCGTACACACTGAACACAGGTTACACAAAATTATGTACTTATTAGGATACATATGCAACTGTCATAGTAGTATACACAAGTTACACATACAACTGTTTGTGGGACTAAAGTTTAATCTCTGTCACATCAAATGTTTAGACACCACTTCGATGTATTAAATATAGACTAATTACAAAATTAATTACACAAATGAAGGCTAATTTGCGAGATGAAACTATTAATGTCTAATTTGTTTATGATTTGATAATGTTGTAAATCATGGACTAATTAGGCTTAATAGATCTATCTCGATAATTAGTCTATCCCTGTGTAATTAGTTTTATAATTAGCTCATGTTTAGCTCTTCGAGTTAGCATCCAAATGTCTGATGTGACAAGAACTAAATTTTAGCCCTGCATCCAAACACCCCTAACATTTCTAATGTACTTAGGATACACCAACTGTTTGTGTTGGACTCAAAGTTTGAAACACTAGTTTTCCAACTGGTATAAAGTGTCATCAATCCCAGCACCACAGATGTGGTCTGTACGACCACTGCTGAAGCTCTGGCAATGGGAGATATAGTTATATGTGCCAATCACCCGTCAAATGAGTTCTACAAGCAATTCCCCGATGCCGTATCTATAACACTGAATGCTCTAACCGAGTAGCCTACTCCATTGATAGACATGCAGAGGTACGAGTTGTCATGCATGGGAGGCTGCAACCGAGAGATTCATTGGGGCTGCTGATATAAATCCTCATGTGCCGGAGTCCAGGACCCATAATCAAAACTCTAGGGCTTTGTTGCATGCTATTTTAGAACTCATAAACTGAAACAGAACTTACAAGGCACATCAGTTTACCCGCCCCAAGCCCTCTAAAGGGTCGAGATGGCGGACTAGAGGGGTGAATAGTCCTTTCTAAAAATATAAAATAAATGCAGAATTAAATCTATCGGTCTAGCCAAGACTACACCCCTCTATCTAAGTTCTCTAGCACCTTCTAAAAGATCCTAAACAAGAAAACAAGGTGCTACCTTAACAAGAGCTCACCTAACCAATTCTAGAAGCAAGGTCACACAAACCTATGCAACTAGTACTTTGCAAACCGGGGGAGCTCCTACACAAACTAGTGAGGCAAAGCGCACAAAGCCTAAGCTCACTAGCAAGCTCAATAACAAGGCAACTAATGCTAAATTAGAGAGCGCAACTTACTTAGCTACACAAACTAAGCAATGTGACTAACAAGGTTACACAAACCGAATTAGTCACGCAAGGAAGCTACTTCTAGCTACACAAGAAAGAAGGTAACTAGCAAGCTACACAAGCTAAACTAATTACAAGAGCAACTCACAAGAATAAGTATATTGAATGTAAATACAAGCTTGTGTAAAGTGAATGCAAACCACTGAGAAGAATAGACAATGTTGACACAGTGATTTTTACCGAGGTTCACTTGGTTGCCACCAAGCTACGTCCTCGTTGTGGCGATACACCCACTTGATGGATCACAAGCTAATTGACATTCTGAAGCCAAACCCTCAGCGGATGCCGCACATCCACTCTCAAGATGGGGATCCTCCAAGCCACAAGCAATCCACTAGAGTTGCTCTTCGCGATCCCCGCGGGGTGAGCACCGTACCCCTCACAAATCTCTTCTCCGGAGCACCGCACAATCTCCTTGCGTGCTTCGACGGAGTCACAAGCCACCAAGCCGTCTAGGAGGTGGCAACCTCCAAGAGTAACAAGCACCACCGGCTTGCAACACGAACACCTAGTGCCACTCGATGCAATCTCTCAATGCAACGCACTAGAATCGCTCACTCACACAATTAGATGATCACTATCAAGCATGTGTGAGTTAGAGGCTTCACTAGCACTACCCAAGCATGGACACTAAGTCCCAAGGGTGCTCAGCACCAGCCAAGGCTAGCCACCACTTCTATTTATAGCCTCAAGGGCTAAACTAGTCGTTGCCTCTTCACCGGGCAAAACACGTGGGCACCGGACCCACTGCAGGGACCACCGGACGCTCAACTCCCAGCGTCCAGTGCTCAGGCATCAGCCACGTGTCACTAGCCGTTTGAAATCGACCGTTGCCGCCAACAGCTACTGCGCACGCGCGTCTGCACAGCACCACCGGACGCTCTACTGCGTCACATCGGATGTGTCCGGTGCACACCAGACCCGTGTGCAGAGAGCTCTACAAACTCGCAGGGTCACCGGACGCGAGCCACCGGACGCACCCTGAGCGTCCGGTGCTCTCCGGACTCATGCGCAGAGACGGTCGCCAAACCGCCCGCACACCGGACGCTGAGCACCGGACTCACTCCGGTGCGTCCGGTGCACTCTGCACACCTGCGCCACAGACTGACACCACACCGGACGTTCTGGACCAGCGTCCGGTGCTGCCAACACCAACGTCTGGTAGTGAGAAACACTCACGCGACTTCTCCAAATTTCCCACCGGCGTAGTAGAAAATATGCACTTAATTTTCTCAAAAGCGGCGAATTCCGCCTCGCAAGCTCGGCTGGAGGGAGAGAGGAACCCAAACCCCTCTCAACCCTAGGAACTCCACTTCCTTTGCAAAGTGTGCCAACACCACCAAGTGTACACCACCATGTGCATGTGTGTTAGCATTTTCACAAACATTTTCCCAAAGGAGTTAGCCTCTCAAACTTACCACGCCACTCGATCCTAACACATATGCAAAGTTGGATCGCTCAAGTGGCACTAGATGACCGATATGCAAACAGGTTTGCCCCTCTTGATAGTACAACCATCTATCCTAAATCTAGTCATAAACTTCTCTACACACCTATGACCGGTGAAATGGAAATGCTCCTAGGTTATACCTTTGCCTTGCGCATTCCATTCCATCTCCTCCAATGTTGATACAACACATGCACCAACCAATCCCCAAATGATATGATCCACTTCATATCATCACGTGACCATATTGGTTCATCGATCTTGACCTCGCTTGCTCTTCACCGTTGCCTCAGTCCATCGGCGCCAAGTCTTGCTCAAGCTTCACCGTCACACGCGGTCCCTTGCTTCAAAGCCTCCGACTTGTCCTTCACTCTTGCAACCGGTCCATCAAGCCAAGCCTCATCTTGATCTTGTCCACCTTGGTCACATGACTCCATGTCATGTCTCATGTGCAATGAGTTCCTCCATCATCACATCATCACCTGTGGACTAATCTCCTGTGTATCTCACATAAATACTATTAGTCCACCTAAGTTGTCACTCAATTACCAAAACCAAACAAGGACCTTTCACCCTCTCAGATCTGGAAGGTCACCGTGAGACAGGACTACGCCTTCCGCACTAGCGCCCACTGTGTCGCGGTCAGCATGCCACGCTCACGTGGCGCGTGATGTGGTGTTTTCGCGTCGCCGCGATCGCGAGAGCGACGGCACGCAAGGTTGCTAGCTATGCAGGTCTCACGGGGGTTTTGTCGTTTTGCCATGTTTTTCCTTGTGCAAAAGTTGTGGCTGCTCAGCGGGCAGTTTGCTCTAGAAAACCTGGCTGGGGTAAAGATGAGCAACGGGTCGGCCCGGCACGGGCCCGTGCTAGGCACGACCCAATAGGGCATGGGCCGTATGGCCCGCGTGCCACCAGGCCATGCCTGATGGCCTAGGCACGACACATGGGCTGATTTTCGGGCTAGGCCGGCTCGAAAAGCATGAGACCCAATAGTGCTTTGGGCTAGCCCATGGCCCGCTATATAAAAACACCAAATTTAATACAAAATTCAAGAAAGCATAAGTAAATCACATTCAAGTCATAGACATTAATACTTCACAAATTACATAACACAATATACTCACAAATCATATTTCACTTGCCAAAAGTCACAAGTTTCACAGGTCATAGAACTTGATACTTCAAGTTTCACAAGTTCCCTAATATCGGGACGACACCGTGCCGCCCGGCGGGCCGAGAGGTCAGCCCAAGCACGGCCCGCTACGTGCTTCGGGCCGGCACGGGCACGATTGAGGTCGGGCCGTGCCGTGCTTGGGCCGGACCAAATCACCGTGCTTTGGGCCATGCCTTTGGCCCGCGGGCTGCATGTTCAACTTTAGCGTGGGGTTATACTTGTGCGGGGCCACGGTGCGCTAGGGAAGAAAGCGAGTGGAGAAGGTGTGGTACATACCTGAAATGTGACCGGGCAAGTTGGTTGGCGTCGCCCCTATGTGGCTATGACCTGGCAAGTTGGCTGGTGCCGTCCTTACGTGGCAGGACAAGGCTCTGTCTTTTTGCTTCTAATCAGCGCCAATCTTCTAGAGATGACCTTTCTTCCAGTGCTGTTCTTGGCTCCAGCCGACCCGAGCCGATCAAGAGTTCCAAACCGACAATGGTGTTAACTCTGCTCTGCTAAAATAGCCAGCACAGTGGGGTTTCATATGATCAGCGAAATTAAATAAATATTTTCCAAATATTTTAACAAGATTCTTGAAAATTAGGATTTTAGATAAAAATACCTAACTCTAGCACGCCAGTGTTAGTAGAAAATAGCTTGAATATATAAGCAACAACTTTATTATATCGATCTATTATAATAAAAGGATGTGGCTAAAAGTTCAAAAAAAAGATGTGGCTAAAGCACGCTTTTCTCGTGCCGCCCCCTTCCCTTTCTTCCTCCTCACTGGCACCTTCTACCTCGTAGGTGACCCTCGTCCCTACCACCGCGACTATAGATAGCCATTCGAGCCGCCTGGCTCGACACGGCACAGGCCCATGCTTGGCACGTCCTAGAGGTCAGCAAGTCGGCACGGCCCATTAGGTGCATTGGGCTGTTCCGTGCCAGCCCATGAGCTGCACCAATGACCCAAGCATGACCCTAAAGGGGATGAGTTGTGCCGGGATAGCCCGACGACCTGCTAGGCTTGACGTGCAGTTGTTGCCCGCGCTAGTTGAGGTCGTCGTTCTTGCAGGCATAGGTAGAGATAGAGGGGCTCCGCATGTTGGAGCTTGTTGTTGTTGCTCACCTGGGGACGCCGATGTTGGAGCTTGGCGTGCTACAGTTGGCGCCGGTGTTGTGCGTCGCGCATTAGATCCACGGAGGCAGCAGGATCCGTGGAGGAATCAAAGAAATCAGAGCTAGAGAGGTGGGCGTCTGCAAGAGGGAAAGCACGTGTGGCTATGGGATGCACGCTGGAGGGGAGCAGAGAAATTAGAGTAGCGTTGGGGAAGAGGAAGGTGTGCAACCTACTCCGCACAACATAATAGCCAAATAGATTTGTGGTGGAAGGGAATCTAAGAAGTAAATTAGGGTTTTCATATATTTATATATATGGAAAGTAAATAAAGGTGGTTGATCGGGTTGGGCTAGGTCAGCACGTGCCCAAGGGCCTAGGCTAGGCCAAAACAGTGGGCCATGGGCTATGTTGATGGGCTGTGAGCCTTATGGCCATCTATAGCCGCGATGATCTAGGGTTTTGTCGGAGCTCCGCGGGTCATGGCCGCAGCCATGACTTTGGAACTTCGGCAAAATCCTAGCTTGCCCATGACACCTCCTTCTTCCCCTTCCTCCCTTATCCGTCGCTGCCACCATGGCCATGGTTCCCCCACCATGACCTTGCCCGGCCACCTCCACCTTCGTCAGGACCCCTACACCGCCTGCCGCAACCCCACCGCCTGGCTACCCTTCCTCCCCTTGCCCCTTTGCTTCTAAGGCCGCTGGAGTTTGGGAAGATGAGAGGGAGCTCATCGGAACCCTAAGGAGGAGGATGAGGAAACATACCTTACCGGATCTGCATTGGTCGTCGTTTGGATCTGACCGAATCCTCCATGTCGCCACCGGATCCACTCGCCGGAGTTGTGAAGGAGGTCGCTGGTCCGAGGGAGAGGGGGAAAGGAGAGTCCATGCCACCATCAGATCCACTGGCTTGCCGGATTTGGGGGAGGTCATCATAGATAGAGAGAGAGGGAGAGAGAAGAGTGGACGCGGGCTGGCGAGAAGTGGAAGAATTGTGGTTGGCGTGCAGGCGTGCGGTGTGTTTATCGCCCACACACTTGTATCAAAGTCATTGCCATAATAAAAATCTAAAGTTTGTTATTTTCTTTCCATGACCGCCACATAATGGTTTTCTTTATCGCCGGAGAACATTATCTCTCACCCACTCAAAGGCCTACACATAAACTAGATTTGATAAAGTGTCAGAGAGTCGAGATGCTTAAAAATGGCAAGAAATAGAAAAGATAAGTCAGAATCTACTTAATATTTAATTTTGGGTATTTCTAGGATCCTTCGTAATTTGGTCTAATGTTGGAGTCGAGGCGATTGGGCATACTAAATACGTCGAGTTATATTGTCTGTGATCAAGCCTAACCTAACTGATACCTCGTTGTTAGACCCTTCGGCTCTTATCTTTGGGAGTGTTCAAAGGAAAAGACGTGAAGGGAAAGCGCAAAATAAATCAGCCCTATTTTCTTACGCCTTCTTTGCTATAAGTGGAGTCCTACCACTAGTGTATATTTCCATAGGTCATAATATATAAGTTCATTTAGGTTTGTCTAAGACTATTTATTTGAACAATGACCACCAATGTATAATTTTTATATAGATTTACATCACGAAGTTGGCAGCATCACCATATCTAATAAGAAATACATTCATAATATGAGACCTTTTACAATGGTTGGAATCGCTTCCCATCGCCTCCGCTAAAAAACTTTTTTCTTGATTTAATTCGTGGAAGAGTAATAACGTTATTGTACAAGGTTCTCTCAAACCCCCCTATCATCGGCGGCGATGGCTCCCTGTAACACGCACTGGTGGACGCTGACGGGTGGAACACTAAGAAGATTTAAAAAAATAAGAAGAAGATTTTTATCTAACTAACTATAGTACTTGAATCATACACCCTAACTATGCTACTCAAAATATTATTTTTACAATTATGAATTTACCCTTTATTAAAAAAGAAATTACCACTCCTCTATTTAGGGTCCTAATCTCCATAATTTAAGAGGCGATGGGAGGCGATGTGACGTCTATGGCCCACCGACCATAGACACACGCACACCTATCACCTTCCATCGCCTTGCTCCCATCGCCTCTCATCGCTTTTCATGTTCTGGGTCCACCAACCATAGACATACTAATCGCTTCTCATCGCCTCTCCAACCATTGTAGAAATATTCAGTAGGATCTCTTGGAAGGTATAGGAGGCCTAGAGGGGGGTGAATAGGAATATAAAAATTTAACTCAGAACTCTGTTAGAACAGAGGGCGACAATGTCGGCCTTTGACTTATGAGCAGATAGTAACGAGATTTTGCAGAAAGTAAATTGAAACTCTAAACTACGCAATCCTGCAAAATCAACACAAGATCCAATACGAGGACTACGTACCACATAAACTCTCACCATACTAGATCGTCTCCAAACCCTAGAAAGGGTCAATCACAAGATATAATCTGCAGTAGCACACAAGACTTAGTGATTTATCCCGTGGTTCAGCTCACCACTAAGGTTTGCCTATATCCACGTTGTTGAGGAAGCCACCAAAGGCTTAAGCTTGCCACAAAGGCTTGTCCTACCCTTGTTCTCAAGTCAAGAGAGTGAACTCTTGGGGTGAGGGGTAATTTCTTAGCTGTAAGAGTGAGGTTACAAACTTCCCTAGGTTGCCACACAAGAGGGCAAGCTCAAGGGCGACGCCTAGCCGGCTAGGAGCAAGCTCCAAGAGTAACAAACCCTAAAATCGTCAGCCAAACGTGAACAAAATGCTCTTAGACTTTGAGAACCAGTGGATCTACTCTCCAATTGAGTTTTGCTGCCTTTTCTCTCAAGGTTTGATGGTTGGAATCAAGGATTTGCTTGAGGGGTGAAGGAGCAACAATGGAGGGAGGGAGAGAGAGAGAGAGAGAGAGAGAGAGAGAGAGAGAGAGAGAGCTCTGGTCTGTCTGCCTGCGAGTTGTGTCGAGTGAGGAAGCAGATGACCATTGTGGGACAAGTCTGGAGGTATAAGTACCACCTGAGTCTCAACGGTCAATAATGGGTGGCACTGCCGCCCTGGCCAAAACAGGTATTATGTAGATCTGTTTTGCATGCTGCTTTGGCTATGAAAGTGGGTGTTATTCTAGAGAGATGAGCATCTAGTTGCAGAGTTGACCAACTGTTCTTGAATTCTCCTTTATAGTACGGCTTTTACTAAACTCAATATTCAAAATAAATAAATATGAAACTTCCTTGAGTTGGGATCAACTCACATTCACAATTTTGGGTACCTGCAACCTGTTCATCATCCTCAATATTTGATTCCCTACTTATTATCTCAATAAATCTCATTAGTCCTCTAATTAATTTAATAGTCATTAACACCAAAACCCATATTAGGGCTTGATTGCACTTACATATTCTCATAATATATAAGCCTTTTAGTTAATTATTATATATTTCTATAGATGTCACTGTCAATAATTTAATACAACAGAGTTTTATTTTTAGCGAAACAAATACGGAACATTTCCACAAAAGCTTATGAAAACGAATGCATGGCTATCATCGTGGCAGTGGATAAGTGGTGCCCATATCTCCATCTCCAACAACAGGAGTTTGTGATTAGAACTGATCAATAAAGGCTCTTTTTAAGCTTATGGACCTCCAATTTAGAATTGTCTTCAAGCAGGGATCAACTAATATATATGGCTGCTGATGCTTTATCTATGGTGTCATGCTCCTAACTTTAATAAATTCTAGTAGGGGCGCAAGCCCCTCCTATTCGTTCAAAAAAAAAAAACAGGAAGATCTCGAGGCTGTGAAAATAGGTGTTATTAGAGACGGTTACTTGAATTAATGATACCCCAATTCAGAGTTTTGTTTCTTGGAGCTCAGTCGGCTGTAGCTTATGCACACAAGAAAACACAGTGAAATAATGAATATATAAACCAGTTCTGCATGCAATGCAACTACATTCAAATTATAAGAGAAAGCACAGAGACGTGTCGCATGATCTCTTTGAAGTGATTCGCCAGAGATTTCACAGCGTGCTGCTGCATCGGATCACACTCCGTTCAGAGCTGCAAAAAATAAAGGGAATTGAAAAGAAGACAACGTCTTCGCACAAGTGGCGTCTACGCCTGGTTATTAATCTTAATCCATGGGCGGCATTGCTGTATTTTCAAGTAATTAATTAAAGAAAGCAAACTACGTACACGGGACTGCTAATAAATTGTACGTAGCAAATTGTTTTCTGAATCTATTAATCAGTTGAACAGGTATCCCGCGCCCGCTGCGATCAAATGGACAGAACCACGTGATACAGAGAGATGACACACGAATAATAAGCTGTCATCACTAGAAATCGTCATCAGTGTGCATGGAGCACGTTAATGGTACTGCTAGCCAGTACGCTTTTGCCGACGTGGCGCCACCAGCGCTCGTAGTTGAAGTTGTTAGGCTGGCCTAATTACCTACCAGGCCACAACACAGCAATGTGTTTGTTTAGGTATGTCGTCGACCAGACATGCATCTCCAATAAACCGACACCTAAAAGCTCTGCTCAGCCAAGCAAACATTTTCTGATGAAAATATATATGCCACATCTCGCACAAGACAATAGGATAGTGCTCACAAACATGAGCCTGAATTGTGCCTTCATCACCATTTTAAATTAAAAGCTCCTATCTCCAACACCAAGCATGACACTATGCAGATGATATATATGCATGTCATCACACCATTTCAGAGTAAGAACATTAGGACGAGACAAGAAAGATATATACCGGTGGTGCTGCACTAGCCGGCAAGCTATATTAATTAGCCGTGTTTTTATTCCTCTTCGTTTTCTTATTTATTGTATTTGCTAACTGCTAAAACATGCGTACCCTCCATTCTAAAATATAAGATGTTTTTTATTTTCTAGATACATATAACTTTTGTCAAGGACCGAAAACGGCGACCAGAGGTGAAGGTGAATGGGAGCCTCAAATTTCTTCCGAAATATTTGATCGCTGTCCCAAAATTATCCCAAGCACAAACAAAATTTCCGAAGTAAAAATACCCAGGCCAACTCGTGACAAAAGTAAAAAAAGAATCCTTGAAAAGTTAGAAACCCAACGCAACAGACGGAATACGATTTGGAACTCAAACGATCAAACTGCACACAAAACTGGAGGTGGCGGACTGTCCGCTATAGTACCACATACAGTCTGCTACAGTACCATAGACTATCCGCTACAGTACTGCACAGTCTGCTATAGTACCGCGGACTGTCCGCAGTTTAAAAATCAGAAACCCGAACTTGCTGGATCGGTTCTGAGTCTTGGAGAAAAATGAACGGCGGACTGTTCACGAATAATTCCCAGACTGTCCACAGTTCGAACACTCAGAAACACCCGAAACCACGCAGAACTGTCCCCGACACCCGGACTGTCCGCAGTTCACTGGCGGACTGTCCGCGAATCGCGAATCAGCAAGAACAGAGAGCTCTGAAAATCGTCTCCAACCAAAAATCCGATTGTTGAGCTATCAAATTACAACCAATTGCCACAAGATTTTAACCACATGGTCACAAAGCAATAAGTGAGCTACCTCTAGCTCTAGGAGATCATCGCCCAATTTAAAGCCAATCAATGGGAAAATTAAGAGGGCGAGGGAAAAGGGATTTCTTAAAACCTAGCCACGAAATCAACCTGATCTATGAGCTCATGAGGATTTAGTTGATTTCCTTCGGTGGAAAGCCTTCACTCACGTCATAGCTCAAGCCAACGCAAAAAGAACGAATCAAATCGGTCTCAAAATAGCGAATCGAGGCTAGAATGAGAAGGGGGAAAACAATAACGCGAAGAACACGAACGCGAATCACACAATCAAGGTTTGCGTCGCGATTACCCCAGGTGAGCCGACCGTCACGTTCGTGAGCGGTGGTGTGATTCGCCGGCGTCTCGCCCCGCTAGCCCATGGTGGATGCCCACTGTATCGATTGCGCCATCGATCTGGAAGAAGCTGTGGAAAATTACGGTGAAAGAGTCACGCCGGGATGAAGTTTTTGGTACGCATCTGATGGCCTGCACGCAACATGATCTCTTGCTCGGTTCCTCCACCCATCTTTATGAAAGATCGGGTAGGTTCTGGGAATCAGAATCTGACGCGGAGTATGAAGATCGAGGGACCGTCAAGGACCGTTCGCGAGGGGAATCTCGTGTTGTTTGGCGTGCGGCCGCGGTCTCTACGGTGGCCGAGCGGCCGCAACCTCTGTCTGTCTCAACGTTCAGGGCAGCTACATCAAATATCGGGGCTTCCTCTCCATCTACAAGGCCAACCCGTGCGCCATGGACGAAGCTCTGGAAAGGTCCGTTACCTCCTCGACGGGTCTCGCCGGCGAGAACATTTGGAGATTTCATATCCTGCCGGCCATGGATGCCGCTCCAAGCAAACAAGGTGGCGATCCGATTTCTGTGGGCGTTCGAATCACGAAGAGCCCGCACCGTGCTGAGGGACCTCGATCAGTAGGGCCTAATCGGGCCCACTCCAAGCGATCGATGGCCCCATCCTCCACACGTACAGTCGAGTCCCAGGAGGCCGCCAACGTGATCTCGAGACCTAGCCGCCGCCTGGTGAACCCGCACATCTTCCTTACTGCCGAGACTACGCCGCAGCTTTCCTAGCATGGCAGGAGATCGTGGCAGATTCAAGGGCCGGTCTGCTCCTGGCTGTGGGGCGTCTGATCGACGTCGTGGTAGGGGTCTGGGACCAGCTGCTGATGCTCACGGGGATGGTCGAGATAGTGGCCAAGGACTTGGTCGCGAGACAGACCGTGACCGGGGCCGTGGTGGTCGTGGGGGGATACCAACTCCTACAGGGCGTGGTGCAGGGGCTGAGTCGCGTGGTCGAGGCCGCGGTGTTCCCAAACCGTCGGCCGGAGCTACTCGTGACCACGAAGATGTGGCGGCTATCAATAGGGGCACTGATGAGTCTGCTGGGAACATTGTTGATGAAGAACAAGAAAACCAGAAAAGGAAAAAGGAAGGAGCAGCTGGTGAAACTTGAGTGCGCCATCTGTACAAAGGAACACTACACAAATCAATGTCCACTGCTTCGAGGTCCCAAACCGACGGTTGCATATTGTGGTGCTGCCGAGGATGGAATGGGTTTCTTTTAGATCCAAGGTTGCCAGAAACAATCAAATGGTTACTCCAATCCAATCAACAGTCGCAGCGCTCATCATGGTAGAAGTTAGTAAGGTTTCTACTTAGCTACTCCAGACAGAATTGGCTAGGATAATTCCAGTACGTTGGGAGTGGGAAGTGCAGGAATAAGATGCTAATTAAATCCTTTGTAGTCCCGTTTCCGTCTATGCAAGAGCTAGAACGTATGATCGCCATTCGTACGATTACTACGAAGAACAAAGAGGGCACCATCATCTTTGAAGAATTTGTTGATGACATCCAACCTATCAAAGTGCTGGAACAAGTCTAGGTGACAATCACTAGAGTGCCCCGGGTGCTCTGGTCTTTTCTCCCTCTGTGGGCGGTTGGGTCCATTATTGGGGCCACACAAAAAGTGGACATGGTGCATCTTCGGGCGACTGGTCAGGTCCGTATCCTAGTGGCAGTACTTGATGTTAAAAAAATACCCAAACAGGCTGATGTTTGTGCCATCAGCAGCGTTTATCGCCTTTTTTTTAAACCTGATGAAGCTATTCAGATTAATGACTTTGATCTTGATGCTAATGATCTGTTGGGAGATGGGGATAATCGTGACGGGGAAGACCGTGTGATGAAAGATGCTGAGGACTTGAATCCGAAACATAAAGACCCTAATCCAAACCCTCAGGACAGCACGCCTTAGGTTCCTCCCCAGAGCATGCCACCTCAGCAATAATCATCCTTGGTGGGAGAAGCTTTGGACCAGGCTTGTGATCAGCTGCTAAATGAGATCAGCATCAAGGTCATGCTTGAGTTAGATGACACGGCTTCAAGGAAGATCTATTCCCCTCTGACAGAAGAAGAGTTTGCAACATATAATATCCTTGTTGATTCTCCTAATTTTATTCAACCTTCTTCTGTGTTTGTGTCATCAGTGTTGAACGTCTCAGCTGGAAATGCTCCTACGGACAATCTTCAGGGTTGCACGGCGAGCGACATTGTTGGGGTCCAGGACGGTCCATGGGGCTCTACATCATCCACTGCCCTCCTCACCGTACTGGACCAAAACGATGCCAGGACCATCCTGCCAACGGCCTCACCATCACCTCTCCAGCAGGAGGCACCACCGGCGTTGGGTACCCTAGAGCCAACACGGGCAACTGGTGATTCCATACCTGCTACCCACCACACTGCCCCGATGCCAGGAGACACATCTCTCGCTACTACTGCCCCCGCCGGTGTGGCGCTGGGGGACGTCACGGCTCCTGCGGACACCGCCCCTACTTCCACTGTGGCGTCGTTGGAGGTCACTACCGCGTCGGTGACAGCACCCACCAAGCTATTGGTTGGGAAGTCTACTACACCGACGGTCAAGGCTTCACCTTCACCACCGGCTCTCGGGATCAAATCCGTGCTTGTTGCACCACCAGCCGAGGAGCAAGCAGGGCCGACCCTGCCTGTGGACGGCCCTATGACACCTACTGCTACTCCTGCCGAGGTGAGGGGTGGTGCTACTTCTGCAGGGGTGAGGAGGAGTGTTTTGCCCACTGCCCCCTCACCTACTACTCCTCCTACCATCGTGTTGGAGGGCACGACGCATAGGGCCCCCTCGCCTGCTACTCCAGGTGCCGCTGTGGCTAGTGCTATGGCTGTAGGGGAGACAGGGGTGCCCGTCTTGTTAGGGGCGACGGAGGACCCCACGACCGCGACGACCACCACTACTGCTGCGTCGCTACCCGGATCCCCTACAGCTCCTTCACAGCCGGCCAAGGCTTCACCGATAGTGGGGGTTTACAAACCCTCAGCGGCTGCTCCTCCTATTAAAGAGTTGCGACGGAGCTCCAGGAATGCGGCGATGGCCGAAGTCCACACCCTACTGAAAGGTCCTAATATGGCTAGAGGGGGGTGAATAGCCTATTAAAAAATTCTACAAACTCACTAGAGCAAGTGGTTAGTAAATAACAAAGCGAAGCTTTTTGCTCTAGCTCTAATGGGGTGTTTGCAAGCCACCTACCCAACAATTCTAGTTGCTACAATCACTATGCACACAAGAACTAAGTCTCTACAAGTTACACTAGTGAACCAAGCTACACAAGGCAAAGTAAGCAACTAAACTAATTACACTAGTTTGCGGTAAGTAAAGATAGGATGAGATATTTATACCGCCGTGTAGGGGATGAACCAATCACCAATATAAACAATCAAGCACCGGGAGAATGCCAATCAAACACAATTGATACACCAATTTTTCTCCCGAGGTTCACGTGCTTGCCGGCACGCTACGTCCCCGTTGTGTCGACCAACACTTGGTGGTTCGGTGGCTAAGAGGTGTAGCACGAACCTCGTCCTCACTAGAACACCACAAGAACCGACCCACAAGTGAGGTAACTCAATGACACGAGCAATCCACTAGAGTTACATTTTGGCTCTCTGCCGGGGAAGGTACAATACCCCTCACAATCACCGGGAGATGTCCACGAACAATCACCAACTCGTGCCAATCCTCCACTGCTCCAAGCCGTCTAGGTGGCGGCAACCACCAAGAGTAACAAGAAAACCGCAGCTAGAACGATCCCCAAGTGCCACTAGATGCAACCACTCAAGCAAATACACTTGGAATCACTCCCAATCTCACAAAGATGTTTAATCTATGAAGGCGATGAGTGGGAGAAGTTTGCTTAGGATCACAAGGATGTCAAGTATGCTAGAATGCCAAGAGCTGAGCCTTAAGCCAGCCAAACACGTATTTATAAGCCCCTCAAATAAATAGAGTCGTTGGCTCTTTCACTGGACAAAACTCGGGGTCACCGAACGCTATTAAAGGGGCACCAGACGCTCAACACATGCGTTCGGTGCTCCAAAGTCAGCCACGTGTCAGGGTCTAACGGTAACCTGCAGAGCACCGGACGCTCCTAAGTTGGCACCGGACGCGTCCGGTGCACACCGGTCTCAAACGTAGGGAGGTTCGCAAAACGCGCAGGGCACCGGACGCTGAGCACCGGACCGTCCGATGCTCATCGGACTTAAACCCAGGGAGCACTGCAAAACGGACCTCACACCGGACACGTACCACCGGACGCACAAGCCTGCGTCCGGTGCCTATCGTCTGGTGCCTTACCCTAGCTGGGCCAGGCACTGACTACACCGGACGCACAGACTCAGCGTCCGGTGCCTCAGTGGCCAGCGTCCGGTAGCGAGAAACACTCCCATGACTTATCCAATTTTCCCCACCGGCGCAAAAGAAGATATACACTTTATTTTCTCAAAAAGCGCCGACAGGGACTCCGAAATGGTGTCGATGGGTTCAAACTATGGTTACAGGTGGAAGTATAGGAATCAAGGTCAATGATGACATTGGACCCTACTTCCAAACCAAACGTGGACTCCAACAGGGAGATCTGTTGTCACCTATCTTATTCAACATTGTCGCGGATATGCTAGCTCTTCTTATTAACAGGGCAAAAGCTGATGGTCAAATAAGAGGTGTTATACGCCACCTAATAGATGATGGTTTGTCCATATTACAGTACGCGGATGACACCATTATCTTTCTTGATCACGACCCATAACAAGCGCAGAATCTGAAACTGTTGCTTTGTGCCTTTGAACAGCTATCAGGGCTGAAGATAAATTTCCACAAGAGTGAAATTTTCTGCAATAGAGTGGCAAAAGAGATGGAATCATTCTACACTAATCTCTTTGGATGCAATGCTGGTGAATATCCCTTCCGTTATCTTGAGATTCCTATGCATCATAGACAACTCCTAAACTCCGAATGGAGTAAAGTAGAAGATTGTTTTAAATAAAAACTCTCTTGTTAGAAAGCGAAGTACCTATCTTATGAGGGAAGATTAGTATTTCTTAACTTAGTCCTAAGCAGCCTGCCCATGTTTATGGTGTCTTTCTTTGAGATTCCCAAAGGAGTCATAAAGAAACTGGACCATTATAGATCAAGTTTTTTTTGGCAAGGTTCCTCTGACAAACATAAATACCGCATGGCCAAATGGGACATTATTTGCCGTCCCGAAGACCAGGGAGGACTAGGTATCTTAGATTTACAATTGCAAAATAAATGCCTCCTAGCAAAATGGCTGGTTAATCTATTGAATACAGAAGGTATGTGGCAATCTCTTCTAAGGAATAAATACCTAAGTTCCAAAAACTATCCCAGGTCATAGCTAAGCCCAATGACTCTCATTTTTGGAGAGGCCTCATGCGCATCAAAGAGGAGGTGTTGGCAAAGTGTTCTTTCGATATTAAGGATGAAACCACAGCTAGATTTTGGGATAATACATGGGTAGGTGATAAGTCTCTGAAAGTTCGCTATCCATCTTTATATAATATAGTGAGAGATCCTCACGCTACTGTCTCAAAGGTTATGAACACTAGCCCACTGAACATTACATTTCTTTTAGGAGGGCTTTGGTGGATAATAAACTTACAGAATGGCTTAGTTTAGTAGCAAATGTCTTTCATGTCGAACTGGTGGACGGATCAGATTATTTCAGATGGAGTTTAACCAGATCAGGTTTATTCTCTGTCGGGTCCCTGTATCTCCATCTTATAGATACAAAAATACCTTTTCGTCATAGAAAGATTTGGAAGATAAAAATACCTCTAAAAATAAAAATTTTTTTTTGGTTCCTGCAAAGGGGTGTCGTCCTTACCAAAGACAACGAAAAAATTGGAAAGGGAGTTAGAAGTGTATATGCTGTAATGGAAATAAAACTATTCAACATTTATTCCTGGATTGTCCCCTTGCCAAGCTGTTTTGGAGGTTTATCTTCTATGCTACTAACCTGGCTCAACCTAGATCAATCAGCCACATGTTTGGAAATTGGCTATCTAATCAAAATAAAAAGATTAGAAATTTGATTTGGGTGGAGGTGGCTGCTATATTTTGGGTTATTTGGAGATGACGTAATGATGTGTTTTAATAGAATAAAATCTAACTCTATTATGCAGGTCATTTTCAGGGGAGCGTACTGGTTACGCTTTTAGGTCCAATTGCAGCGTGAAGAGCAAGTCAAGGACGCGCTCTCGATGATGAGCAAGAAATTAGAATTCATTGCTTTAGAGTTATCCAATAAAGGATGGAAACATTTATATTGTTTGAACTAGCGTCCTGGCCGTTTTATAAGACTATGGCTTTCTTTTTTGCATTTTATCTAAGTTTTTGTAATAACGGGCTGTGTATATCTTCGGATGTAGAGGCCGAATTTTTATCCATTATCTAAATAAACTTAGAAATAGAATCCCATAGGACACGAGGAGGTTAAGGCCTCCATTCCCACTACAAAAACTCAGCGCTTACACAAATTCTTGGATTTGTGGACCTCTCTCACTAGAACCCTAAGGGGAGGGGAAACTAAGCAGAGATGAATGAAAATGGAGGAGTTGAGGTGGGTTGGGGGCAGGCACCTCTTATTTATAGGCCTATTACACATTCTATAAATGTCACTAAATATTTTTGAGCAAACTAGCTAGCCACAGGGGGCATTCTAGTCCAACTCGACATAACCTAGATCTGACGGCCACCGCGTTCTTCGTGAGGTAGCTTAGCCTCAACGCTAACTCCTCGATGCCGCCACGTGTCGTCTATTCCTCGAAACCTCCGCCTGGGTTTTGAGGCCCAAACCTGTGAAACCCACCGCGAGTAGCGTACTTCATACGCTTCCCCTGCCACTCGACACATGTCATCGTCGTCCTCGACCGGCTGACCCGCCAAGTCCTCTTGAGCCTCGCTCGACTCGCACGTCTGCCATCTTGACTTGGTCAACACGATTACTCCCATGTACACTTAGATATACACTATGTGCAAATATATAGTAAACACAATGTATTTTGAAATGCAAAACATCTTATAATTTGAAACGGAAGGAATACTAAAAATAAGAACAAGGAACAGAACAAGGAAGGCTGAAAAATCTGCATCAAGGAAGCTTTGCTAGTGGGAGGTGTGTGTGGTTGGCAGTGCACACCTTCGTAGTCTATGCATGTTCCAGTTCTTTCCACTTCAAATTTGGGTGCCTATGTTTTTTAAGCAAATTTGGATAGCTCCTTCTAGGTATTCTGAAGGAAAAGCAATGCTATATATGGTCTGGTCATCCACTAGTTTGCAGCATCCGTGAAGCTAGCTGGCTGGGCAAGCACTTTTGTCACTTTGTGTTCGATATTGCTTTAGTCAATCCAGTAAGGATTCATTAACATGTCTAAATCCTTTGAACACACCAGTTGCATAGAGTGGTCAACTGCTTCAATGCCTGCAATGCAAGTGGCCAGCTGAAAGGGAGACATAGTTTCTGAACTTTCTCACAGGAAGCATGCAGCCATTTCAGGCTGAGGTTTTTGAGCAGAGTTGGCATCAAACTGGCCATCCTCCACAGCAAATTGACCCGTCATCTATGCCCACTAACCTGCACAATTTCATCATCGTTTGAAGACTAACTATGCAATGCACAAATCAGTATAAATTTATGAAAAAATTAATTAAAAACCAAAGCATTGGCCGACGCTGTAAAACGACCTTGAGCAGTTCCCCCCATTAGCAGGCATAGAACTAGAAGTGCCCGTGACGACCTACATGTTCCAGATCATGTAGTATAATAAACACGGGAAAGTGAGTGTCAGTGCAGAGAAAAAGGTCGAGCTTTTTCATGTGATTATATACGGTGATATCCAAATCTCCGGTTAATTTAAATTGCCTGAAAATGACGCAGCAAAGCAGCAACAATTCCTGCTAAAAGCTACGGCCACAGTTCAGCCAGTACTGCCACCTGCAGGCTGCAGCATTTAAGTTGTCCTAGAATATTCAGGGCAAAACAAAAAGAGGCAAAAGGGGTTTCCATTTCTATGTTTAATTTTCAGTAGATGTTGGATGGATTCTATATAAAGATGAATTTATGATATTGCGTGCTGAAAGCACTCCCGCTCTCCAAGAACATACCTGATCCATTGTTCTTTTCCTTCAAATAAATTTCGTCCAAAAGTTAAAAAAATGAAAAAAGAAAGAAAGAAAAAAAAGAAAGTGGCGGATATATATAGAGTCCAAAAAGGCATGTAGTCTGTCTGGTCAGCACTACCTCAACCATGTTCTGTCCATTTTGGCCACCACATCATACTGTCGATATATATATTGGTCGATCGATCAGTTGATGCGCTGTATGTCACTTTGAGACATGAGTTGATGGCACTTGTGATCAGCCTCCAAGGGAAATAGAGTCCAGCAGCTAGCTGTGAAAGGGAAATCTACAGAACGGTGGCCATGTCCATTATCAGAATTTTCTCGATTCAGTGTATACAAGATGCGACAAGGTTGATGTAACAACGCGGGTTACTGGTTTTGTTAAGGGTAGCATATAGTGACTTGCTTGTCCAATATCAAAATTGCAGCCGGGACTAAAGAGAGACCTAGGACTTTAGTCTTGGTTGTAACGGTCACCAAGACATATTAGTGTGGATTGTTTTTGTTCTAGTTTTTTAACTCAATAAAATTAGGACTAAAAATGAAGACTTTTGTCCTGATTCTATAGTCCCGGTTCCCAATACCGAGACTAAATAGAGTTAGGAACCAGGCTAAAGGCCACTTCTCAAGTAGTGGCTGTTTAAGTATTTTACAAAATCATAATGCAGTGGCCACCATCACTAGATAAAAAGATGTATACTTGGTAGATTGCTATATGATTCCATAAATTCGATTGCAAGCGTGGTACGTAGCTTTAAAAAATATAAATATTTAAAAAACAAAGTAAAAATTATTACATTATTACTGGAAACCGTAATATGTCCCTCCTCGATTTTATTTTAAGGTCGTTTTGGTAGAAAGGAGTGTTATACGGATACTCTAAGGGGGGTGACGTATCCGTATCCGATACTAGTTGTCGGATACACGGATACTCGGATATACCATTTTAGTGGTTTTTTTTTGAGAAAGTGTGTATCCGCGTATCCGATATATATTGTATCGGATACTCGTACTCGTACTCGTGTAACGTAGACAATGCAAGGAATTTTCGGCTGTCACATAAAATGCGTAGGGAAATGATGAAACACAAATAAGTGGGTGTTGCACTTCTACCATCGGCTCAACAACATCTGGAAAAAATTTGTACAGTAATGGCTTTTGTTGTTTATTTCTAGAGACTAGACAGTACGTTTTTAAGCAATCAGGGAAATTCTGTTTTTTCGATAGTGACACATGCATATGTGGCATGCTTCACACATTTACTACGTCGTCAGCCCATCGGGTCCGGCAATGAGGATGATGTAGAATATATGCATTGATATTGATTGATTTGGATGGAACCGATGTAGAGCATGAGACCCTAGCCCGATCGAGGATGCAGAACAGGAGTGCTCCAGCTGTATTTCTATATAAACCTATTCGCTTGCCTAAAAACTGAATTACTGGCAGATTCGACTGATAAATTAAAACGAACGGAGCTAAACTGACTAACGGGTCATATAGTAACAGTGTAACACACAAACACAGAAGTGCATAGCACACGCGCGACAACTAGGTGGGGGAGCATGCAACATCTGGTAGTCTAGACCGATGAATTATAGATCATCGATCAGATACAAATACAATATAATCAATCAGCAGTTTGCCTTCACCAGTCACCACCGCGATCGAGCTCCTTCGGGGTATTGAGATGTTGATGAGGGCACGATGCAAGCCGATGGATCGATGATGATGAGTACATACAGACGACCACATGGATCCAGCTGACAGATCAAACACGGTAATATTGATTATTGATGAATGGGCTAACCAACCAGAGAGACTAACCTGTTCGATCTGTCAGATAGATAGCTAGGTTATCGGCTACAAATATTTGCCACAGCAATTCCAACAGTTTGGTTATTCTTTTTGTAGAGGTAATTTTAGTATTTGTATAGCAAAAAGTGAGCTCTAACAAAAGTGCTATCTGATTTTGTAAAATAAGAAGCTGACTATCCCTTAATTTTTGATGGTCATATGTAGCCAACCATGTGTGCTTGCCATCTGATGTAAACTAGCAAAGCTGTTGTGGATCTCTTTTTTTTTTAGAAGTTTTCTATTTTATAAAATATCTATATAATGAAATTTGGCTACTAACTTTTAGGACAAATGTTAAAAGACTGCAGGTGCACTCGATAGGTACGTACTTCCTCCATACTCATAAAGAAAGTCGTTTAGGACAATGACACGGTCTTCAAAGCCTAACTTTGACTCCTTGTTTTTATAAAAATATTTATCAAAAAGTGGTATATTTATTAAAGTATTTTTCAAGATAAATCTATTCATATGGTTTTCATATTTATAAATTCAACAACTTAAAAGTTATTCATGGATTATATTTCCAATATTTGACCAAAATCTTATCCAAAACAACTTTCTTTATGGGTACCAGGGACCTTGCATTGTACTTAGCTGGACAGCCTATTTATTACAGAAATTCGGTCTATACATATATGAGTCCGGCCAGTTGTTCGGTCTAAACACGTTACCGTGCCAACCGGACTGTGCACGTACGCACGCATGATGAGCCAAAGAGACAATTGCTTGTAGCCGTGGTTATCGCGATCGATAAGGATGCACTAGTCTTAGTTACGTGGACAACAGAGCATATATATAGCCATAGGAGAAGGAGTTATTAATTAACATTCATCTGAGGTTATCAACAACAGACGCAATATTTGTAGCATCGTCTCAATTGAAAAATAGCATGTGTGTAGATAGATGCTTACGCGGTCCTTAGCTTCCTCTTTGTTTGTGAGTGGTGCATTTAATTTGGCACCCATAGCATATTTTAGAGCAACTCTCCATTAGACTAAACATTTTTTCTCAAAAATATTAATATAAGAGATCGAGAAAACAAAATTAAAAAGGAGAGCGGATGCCTGTTGCTGCAGACCGAGAAAAAACTCCTCCATCTCTTTCACTAGTACTGGCAAATGGAGCCCACATGTAAGTCACTCATAAAGTTTCCCTTCTCTCCTCTCCTCTCGAATCTCGTGGACGGCCAAAGACTTGGCGCTGATGCGGCCATCCAACCTGGCGCATGTCGCTGTGGACATGGAGCCAAGCTTGTCACTGCAGATGCGAAGTCGAGCTCGTGGTTGGCGAGCTGCCACCCCGCATGGAGCTTACCTGGCACATGGCCTCACGGACGAATCCATAAAAATATTTAGAGGTCTTCTTCTATCTTGAGATAGTTTCATCCTCTTTCTAAAATGTATTAATGACAAAAATTTGTAGGAGGAGCCGAGGGGCTAAGGGGGCTCCATGGATTCTGCGGCCATAGGGGGCCGGGGTTGGAGCCACAGTAGCCCCACGCTGGCTCCGTCGCTGCATGGCCAACACAAAGCTTACCATAGGCGAAGCTCAGTAGTGGCCCGATACAACGCGCAGTGTAGTGGGAGTGTTGAGCCCTATGGCAGTGAGAGGGGAGGTAAAAGAAGGGGGGGTTAAGAAAAACAGACTTTTCTTCACCTATATTTGTGGGAGGGAGGGGATTTCGAGGGATTTGAGAAAAAATTAAGAGAAGGGGATTGGAAAGGGAATGTGTTGGAGCATATTTTCTAGCGTTGATCCCCTATTTCCCTTTTTGCTTGTTATAGAAAATGAGGATTGGTTTTAATCAATCTGATGGAGTTGCACTTGCTTCCTTTAATTTCCTAGCCACATATAAGAGTCGTTTTATGCTAGTTAAGTTTTTTGTGGTGGAAACTATTATTCTTTGAGCGGTAAATGACACATATCTATCAACAATGAGACGCCCTGCAATCTAGGTCAGCCTTTGGGCGGTGCTTATAAGATAGGATATTGTGTGTGTCATGGATAAGCTAAGGTTAGTTTCAATGTGAGTTTCATTTATATTAAATAGATTGTTACATAGGTATTTTTTATGACATGACAATGTATTTAACAAGAGAGAGAACAAATGAGTTATGAAACTCTCTTAACACAGTTACCAAGTCTCTATAAGTTTTAAAATTAAATGATTTTGAAATCATAGAATGAAACTCTCCATTAAAAGTGGAGATGTTTCATCCTAGTTTCATTTCATTTTCGTATGACATAATACTTTTGAAAACAACACCATAAAACTCACCATTGAGACTGACCCAATATAAGTGTCTACATTTGTACTGCATTTTCATTTATTTTTTTTTTGTTTTTTTAAGAGGTAAGCGTATGCATTTAATTTATTTTCTTACTTTCCAGGATGCAAGTAT
This sequence comes from Sorghum bicolor, assembly GCF_000003195.3. Taxonomy (NCBI): domain Eukaryota; kingdom Viridiplantae; phylum Streptophyta; class Magnoliopsida; order Poales; family Poaceae; genus Sorghum; species Sorghum bicolor. The sequence continues at coordinate 9,612,873 of NC_012879.2, read as the reverse complement.
GCATGTAGTGTCTTGTTGGTTTCTATAGTAGAGTAGTAGCTAGCTAGCCAGCTCAATAAAAAGTGTACAACAACAACGACGTCTCCAAAAGGCCGCCTGAATGGGCGAATGCCAGGCTCAATGGCTCATCATCAGCTAGCGAGGCGTCGGCTTACTTACTCCCGTGGCCTGGAGTTTTCTACATCCACTTGTGTGTACACCAACGGCGGCGGGCGCGCGTCGCCAAGGTCAGCAGCACCATCACCATCACGTCGATGGAGTGCGACCCGCGCAACCATCCGCGCCGTCACCGCGGAGCTCGGAGCTCCTGTATGACGATGTATATATGTGCACGTAAGTATCATTATATTGGTCCTTCACCACAGAGACGAAAATACGTACCGTAGCGCGGACGGAGCGGATCGATACGCGTAGTATATCTTCTCTGTATCTCAAAGCACTTATATTTTGAGAGATTTGAAGTGGAACAGATAATACACGGATACGAGGGCTTGTTTGGATGTTGTCGGGTTCACTTCAATCCATGTGTGTTGGTGTGAATTAAGGTCTTGTTTGGATGTTGTCGGATTCACCTCAATCCACATGTGTTGGAGTGGAATTTAGTTCAAGTTCCACTCCAATTCACTCCAATACATGTGGATTGATGCGAATCCGACTACATCCAAACAAGGCCTAAGGTGGAATTTAGTTCAAGTTCCACACCAATCCACCTCAATACATGTGGATTGATGTGAAATAACGCCTAAGGCCTCGTTTGGATGTAGTCGGATTTATATCAATCCACATGTGTTGAGGTGGGTTGGAGTGGAACTTGAACTAAATTCCACCCCAATCCACTCTAAATGGATTGAGGTCAATTCAACAACATCCAAACAAAGCCTAAAGATTTTTATTGGACGCCGGCCGAAAGTGGTGGTACAGTAGTGTCAAAGCTCAATATCGAAGCAGAGCTATGTGTTGGGAAGAGGCTCTCCGCACTCCCCAGCAGTACGATGAATAGAGAACCTTCTCACTCGGTGCCGTGAGAGGTCTGAGCTCCGACGAGCAGCGGGCTCAACAGTAGGTGAACACAATGAATGCCCTCTCTTATTAATGGCGGTATCACGCCCCTTATATAGGGCCCGGAAACCGACCCAATGACATTTACATAAATACCCCGTGACGGTGGGGGAATATTCCAGCATATTCTTTCATCGCAGTCTACTGACCCTAATACACCCGCGTAATTTCACATTGCAAACCCTTCGTTCATCCTTTGACTGGGGCCTCAGCAGGTCGGAGGCTTGGATCCTCCGCCCAGTTGCGGATCCTCCGACGCTTTGGTGTCGGAGGTTCCGCAGCCCGGCTGGACGAAGGTTGCTCGACCCGGCCACCCCGGGAGTTCCTCCTTAGCCTGGTCCAGTCGGAGGTTCCTTGGCCTGGCTGCGTTCTCCCGCCATCCTCGGACCCGGGAGGGTCGGAGGTTCCAACCTTTCCTCGCTCGTGGACCTCCGCCGGTGTCTCAGTCCCTGCACACACACTTTGCACGACCAGACGAGTCGTCAACATTAGCATTTCCCGTCGAAGGATATCCTCCGACGTTTCAGGCGTCGGAGGTTCCTCAGGTGAAGGATAACCTCCGACGCTACCAGGGGGAAGGATGCAGCTTTTCCCCAACAGTTCCCCCCTTTTTGGGCTAATGGCACTCCTGCGGTCCATGTGCTCAAAAACATGCTACGCTGCGGAGACTATGAGCATGGTTGCTGCCTTCCCCCCTGGTGCGCAGGATGTGTTTGTTAGCAAATGTTGGGTAACTGTTTCTTTTACTTAGTCATAAATTTTCTTGGTTTCTTTATTTTGCCGGGATCCTCCGATCATTGGTGCTATGTTAGTCTGATATCCTACGCGCGTTAGATTGCGGAGGATTGCGGAGGATGTTATTGCCGTTGGAGTTAGCCGTTGGCATTGACGAAGCGCAACGGTCTGGCCGATTCCTCCGCTTATAGCCGTTGGGCGCGGGGAATCGCAACGGCCGCGCGGTCGCAGGCCCCCCCCTATAAAAGGGGATGCTGGGGAGCTTTGAGCTCTCACCCCTGCTGCTCATTGCCTGCACACCTTCCTTCGCTACATCTTTCTCTCTGAGCTGCTCGCGTGCGTTTTTGTTTAGTTCTAAAGTATTGTCGGAGGTTTTACGGTGGCTCAGCTTCCTTCACCGCGTCCTTCGAGGTCAGATTTTTCTGGTCCTTTGCGCAATTTCCTTAGTGTGAGGTCTGGAGGTTGGCTGCGGAGGTTTGAGGAGTGGATGCTTGAGGTGGCCGCAGCTCGAGATTTGGAGGAGACGTTATCTGACGTCGAAGCTTCTGTTGGTGACTTGATCAGTGCGAAGGAGTTTGAGGAGATGGCGGCGATTACTTTTGAGTTCGGGCAGTCGACTGTGAGGACGGAGGATATCGCTGACATGGTTGAGGCTAGGTTTTTCAAGGATGGTCGGGCGGAGGCTCCTCCTGCGGGTCAAACGGTGCCTGCGCCTGGTGAAGGTTATGCTGTTGTTTTTAGGGATTTCTTCACCTGCGGGCTTCGGATGCCTCCATATCATTTCCTTCGCGAAGTGATGGAGAGTTTCAACGTGGAGCTACAGCATTTCAGTCCCAATGGGATACTAACACTTAGCAAATTCGCCTGGGCGTGTGAATCCTACGGAGCAATGCCCCACATTGATACTTTCTGCTCGTATTTTGAACTTCAGCGTCAACCTAAGAAGGTGAAGGATGCCGAAGGTGTTGAGTGCATTGCGCAGTTTGGAAGCTGCGCGTTCATGCCGCGCCGCACAATGCCTGGGCCAAGGTGCGAGATCTCCTACTGCCAAAAGGGCAAGTGGGAGAAGGATTGGATGAGAGCATGGTTCTACGTGAAGACCCCCGCTGCGTCGAAGACTTTAGATGACGGCAGCGTTGATAAAGTTTATCCTTACGCGTCGTTGATGAAGGAGCTGAAGCCTTTCTCGAAGGTTGATCCTTCGCAGGAGATGTCGGAGGAGCGACTGGCTTGTGATAAGGCATTTGCGCTGGCATGCCGATATTCCGGAGGCCGGGATTTGGTTGAGGAGATGGTCGCTGCTGACTACTGGCCCCTTGGCCGCAGGACCGATGAGTTCACCATTGAGATGGTGCAAGTCCCTGTGTTTGGCCCTCCGGAAGGTTTGCCGTTTCCCCGGTTTGGCGCGGGTATTTCGGAGGATGAGACCAAGGAGTCCTTCCTTGATCGAGTGGAGGTTTCCACTCGGAGGATCGTCGGGAAGATTTCGGAGAAGGAGTATCTCCAGCGGAGGTCTGCACTGGGCACGATGCCCCGCTTTAACCGAGTGTTTGAGGAATTGGGGATTGAATATGAGGATTACGTTGTTCCTCCGGATGTTTTGTTGGGGTTGGAGAAGAAGAAGGATTCCTCCAAGGCCGTTGCTGCGGCGGAGGCTAGGAAGAGGAAGGGTGGCGGCGCTGTGAAGCAACTTGCTAAGAAGCGCAAGGCGGAGGTTGTGTTGGAGACTCCTGTGGAGTCTTCCTCCGCTCGCTCTTCTGCTGCCGAGTCCAACTCGGTGGCTTCTGTTCCTGCGGAGGCTGCTCCTGCTGGTGGAGTTCCTGAGGTTGAGGCCTCACGCGCGGTCTCTTCTATACGCGCGCCTTTCGCGTCCCTTCTTGGGGAGGAGTCTTCCGATGCGGAGGCTCCTAAGGCGAGTCCTGCGCGGGAGGCGAATCCTGTGGTGGCCGAGAGTCCTGCGCGGGAGGCTTTGGGTGGAGGAGGATCTCCGCCTAAGGAGGTTCAGGTGAAGTCCAGCGACGAAGCTGAGTCCGCCTCTGTTCGGAGGATCAGGAGGGCGGAGGCTCCCCTTCGTCCGGCTGGTGACGGTATTAATTCGTTGTACATGGGTAATAATTTTTTGTTGATTATTTGTTTTTCTGCAAGTTTTGATTGACTTGGTCTCATGTTTTTTGTTTATCTTTCAGCGGATGTTTTTGCTGGGCTGGCTACCGCGGAGGAGATGGCTAAAGGCGCCAGCGTTGCGCGGGAAGGACTTGCCGTTCCTCCGCCGCGTGAGCCTGCGCCTTCTGCGTTGGCCAACAGGCCTTCGCCTGCTGATGTTCTTGGTCCCGGTGAGTTTCTTCTTTTTGGTTCAACAGTTTGGTTTGTTTTTGGCATTTTATTCTAAGGTTTGTTTTTGTTATGCGCAGGTGCTTCTGATCCTTCGATCACAGGTTGGACCGATGCCTTGCGCGAGGTTCATTCCTTGGTCGGAGGTTCGTGTTCTGGCCTCCGCCAAAGGTTTTTTTTGTTTCTTACGATGTTTTTTCTTACTTGTTTTTGCTTTACAGATCGTTTTCGTCAGAAGCTCCGCGGCATGGACTTTGACACGCTCCTTCGCGTGCAATATGAGCACCATAGCCTTGTATGTTTGTGATTTGTTATATCTTCCTTCGCGGTTTTTCACTCGGAGGTTTGTTGTAACTATTTATTTTTGAGCAGGGTCATCACATGGCTGCCGCCTTGGAGGAGCGTTGCTCCCGGGAGGTTATCTGCCGTGATGAGGCGATTGGTGCTCTGAAGAAGGAGAACGAGACCTTGGAGGCTGAGAAGGCTCGTCTGTCGGAGGAGGTTAAGGAGTTTTCCTCCGTCAGGAAGGAGATTGATTCCCTGAGAAAGGAGAGGGATGACTATAAGGCTGGATCGGAGGTTCTGAAGAAAGAGAAAGAAGATGCCGAAGCTTCGGCGGCGGTCCTCCGCACAAGTGTCGCTGAGGCGGGGAGAGTTAGGGACTTAGCCCTGCAGCGAGCCGAGAAGGCGGAGGACATTGCTGAACGCCTTCGCAAAGAGCTTGACGCTGAGCGGACGTCTGCGGTTGAGCTGCAGACTCGCATACAGAAGGCGGAAGCGGAGGCTGCAGCTATTGTTGGGCTCTATGCCGACTCGCTTGCGAAGTTTGGGGGAAGCACCTCTGCTCCTCCGCCCGGCGGCGATGTTGGGGCTGCCCTCGCATGGCTGAAGTCTCATATCCGCATGCTCCCCGACTTTGTCGGAGGTGCTGTTGATTTTGGGGCTTTGGCCGCGGTTAGCTCCTTCGCTAGGCTTTTACGCCGCGGAGGTTGCTCTCACGCGGAGGGAGTAGCCAAGGAGGAATTTGCTGCGGCGGAGGACGTTGGCGAAGGCACCCCTAGCCTGCGCAAATCTGTCCGGAACTTTATCAGTTCGTTCTGGATTAGGTTTGGGCGGGCTGAGGCGAAGAAGATGGCGGAGGCTCGTCGCGCTGAGGTATTCTTGATTTGGTTTTTTCTTTTTGTATTTCGCTTTGCTGCTTTGCAATGTTACTTAAGATGGGTATTTGTAGGAGATTGCGAAGAAGGAGGCTAAGGTTGACAAGGCCGGTCCTTCGCGTCCACCGAGGGAGGCGCGTCCTCCGACCCGGACTGAAGCGGAGGCTCGTGATGCTGGTGCCAAGGCTCCGGAGGGATCTGGTGCCAAGGTTTCAGAGCTGCCCGAGACTTCTGCTCCTCCTCCGCCTCAGGTGTGAGGCTTGTTAGTTTTTAGGTTTATCTTAGTCTTTTTTGCGTCCAAGCATGTGACGCTTTTTTGTAATTAAGGCCGGAGGTTTTGCTTAATTTGTAAAGACTGTTGAAAATGTAATATATTAAGTTGTTTTCAGATAAGCCTTTGTTTTACACTTTGATCCTGCGCAGGTCTCTGGCGGAGGACCTGCGCACGATCATTTCATTACTCCCCTTTCGATTTTTTACAAAGGGATTTATGTTTCTGGCGAATTGTGGGAGTACTGGCGAGTTGCCTTCCCTAACATGAGATTGGTGGATATGTTCGAGTTTGTTGGATATGATATTGATGGCGAAGGATCTGGATTTATCCAGTCGCTTGCGCGCCGAGGTTCATGGCCTCCGGCTTAGGTGGAGGTTTTTGTTTTTCTTTTCGTTTATCGTAGGTTTTGCTTGTATTTTTTGACATGATTTGATGTGTTTATGTAGTTGCCATATCCTATCCTTCGCATCTTTGGTGAGAGGGATAGGGTACGCTGGGTGGCGGAGGCTTCTGAGGATGTTGCTGAGCCTTTTCTTCAAGGTTTTCCGGAGGTTCGAAAGCTTCGTTTGGCTTTTTGGTTTTATCCGTCGTTTGTGTTGGCTTTGAAGTTGTTATTTTCTGCGCAGGTTGTGAGTTCTGCTCGGTTGGAAGATCTTCCTTCGAACTTTGTCGAAGGAAGTTACGTTACCCCGGTGACGTTCAAGCGTGGAGATTTGTACGCGAGGGGTTATCTAATTGACTGGTGGCGCCATAAGTATCCTACGCGTAGTATAGATGACTTAGTTGATTTCCTTGTTCGTGATTACTGTGATGATCTTAGGCTTTTTCCAGATTCGTATGTTAGAATTGTGCGAGGGTCTTAGAACCTTCGACGTTTTACGGTCGGAGGATGTTTCTCGTTTTTTGTTGTAAGCTTCTGTTATGTACATTGTATATGGTTAATAAAGATCAGACATTTTTACCACATGGTCTCCGCACCTTTTAATTTTGACAACCTTCGCGCTATAATTTGTACGTGACTCATAGATCCTTCGGTTATTTAGTCGAAGGAGGATTTGTAAGTTGAACTTGTACAAGCTACCTATAACCTTCGATCTCATTTTTATTACAACCTTCGCGCTACAGCATTTATATATTGCAACGTCACGGTGGTGTTGATCCTAAGGATGTTTGTGTTACTGTGGCTTGCTTGTTCTTGATGCTTGATGTTGCGAAGGTGTTGTTGATTTTTTCTTGCGCGGAGGGTCGCCGCTTCTTGGCCTTAGAACCTTCGACTTTTTTGGTGCGAAGGATCCTTCGCTGAATTGTGCTATTTTTTTCCTTTGCTCGACTCCCGTGGAGTGTTGTCGAGGAGAACCTTCGGCTATCTGAGTCGGAGGTTCTGAAGGGACGTTACGAGACTTCGTGCGATACCCTTCAGAGACCTCTGAGTCTGACTTCCATTGTTTCTGTTGTGGCTGTACACGACTTTGTGGTCGATGTTCATCACAACGCCGGAGTTCTAGTATTACGAAGCTTCGTGCGATACAAACTTTTGTTGGTGTTGTGAGGCTAACTCCTGCTTCCATGGTGGCCTAGGATTTTTGTTTTTTGACTGCTAGGTTTGCACTCGATGCTCGGGTCTTTGTATACTGATCCTGATTGATGGTGGGGGTAGGGTGAGCCTGGTTTTATAGGCTTTCGTGCATTTATTTTTTGTACTTAGTTAGGTTAAAATTTATTGTCGGGTTATTGATGGTTGTTGTGGTAGTTGGTTTTGTTGTACCTGACTGAGGGTTATTGTAGTTTCGTTTTAATTTAACACTTTGTTTGTTGGGGGTCTGCTTAGGGTAGCAGGATACCTTCGACCTTATTTTGGTGAAGGTTATGTGAATTTTGTTGAGGTCTGTCTTGTGAATGTTAAACCTCCGCCGCCTTTTGGCGAAAATAATATAGTTCCTGATGCCTGATTCTCCTCAGGTCTTTGTCAGGTTTGAAGGTTTTGTTCCTTCTGGCCATGTTGTGATGCCTGAGGAGGACAGGACTTTTTCACTTTTTGGCCATGTTATCCTTGCTGCCCGGCTCTTGGCTAGGTCTTTTGCTAAGGATTTGGTGTTTTTTCACCTTTGAGGACGTTCCGAGCTTTCTTAGCTTTTGGATGAAAGCTGCGGAGGGTCCTTGTGATCACGTGATGTTTTGTCGAATGTTACAGCCTCGTTGCTGGCTGTTTTTCGACTTTTTGGGCTTTGGTTCTGGGGTGGATTCCTCTTTATATCTCAGAGGTTTTTACATAGGTTCTGCCTCGTTAAAAACCTCACCTCCTGGTAGTTGTACCCCTGTGAGGAAAAGAGTGCAGACCTTGGAATGCGAAAAAGTAGAGAAAAAGAAAACGAGCGTATTTAGGGATGTGGATGCCGCCGCTTATTTTGCGGGGGTCATCCTTACACTCAAATGTAAAATCTACGTAGATTGTTGATGTTCCACGTGTGGGTGGAGGTTCTTCCTTCGAGGTCTTTTAGGTAGAAGGATCCCGACCTTCCCGCTTGTATTGCTGTATAAGGTCCTTCCCACTTGGGTTGCAATTTACCAGCGTTTGGGTGATCTCCTTTTTTCCTGAGCACCAGGTCCCCATTTTGTATGTCTTTTCGTACTACCTTGCGGTCTCTCCAATTCTTGGTTTCTTGTTGATACCTGGTGATGTTCTCCACTGCCTCAAGTCTTATTGATTCTAAGGTTTCCTTGCAGTACTCTTCATCTTCAGCCAACTGCTGCTTCATGGGACGCAGGCTTTGATGCTTGATTTCTTCGGGCAACATTGCCTCTTCCCCATACAAGAGCTTGAATGGAGTGAACCCAGTTGTTCTTGAAACTGTTGTGTTATGTGACCATACAACTCTTGGTAGTTCTTCAACCCATTTCCCCTTGCGTAGGTTGAGTAAGGTCTTGGAGATTGCGGAGAATATTGTTCTGTTTGCTCTCTCCACGGCCCCGTTTGACTCTGGGTGATAAACAGATGCGAAAGCAATTTTGGTTCCTATGTGATGGCAGAATTCCTTGAAACTGTCTGAATCAAACTGCTTCCCGTTGTCAACTGTGAGCAAGCGTGGGACTCCGAATCTGCAGACTATGTTCTGCCAGAAAAATTTCCTGATTGTTTCAGAGGTTATGGTTGCCAGTGGCTTAGCTTCGATCCATCTTGTGAAGTATTCGATGGCCACGACGGCGAATTTGTTTCCCCCCTGGGCAGTTGGCATTGGTCCTACCAGGTCCATTCCCCATCTCTGCAACGGCCATGATGCTGGTATGAGCTGAGTTAGTGCTGAAGGTCCTGACTGAATTGGTGAGAAGGTTTGGCAGGCTTTGCATGTCTTCACTATTTCTTCAGCATCTTTAATGTGAGTTGGCCAGTAGAAGCCTTGTCTTAATGCTTTAGCAGACAGTGCACGAGGTCCAATGTGAGACCCGCACATCCCGGAGTGTATCTCTTGTAGGAGTTCTCTGCCCTCGTTTTGTGATATGCACCTCAGCAAAGGTTGGACTACGCCTTTCTTGTACAGGGTCCCGTCAATGAAGGTGTAATTCCTTGCTCTTGCCTCCATCCTCTTGGCTGTTGCTTCGTCATCTACAGCTGTCTCGCCTTTGAGGCAATCAGCTATTGTCTGCCTCCAATCTTCGCTTTCTGTCAGCAGGACTGAGCGAAAGGCTTTTGGCAACGATTCGGTTGCGGGTGTTGCAACAATCTGGTGGAAGGTTCCTTCTGGCAAGGGGGTGTTGTTGGCTGCTGCTTTGGCTAGCTCGTCTGCCTCGTAGTTTTCGGCTCTTGGAATGTAATGCAGGGTGAATCCCTTGAACCTTCTCTCCAGGCCTCTTACGACGGCTAGGTATCTTGCCAGCTCCGGGTTGTGTGCTAGGTATTCCTTCTCCACTTGCCCTGCCACCACTTGGGAGTCTGTTTTGATGAGTAGTGTCTTTGCTCCCGAAGCCTTAGCTTTGTTCAGCCCGAGGATGAGACCTTCATACTCAGCTATGTTGTTTGTTGCTTTGAATTCGAGTCGTATAGCAAACTTTAGTTTGAGTCCAGATGGTGCGATTAGAACGGCTGCCGCTCCTGCTCCCGCTTGACCCCAGGCGCCATCTGTATACAGCGTCCACGGCTGATCGATTACCTTCTCGTCGTTTTTGTTCGAAGGTGTCCAATCTGCCATGAAGTCAGCCAGGGCTTGGGATTTGATGGAGGTTCTGGGGACATAGGTGATATCAAACTGTGATAGTTCGGCTGCCCATTTTTCTATACGTCCGGAAGCCTCTTTGTTCCTAAGGATATCACCCAATGGCTGTGAAGTGGGCACCTTAATCTCATGGCTTTGGAAGTAATGCTTGAGCTTCCTTGATGCACACAGAACCGCGTACACGATTTTTTCTATCTCCGTGTAGTTCAGCTTTGCTCCTGACAGAGCTTCAGATACGTAGTAAACGGGTCTTTGCACCGTTCCCTTACTGTCGCTTGTCTCGTGCACCAGGACACCACTGACAGCGTGATCGGAGGCAGCCACATACAGTAGTAGTGGGGTGTCTGGCTCAGGCACTGTCACCACCAGGTTGGTTGCAATGTAATTTTTGAGATGCCTGAAGGCCTCTGATTGTTCCGGACCCCATTCTGTTTTACCTTCTCCTCTCAACACTTTGAAGAATGGGAGGCTCCGTTCTGCCGATCTTGAGATGAATCTGTTGAGGGCTGCTATTCGGCCAGTCAGCCTTTGCACTTCTTTCTTGTTTGAAGGTTCTGCCATTGACATGATTGCTTTTGTCTTGTCTGGGTTAGCTCTAATTCCTTCGGAGCTGATGATATACCCCAGCATTTTTCCCTTGCTGACCCCGAACACACACTTCTCCGGGTTAAGTTTCAGCCCGGCAGATCTAAGGTTGACGAAGGTTTCCTGCAGGTCCTTGATATGATCTTCCTTGCGCTTGCTCATGACGACAACATCGTCGACGTAGGCTATGATGTTTCTCTGTAACTGACTTCCTAGAACCTTCCCCATCATTCTGGAGAAGGTTGCTCCAGCGTTTTTGAGACCTTCTGGCATTCTGGTGTAGCAATACGTGCCGAATGGGGTTGTGAAGCTTGCCTTTCCTTCGTCTTCTTTTTTGAGCCAAATTTGGTGGTAACCGGAGAAACAGTCCAGCAGTGAGAATCTCTGACAACCAGCTGCTTTGTCCACAGAGGTATCTATCCTTGGCAAGGGGAAGGAGTCTTTGACACAAGCCTTGTTGAGATCCGTAAAATCTATGCACATTCTCATTTTGCCATTTTTCTTGGGGACCAGGACCACATTTGCCAACCATTCCGGGTATATGACCTCTCTGATGACCTTTGCGTCCAGGAGTCTTTGTACCTCTGCCTTCGCGGCTAAGGTTCTTTCTTCAGACATTTTTCTCTGTCTCTGCTTCTTCGGCCTCATCCTCGGATCAATGTCCAGCGAATGCTCTATTATGTCTCTGCTGACTCCTTGTAGGTCAGCGGCACTCCAAGCGAAGATATCTTGGTTCTTTTGCAACACGTCTAGCAATTCGAGTTCCTCCTCTCTACCAAGGGTGGCGGAGATGGTGACCTTCTTATCTGGAACAGCTTCCTGCAGAGGGACACATTTCGTTTCCTCCTGATCAGCCAGGTCTGTTTTCCCCCTTGGCATGTCTGGTGGCTGGGAAGCTTCATGCTGCGTAGAGTCTACGGAGTTTATGTTCCGGAAGGACTTGTAGATTGCTTTCTCTATGTTCCTTGCCTCCTTTTGACTTCCGTGAACCGTTATCACTCCGTGCAGAGCCGGGATTTTCATGCACAGGTATCCCATATGAGCGGCCGCATTGAACTTGTTCAAGAATCCTCGCCCGAATATGGCATTATATGGGTAGTGCAAGTCTACCACATCGAAGGTGACGTACTCTGTTCTTGCGTTCTCCGTTGTGCCGAAGGATACGGGCAAGGCGACCTTCCCCAGAGCATGTATCTGCTTTCCTCCGAACCCGATCAAAGGTGACTCCGAAGGTTGGACTTGGCTTCTACTGAGCTTCATTTGGTCAAAGGTTCCAGCAAATATTATGTCTGCGGAACTCCCTGAATCCACTAAGATCCTGCTTACTCCCCAACCCGCAACATTTGTTGTTATGACCAAGGCGTCTGTGTGAGGGTAGCTTTCCAATCTTAGATCTTCCTCGGTGAAGGTTATTGGGGTTCTGGACCAATCAGTGCATCTCACTGGCCCTTGAACTGCAATGTTGTTGACAAGCCGGAGGTGATCCTTTTTCTGCTTCTTTGTCTGGAACTCCATTGAGGACCCTCCAGCTATTGGTAAGATCATTCCAATCGTGGGCAGGGGTGTATGAGGGCCGATCTGATTATCGGGGTGGGGTTCTGTTTTTGGTGGTGGTGGGGCTTGGAGTAGCTGTAGATGGTTTGGGGGAGGAGGTAGTGACTGCTGGTGGGGTTGCGGGGTTTCGATGTACGTGATATGTGGAGGTCGTGGAGGAACATAGTTTGGTGGAGGGTTGTGGTCCGCGGTTTGCTGGGCTGGGCGCCAAGCTGGCAGGAAGCTGGGATAGTAAGCGGAGGCTAGCGCGCTGGGCTGAAGTGGAGCTGGGTGCTGCTGGCTTGAACCTCCGACATATGAATGGTAGAAGGTTTGAGGGAATGTGTGATTTACTTCCCGAGGTTGAGCAACTGGTATCGGAGGTTGTGGAGCTGACCTGCTCTTGATCCTCTCCTGAGTTTCTTTTGCATCTGGGCAATCTCTGGTGGAGTGACCCTTCTCCTCTCCATGGAAGAAACAATATTGTTTCCGTGGTCGCTGACTTTGATTTTTTCGCCATCCCGCATTTCGACCCCCTCTTCCGGCTTGATTGGGTATGCGTTCCGAGCTTCGCGCTTCCGCTGGCGGACGGTTATTTTCCGGCCTGTCATTTTTCGGTTGCTCGATATTCATCATCTGTCCACCAGTCTCTCGCTGTGGCCGGCGTTCATCCTGACTGAGGTTCTTCTTCTGTGAGTTTCTATCATTGCTCTGCTTCTTCTGAGAGTTTTGGTCTTCCAACCTTTTGCGGTAGTCGTTGTCTGACCTGCAATACTTTTCAAACTCGTGGTACAGCTCGTGCATGGATGCTGGCTTTTCTCTGGCCAAATGAGCCGCGAAGGGCCCTATGCAAGACCCTTGATGGCCGCTTCAATGGCAACCTCCTCCGGCACGCCGGGTGCTCTCGCCTTAGTCTGCACGAACCTTTGGAAGTACTCCCGCAGTGCCTCTCCCTGATTCTGGCGACACTGGAACAGGTCCGTGGAGGTTAGTGATTCAACCGCGAATCCCTGGAAATTCGCTAAAATCTTGTCTCGAAGGTTCTCCCATGAATAGATCGACCCGGGTCTGAGCATCGAGTACCACGCCAAGGCATCTCCCTCGGCTGCGATCACGAAGGATTTTGCCATCACAGTTTCATTCCCTCCAGCTGAGGCCACGGCTGCTTCGAAACTCATCAGGAACTGGCGCGGGTCGGCCTTTCCGCTGAATTTAGGGAGCGTGATAGGTTTGTAGGTTGTTGGCCAAGGCGAGGTCTGCAATCCTTCGGACAAAGGGGAGCGAAGGTCCGACATGCCCCGCAGCATGCCACCGTAGTTTGCCGGTTGCACGTCTAATGTTGGGCCGGCGCTGTTCGGAACAGCGGGCTGAATTGTCGGCTGAGGTGGAGGTTGCATGCTAAGGATTTCTGCCTGCAGGAGTGAAAGCTGCTGCCTGATCTCGGCCGCTTGCGTCGCGGCTACCGCTGCCTCTTGGCTGGCGGCGTAGGCAGCAGCGATCCGGTCTCGCTCTTGCTGAAGGTTCTGCAATTGCGTTTGCAGCTGCTGGAGCTCTTGCGCGGCCGTGGGTTGCGCCGGGTCTGCGGCGGGGGGAGGTTCCTGGCGTGTTTCCGGCTGCTCGTTCTCTGGCTGCTCGCCCTCAGAACCTTCTCCCTCCACGGTCGCGTACGTGCTCCGCGCGGCCCTCCTCGGCCTTCCTCTCCTGGAGGGCTCTCCCCGAGGTCTTGTGGTGCTTGTTCTCTTTCCAGCCATCGCAGGTTATAGTTCGGCCCCACGGTGGGCGCCAATGTTGGGAAGAGGCTCTCCGCACTCCCCAGCAGTACGATGAATAGAGAACCTTCTCACTCGGTGCCGTGAGAGGTCTGAGCTCCGACGAGCAGCGGGCTCAACAGTAGGTGAACACAATGAATGCCCTCTCTTATTAATGGCGGTATCACGCCCCTTATATAGGGCCCGGAAACCGACCCAATGACATTTACATAAATACCCCGTGACGGTGGGGGAATATTCCAGCATATTCTTTCATCGCAGTCTACTGACCCTAATACACCCGCGTAATTTCACATTGCAAACCCTTCGTTCATCCTTTGACTGGGGCCTCAGCAGGTCGGAGGCTTGGATCCTCCGCCCAGTTGCGGATCCTCCGACGCTTTGGTGTCGGAGGTTCCGCAGCCCGGCTGGACGAAGGTTGCTCGACCCGGCCACCCCGGGAGTTCCTCCTTAGCCTGGTCCAGTCGGAGGTTCCTTGGTCTAGCTGCGTTCTCCCGCCATCCTCGGACCCGGGAGGGTCGGAGGTTCCAACCTTTCCTCGCTCGTGGACCTCCGCCGGTGTCTCAGTCCCTGCACACACACTTTGCACGACCAGACGAGTCGTCAACATTAGCATTTCCCGTCGAAGGATATCCTCCGACGTTTCAGGCGTCGGAGGTTCCTCAGGTGAAGGATAACCTCCGACGCTATCAGGGGGAAGGATGCAGCTTTTCCCCAACACTATGTTAATACTCTCTTCGTCAGCACATCGGTCACAGTGCAGTGTGTGATATGTTGTGATACGACGTGGACGAGACGTATAGGATACATCTTGCCAACGTAACCAACAAACTAGCACGACGTGTGTGCTCGCACGTACGACTCTAATAATACGTATATACATATATATACACACACGAGTGTTTCATGGCTTCTGCAAGGGATACGATGTGCAAGAGTCGTCGTAACGTTAACTTGTGAACTTGCATCAATGGGACCTGGCAGTCATGGTCCTGGATGCATGTACACGTACCATGTGCAAGGCCGAAATGGAGAAATTCTGTGCAGCAGGACCGGCCGGAATTGCATTGGCTGGTCCCGAATTCTGCGGATGGCATGCATCGCCGCTCGCACGCTCGCACGCAGATGCATGCGGCGCGTGCATGTTGCTGTGTGCGTGGTTGGTGGTCGAGGTGGACCAAAGATTCCGAGCCTAAACTGCCTAGATCGGTCCGGGAATCTCGTAGCAGCTCGATCTTCTGCCAAAAGATCTCCTACTGGGAACTGGCAGCTACCCTGCCCCGTTGTCCGTTGATGCCTGAACTAGCTATAGGCTCTCTATATATAGCCGCTACGTACGGAGTGGCCCGTAGAATGACTCGGATATCCTCTCACACTACTGTGCCTTTTTTTTTTTTGGAGTCCTCGCACCAATTAGTGAAACTTTTCAAGAGGTTTGGATGGCTGCTGTTGCAACTTTAGCACCTTGGATGGATGTTCATTCATGTTACTGTCTCTAAGAGCTCTGATATATGTCAGCTAAAGAGGTGTGGGATGGGGAAATGAAAATAAGGCAAGATTTCAATGCACAATTCGGTTTCATGGGTTTTTTTATAAGCTTAGTGTTACAATAGCGTTTAAGTATTGCATGGGGTTGTGAAACAAAATGCTCCTGGTATCAAACGAAACATTCCTAGTGTAGTTTCTAAGTTAATTAAAGGGGGGAAAAGATAAGTATGGTGGAAAGATATCACCAAAACTGATTAACTGAACAGAGCTGAACTGATTTAACAAATAAATGTCAGTGAAACAATATTTTTGTGATATATTCGGTTAAGATTCTCTACACTATCTGATGATTGGTGATATATTTATTAATTAAATGGTGTTAACCAAATTCTCAGGTACCGAAAAGATTTACAGTTAAGATAGGGAGTTGTTGGACGTTCAATCTTGCCAAAAAAATTCTGAATTAGGAGTGGGTTTTTGAAACTCTTAAAGATGCTCTAATTCAGAAATTTTAAATATTATATCAACCCTTCCATTGCGACAAATAGTTCAAGTAACTTCTTAAATTTACATCTAAATTACCTCTTCTTTCATTACTATAAATAATAAACTAAATATCCCTTAAATCTACATGTAAACTACTAGCATATGCTATTATGTAAAATTTGATTTTTAATAATAATAATTACAATTATATATGATTATAAGTTATGCACTTGTATAGCAATTAAGATATACAAGCCTTACTAGAGCAAGCATTCATATTCTGTCATCGTGCATGTCAAGTATACATGCATGCATAGTGATAAATAATTTATATGGTTGAACAGTCATTAAAATATTTCCTTAGTGGCTTAGATACAACTAAGATTATATTAATATCCATAATAATAATTTGTGTTAGTTGTTTATATATTTTAGACAAAAAATTATGATATATCTATATTAGCATTAAAATAGTCTACTCCCTCCGTCCTATTAAAAGTATCATTTTTAACTTTTAGATTTCTTATTTGACCATTTGTTTTATTCAAATTTGTAATGCAAATAGTAGAATAAATAAATTATTGTTAAAGTATTTTTATTGACAAAATAAGTCATAACAAGATAAATAATATTTATACAAAATTTTTGAATAAAAAGAACGGTCAAACAAGAAGTTTAAAAGTCAAAAACAATGTATATTAAAAAATAGTATTTATGGTACATAATTAGTATCACTAGAAAGATCTTTAAATCTAGAAAGATCTTTAAATCTAGTTTTTTAATAAATTTATATTAATATTTATGGTACATAATTAGTATCACCAGAAATATCTTTAAATCTAGTTTTTTTATAAATCTATTTGTAAAGATATAAATGTTACATTTATTTTTCTACAAATCGAGTCAAATTTATGATACGCACTTTAACGGTGACAATTAAATAGGGACGGATGGAGTATACAAAGTGCATCAAAGCGGTTATAACTCTAGATTCATCTCACACATTAGATTAGTTTAAATTTAATACGCCCAATTAGTATCAGACATCAGTTTAATTAGTCATGACAATCCGACGTGGAAGAGATCTCCGACACATGGAACAAAATGAGATCCGGCGCGGTTGACACATCCCACCTCCCCACCGGCCGGCAGGATCAGGCGATTCTCAACCTCCCCACTCTCTGAAAACTGAGATCGTGTGGTCACATGATTCGACCGGGTTCGGTGCAGAGACGAACCAGCATGCATGTCAAATCAAAAGGTGAAAAAAAAAGGGATGCGCGCGCGCGCGCGCACACACGCACAGCGGAACGCTCGTGTTCCATCTGTCACGCGCGCGCTCCAGGTCCTGTATAGCGTCAGGCCACTACCACTAGTAGTGGCCACGCATGTTGGCTGCCTCCGACAGCACAAACTTTCGGTGCCGATGCCGATATGATGTGTCCGAGCTGTGACGAGGGATGAGCTGTAGACTGCGGCGCACCGATGAGATGAGCCGACTAGGGGAATACCGTTCACTGCAGACTCCTACTTGCACAGGATAGGAGATGGGTGCTTTATTATCATTAGCTACGTATATTATAATTATATGGAAAGGACGTTACTTTCCTGCCGATCCATTTTCGGCTTGTTTACTTTCATCCAAAATCTAAAATTTTTTAAAATTTTCCGCCACATCAAAAATCTTTAGACGCATGCACGAAGTATTAAATATAAACGAAAATAAAAACTAACTGCACAGTTTGGTCGAAATTTACAAGACGAATCTTTTGAACCTAGTTAGTCTATGGTTAGATAATAATTATCACAAACAAACAAAAGTGTTACAGTATCGCGAAATTTTTTCTTCCAGAAACTAAACACGTTGAACGAGTCCTCTGGATGTCTCTAATAAAGTCTAAAAAAACATCGATATTAGGAGGGGTTCCATGGTCCAAATAGCAGTAGCCAAAGGCTGCTCAAATGCTAAATCAACCTTTGCTATAAGGGGATTTGTAAGAGGTATTTTTAAGGGAGATGTGTAAATAGACGCAACATAAACATATTCATATCCGTATTCGTTACAAATTTATAGGAAAAGATTAAGAGGGGTTCCATGGTTCGAATAGCAGAAGCCAGAGGATCAAACCTATCCTACTCAGATGCTAAATCAGCCCTTGCTATAAGGGGATTGAAAAAGAAAAATCCTTGTATGAGGTATTTTTAAGGGAGATGTGTAGATAGACGGAACATTGCATTGTCCTATATCTACTGCATTCACAGAATATTCAGGGTATTATAGTTTTTCGTTTTACAATTTTTAGGGCAAATTCAGCTTTATTCTCAAACCTGCATTGTCCTAACTACTTTGTCATTTGTGGGCTCTTATCATTTGGTTGATAGTTCGTGATCCAGAAGATAGGTCCCTTATTTGCTTCTACATCGACCAATGTATTGCTCCTTATTGTGGAACCACTCAAGGCAATGTTTTGGTATTGATATCTAGCTCATCTCGTTTCCTGCACACAAATACATTCACAACAACACATGGTTATTTCAAATTGCATCTTCGCTAGAGAAGGGGACCAAGGTAATCAAGGTCTCTCCCGCAACATATTTCTTTCTACAAGATGTCCACGTATGTTTTTCAAAATTCTAACCTTACAATTTTCAACTAGTTAGTTCTATAAGATGTAAAATATTATAAAAGTAGAAATACTATCTTATTTCTATTTGAAGAAAAAAATATTATCTTTTGGTTATGATATCGTTGCTATAACTATTATATTGTATTATAGAGAAATTAAACGTCAAAGTATAATTTCTGAGTCCAACCATCCATTACATTTTGAAATGTATAGGGAGGATACATATATGTGAAAAGTTCAAATGATACACATTTATGGACTAGAAGAGAAACGTAGTTACACAATCTAATCCCTCATTAATGCAATGCTCCAATTATGGTGCAATCATCCCATTAGTCCAATAAACAAGATAAACAATCCCATTTGGGTCCAACTCTTATGGTTAAGTTTTGTGACATCTCCTTTCCCTGAAAGTTGTCTTCTTAGACTAATGCAAAACAAATACAACCATAATAGATCAACTGTACAAGAAATGACAATGTGGTGCCAACGGTAGCTTACCAACGACATCTTGAAGAGGTGACAACCATTGTAATAATTCCCTAGAGTCAAACTAGCTTAGATCCACTCTGCACATTGAGTGAACCATATACTACCACCAACCCAGTTATGCTTTCATCATATTTTCATGTAAAAGGGTTGATCTAGAGATGATGGTATATATAGACTTTAGAAGCTTTATATTTTGGTCTACCACACTCATAATAATCAAATATGGCACTACCCCCCCCCCCCCGCAATCAAGCCTCCTCATGGGCCTCTATGGTTTTCATAAAAAGATTGGCAACATCCCTAGAAGCAGTTAGTCAAGCACCCTCATTGTACATGGTCTTAACATGTATGTGTGAGGGTTGAGATATGTGCTATGTATGTTTTTAAACACGGATTCTTCATTTGAGCCTATGGGTTGTGAAAAGGTGCAATTAAAGAAACTATAGTCTATGTGGGGCTCATTTTAACTCAAGACTAATCTCATTGCATTGTATCATACTCTTCCATTCTAAACTATAAAATATTTTGGATTTTCTAGATACATATATTTTTACTATGCACTTAGATATGCCCTATGTCTAGATACATAGTTAAAACAATGTATCTAGAAAAATTAAAATGCCTTATAATTTGAAATGGAGTGAGTACGTATTAAATGAGGGCCATGAAGGATCTATTGGTGAGATATCAACTAATTAATATAATTAAGAGAAAAAAGCTACAACATCATGGTCATATAGCTTGGCTTCGATATTATCCAAATCCAAGACTAGCTTGTGAATTTTGTTTATCTTTTTCACATCCATAGACACAACCGAGGGCAATTCATTATTTTAAGTGGTCTAGCAAATAACGAAAACGATACAAAATTGTAGAAATTGCTTTCTACATGTCAATTTAATATAAGATACCATAGTGTTATGGTAATCTTGATTGCAACGCCATTGATACAATCCATTGGGAAGGGTTTATGAGAGGATGCATTTTGTCATTTTATTTAAGAAAAATGTTAGAAGAAACATCCATGGTTATCCAACATAGATTAAAGCTCATACATACATACATTAGGTTAATTAAACAAAACAAATAAATAAATACATCTCCCATGATACAAATCCCACTGGTTTTGCTATCTCGACCCTTCGCTCTCCCGGCACCCCTAGCCACAGGGCTAGGAGTCCCCTACCCCGGCCATGTGAAAGCCCTAGTTTGGTTTTGGATAATTGATGAAACCCTAGTACTAAACTCTATGCTAAGTGTGTGTAGACTTAATGAGGTTGGTACATGCCAAGTAATGGAGCAAGTAATGATCATGGTGATGATGGTGATGACCACAAGATGATCAAGTGCTCAACTTAGAAAAGAAGAAAGAGAAAAACAAAACCCTATGGAGATCAAGGCAAAGGTATTGCTTAGGGTTTTGTTTTTGGTGATCAAGACACCATAGAGGGTGTGATCACATTTAGGATAGATAGCCGTACTATAAAGAGGGGAATTCTTTGGCTAAACAGTTATCAAGTGCCACTAGGTGTCATTGTTCATGTGCATGCATTTAGAACCTAGTGAGCTAACTTAACTCCTTCAAAGAAAATGTTTGTGAAAATGCTAACACACGTGCACAAGTTGGTTTACACATTGTGGTGTTGGCACACTTTGAGAAGGAGGTGGAGTTTGAAGAGTAGAGAGAGGATGGGTTCGGCGGGATTCGGCGCTTTTTGAGAAAATGAAGTGCATATTTTCTATTGCGCCGGAGGGAAATTTGGAGTAGTCGCGGGAGTGTTTCTCGCTGAGAAAACACTCACCGGATGCTGGCTTCTGGAGCACCGGACGCTGCGTCTGAGCGTCCGGTGCAGACAGTGCCTAGCCCAGCTAGGGTAAGGCACCGGACGATAGGCACCGAACGCTGGCTTGAGCGTCCGGTGGTGCGCGTCCGGTGTGCGGGCGTTTTGCGACCCTCTCTGCGCATGGGTCCGGTGAGCACCGGACGCTAAGGGTGCGTCCGGTGGCTTGCGTCCGGTGACCCTGCAGTTTGCGGAGCTCTCTGCGCATGAGTCCGGTGTGCACCGGACGCGTCCGGTGCTAACTTGCTCAGCGTCCGGTGCTCTGCAGGTTACCGTTAGACTCTGACACGCGGCTGACGTTGGAGCACCGGACGTAGGTGTTGAGCGTCCGGTGCCCCTTTAAGAGCGTCCGGTGACCCCGTCTTTCGCCCAGTGAAAGAGCCAACGGCTCTATTTGTTTGAGGGGCTATATATACGTGTTTGGCTGGCTTGGGGCTCACTCTCTTGGCATTCTAACATACTTGACATCCTTGTGAGCCTAAGCAAACTCCTCCCACTCATCTCCTTTATAGATTAAACATCTTTGTGAGATTAGGAGTGATTCCAAGTGCATTTGCTTGAGTGATTGCATCTAGTGACACTTGGGGATCGTTCTAGCTGCGGTTTTCTTGTTACTCTTGGTGGTTGCCGCCACCTAGACGGCTTGGAGCAGCGGAGGAGGATTAGCACGAGTTGGTGATTGTTTGTGGCCATCTCCCGGTGATTGTGAGAGGTTTGTGCCTACCTCGGCGGAGTGCCAAAGGCAACATTAGTGGATTGCTCGTGTCATTGAGCTACCTCACTTGTGGGTAGGTTCTTGTGGTGTCCTAGTGAGGACGAGGTTCGTGCTACACCTCTTAGCCACCGAACCACCAAGTGTTGGTCGACACAACGGGGACGTAGCGTGCCGGCAAGCACGTGAACCTCGGGAGAAAAATCTTGTGTCTCATTGTGTTTGTTGATTGGATTTCTCTCGGTGTTTGGACTTCATAATATTGTGATTGGTTCATCCCCTCTACTCGGTGGTATAAAGTTCAAACACTCTCTCTTACTTTCTTGCAAACTAGAGTAGCTTACTTCTTGTATAGAAACTTTAGGTAGCTCTCTAGTGTAAGTAGAGACTTAGCTCTTGTGTGCATAGTGATCATAGCAACTAGAATTGTTGGGTAGGTGGCTTGCAAACACCCCTTTAGAGCTAGAGCAAAAAGCTTCGCTTTGTTATTTACTAACCACTTGCTCTAGTGTTTTTGTAGAATTTTTTAAATAGGCTATTCACCCTCCTCTAGCCATATTAGGACCTTTCAAGTGGTATCGGAGCCGTGGTCACCATTTGTGAAGGCTTAACAACCTCGGTGCTCAAATTATGGCTCAAATAGTGTTCAACCATGTTGGGGGCAAATCACCATTCTTTGATGGCACAAGTTCCTTTGACTATTGGAAGAGAAAAATGAAGATGTACCTTGGATCAATCAATGATAGAGTGTGGGAAGTCACGGAGAATGATTTTGTGATCCTTGACCCCGCTAACCCCACCGATAATGAGAGAGCAAACAAGCAATGCAATACTATGGCTCTCAACACGATCTATAATGGCATTGATTCAAAGGTATTTGAGCAAGTCAAAGATCTTGAGAAGGCAAGTGAAGTGTGGACAAGATTAGAAGAAACATATGAGGGCACTACAACGGTAAAAAATGCCAAGTTGTACATGCTCAAGAACAAGCTATCCAACTTCAAGATGAAGGATGATGAGTCAATTCCGGAGATGTTCTATAGGCTCCAAGTCACCATCAATGATCTCAAGGGCCTTGGTGAGAAAGTAAAGGACGAGGACTTCATTCATAAGTTCCTGATGTGCTTGAGCGATCTAACTTTGCATACGTGTTAGGATCGAGTGGCGTGGCAAGTTTGAGAGGCTAACTCCTTTGGGAAAATGTTTGTGAAAATGCTAACACACATGCACATGGTGGTGTACACTTGGTGGTGTTGGCACATTTGCAAAGGAGGTGGAGTTCCTAGGGTTCAGAGGGGTGTGGGTTCCTCTCTCCCTCCCGCCGAGCTTGCGAGGCGGGATTCGGCGCTTTTGAGGGGCGTGCCGCCCGAGGAGTGGGTAAACCAAGTGTGGTGCTTGGATGGCTAACATGGAAGTGGTGATCTAAAGGACATTTGAGATGCTTAGTTGAAGCAATCAAAAGGATTGATCAAGAGAGCAAGCAACACCCAAAAGAGAGCTAGTCATGATGTTCAAGTAATATTCTTAATAGTTCTCTCATGCAAGCAATGGTCAAAAGAAGAAGCAAGCCAACCACAACATGAAAGTGCACTTGACCATAAGTGGTTCTAAATTCATATGGGTGAAGATTTAATCTATCAATTGGCATTTATAATTGGTCTTCACCAAGCTTATCAATTGGACTTCACATTGCTATTTGGAGCTAAATTGGAATCTTATTGACTATCCTCTACTCCAAGATAGCAAATGTATCATTGTAATGTGCATGATCATTTCATCCCTTACTAGTATGCGGTTAGTGCATATAGTACATGCTTAATAGGATCATGCATAACAAATGAAAAGTTTTCAATTCATAACCTACCACTATTGCTTGAATGATTAATTGATCTAGTGGTATGTGTATGAGTTTGTTCATGAGCTAGTGAACCCAAGTACTTGATCTATTTTGGATTGTTAACAAGTGACAAGTACAACATTGGCAAGATAACCCTTAATGTGAGGTGTGAAAAAGCTTGTCATTGGTTCAAACCGGACTTGGAAGCTTTAGCAAATCAACTTAGTTCAAGTCAACAATTAGAAGCTCATGATGATTGGAGTACAAGAACAAGACAACAATGCAAATGGATATCTAAACTCAAATGTTTCCTCAATTGGTATCCTACAATTGGTACTCAAGATAGCAAATGTTCAAGATAACAAACAAGTGGTTCCATACTAGAAGACCTTAATTGGTAGAAGAAACCCATATGGTATCGGACAAGATATTTCAAAATATCACATTCATACATATGGTATCTATCATACAAGAAGGTGGTTCCACAAGTGATCCTCAACTTTAAGTGATCATCAAGTGAAACAAGTTCCCTCACCAACAAGATTGACAAGTGAATGACCCATGCTATGACATAGGGGGAGTGCCCCACCAAATGGTATCAAGGTCAAAGATACTATGTGGTATCTCAAGAGCAATACAAGAAATGTCATTCCAATACATATGGTGATGTCCATCAAAAATGCAAGATTCAAGCCTCAACCATCTATCCCAATGCAATCCTTTGTCACAATGAGATTCACACTTTTTCAATTGATATCAAGTGATTTGATTGGTATCGCATACCTTTTATGGAAATTGATGACAAAGGGGGAGAAGTTGGAACAAAGATATGAGCATGGGATAAGTTGGACAACAAAAGAAATGTTTCAAGGGGGAAGACCAAAGATGGACATGGACAAGGGAGCAACATTGAAGAAAAAGATGGATCAAAATTCTTGAACATAAGAAGCACACAAGTAGGGGGAGCAAGCTCATGAACATTGATTGATTGCATTTGATTTGTGCATATTCATGTGCTTGCTTGCATTGCATAAGTTTCTAAAAATCAATATGCATGCTTGTGTGGTGTATGCTAGTTATAGAACTTGATTGATGATATGATAACTAGCATGCATAGGTTGGTAGCTAGACTTGTGTTCTTCAAGTAAAAACTAGACCCTTGCTTATAATGTTGATCTCACGAGGTTTCTAGTGTTTTTGATGTCTAGCTACACATGGTGCTAAGGATGGTGTACAATTGAATGCTTAAAATGCTATCGATTTTGGTATCGAGCTACAACGGTTTACTCTATACACCTTAGCACTTAGTAGGGTTTTGTGGTGCTTATCCAAATCTTGACATAGAGATTAAATGTTGGATAAGTAGCATAAAATCCAAATCAAGTTAGCAATTTACACATGTGTAAAGTGCTAGCTTGAAAAAGCTTAATTTCCATATCTTTGTAGAGTTGTCATCAATTACCAAAAAAGGAGAGATTGAAAGGTCCTTGTTTGGTTTTGGTAATTGAGTGACAACTTAGGTGGACTAATAGTGTTTATGTGAGATACACAGGAGATTAGTCCACAGGTAATGATGTGATGATGGAGGAGCTCATTGCATATGAGACATGACATGGAGTCATGAGACCAAGGTGGAGAAGATCAAGATGAGGCTTGGCTTGATGGACAGGTTGCAAGAGTGAAGGGCAAGTCGGAGGCTTTGAAGCGAGGGACCACGTGTGACGGTGAAGCTTGAGCAAGACTTGGCGCCGATGGACCGAGGCAACGGTAAAGAGCAAGTGAGGTCAAGATCGATGAACCAATACGGTCACGTGATGATATGAAGTGGATCATATCATTTGGTGATTGGTTAGTGCATGTGTTGCATCAACATTGGAGGAGATGGAATGGAAAGCGCAAGGCAAAGGTATAACCTAGGGCATTTCCATTTCACCGGTCATAGGTGTGTAGAGAAGTTTATGACCGGATTTAGGATAGATGGCCGTACTATCAAGAGGGGCAAACTTGTTTGCATATCGGTCATCTAGTGCCACTTGAGCGATCTAACTTTGCATACGTGTTAGGATCGAGTGGCGTGGCAAGTTTGAGAGGCTAACTCCTTTGGGAAAATGTTTGTGAAAATGCTAACACACATGCACATGGTGGTGTACACTTGGTGGTGTTGGCACATTTGCAAAGGAGGTGGAGTTCCTAGGGTTCAGAGGGGTGTGGGTTCCTCTCTCCCTCCCGCCGAGCTTGCGAGGCGGGATTCGGCGCTTTTGAGAAAAATAAGTGTATATTTTCTATTGCGCCGGTGGGAAATTTGGAGAAGTCGCGGGAGTGTTTCTCAGTAGGAAACACTCACCGGACGCTCTGTGCGGAGGCACCGGATGCTGGCCTTTAGCGTCCGGTGTGCTGTCGGGTACAGAAGAGTGCACCGGACGCACCGGAGTGAGTCCGGTGCTCAGCGTCCGGTGTGAGGGGTTTTTGCAGCCCTCTCTGCGCACGAGTCCGGTGAGCACCGGACCGTCCGGTGCCTAGCGTCCGGTGAGGTCGCGAGTTTGACAAACTCTCTGCGCACGAGTCCGGTGAGCACCGGACCGTCCGGTGCCCATCGTCCGGTGGTGCTGTGCAGGCGCACGTGCGAAGTAGCCGTTGGCGGCAACGGTCGACTTCAAACGGCTACTGACACGTGGCGGTCAGCTGAGCACCGGACGCTGGGTGTTGAGCGTCCGGTGGCTCCTTGAGAGCGTCCGGTGCTCACGTGTTTTGCCCAGTGAAGGGGCAACGGCTAGTTTAGCCCTTGGGGCTATAAATAGAAGTGGTGGCCGGCCTTGGCTGGTGCCGAGCACCCTTGGGACTTAGTGTCCATGCTTGGGGAGTGCTAGGAAAGCCTCTAACTCACTTGTGCTTGCAAGAGTGTGAATCAATAGCGAGTGAGTGATTCTAGTGCGTTGTATTGAGAGATTGCATCGAGTGGCACTAGGTGTTCGTGTTGCAAGCCGGTGGTGCTTGTTACTCTTGGAGGTTGCCACCTCCTAGATGGCTTGGTGGATTGTGACTCCGTCGAAGCACGCAAGGAGATTGTGCGGTGCTCCGGAGAAGAGATTGTGAGGGGTACGGTGCTCACCCCGCGGGGATCGCGAAGAGCAACTCTAGTTGAGCGAGACGTGAAGAGCGACAAGTGGTCCGGCCGGGTCAAGTGCTAGAGCTTGTGGTAAGCACTCCACGTGGGAGAGTGTGACTTGTGGGTCACCACTAGCAAGAGGACCGGCGGCAACCTTGGAGCTTGTCTCAACGGGGACGTAGCTTGGTGGCAACCAAGTGAACCTCGGGAGAAAATCATCGTGTCAACATTGTTCTTCCCGTTGGTTTGCAAGTCCCTAACACAGGCTCATTCTTACGTTCATATACTTGTGCTTGTGTAGTTGCTCTTGTAATTAGTTAGCTTGTGTAGCTTGCTAGTTGCCTTCTTGCTTGTGTAGCTAGAAGTAGTTCCCTTGCGTGACTAATTTGGTTTGTGTAACCTTGTTAGTCACATTGCTTAGTTTGTGTAGCTAAGTAAGTTGCGCTCTCTAATTTGGCATTAGTTGCCTTGTTATTGAGCTTGCTAGTGAGCTTAGGCTTTGTGCGCTTGCCTCACTAGTTTGTGTAGGAGCTCCCTCGGTTTGCAAAGTACTAGTTGCATAGGTTTGTGTGACCTTGCTTCTAGAATTGGTTAGGTGAGCTCTTGCTAAGGTAGCACCTTGCTTGTTTAGGATCTTTTCAAGGTGCTAGAGAACTTAGATAGAGGGGTGTAGTCTTGGCTAGACCAATAGTTTTAATTCCGCATTTATTTCGGTTAGCCGGCGTGTTAAAGTTTTAGAAAGGACTATTCACCCCCCCCCTCTAGTCCGCCATCTCGACCCTTCAAAGGCTTGGTCATGTTGGAATGAAACAATTAAACAAGTTAGTCAAGCATGATCTTGTTAGAGGCTTGAAAGATGTCACATTTGAGAAAGATAAGCTTTGTAGTGCATGTCAAGCCGGAAAACAAGTTGGCAACACTCATCCAAAGAAGAGCATCATGAGTACATGCAAGGCATTTGATTTGTTGCACATGGACTTATTTGGACCAACCACATACACAAGCATTGGTGGAAATAAATATGGATTTGTGATAGTGGATGATTTCACAAGATATGCATGGGTATTCTTTCTTAGTGACAAGAGTGATGCTTTTGCAACCTTCAAATCATTTGTCAAGAGAATACACAATGAGTTTGAAACAACCATCAAGAAAGTGAGAAGTGACAATGGAAGTGAATTCAAGAATACAAGAGTTGATGAGCTTTGTGATGAATTTGGCATTAGGCATCAATTCTCGTCCAAGTATACTCCACAATCAAATGGTCTTGTTGAGAGGAAGAATAGAACCTTGATTGACATGGCAAGATCAATGTTGAGTGAGTACAATGTGAGTCATTCTTTTTGGGCCGAAGCAATCAACATTGCTTGCTACTATAGCAACCGACTCTATTGTCACCCAATGATGGAGAAGACACCATATGAGCTCTTGAATGGTAGAAAGCCCAATATTGCATACTTTCGGGTTTTTGGTTGCAAATGCTACATATTAAAGAAAGGCACTAGATTGAGTAAATTTGAAAAGAAATGTGATGAAGGTTTCTTGCTTGGTTACTCCACTACTAGCAAAGCTTATAGAGTTTGGAATTTGGCTAGTGGTACTCTTGAGGAGGTGCATGATGTTGAGTTTGATGAAACAAATGGCTCTCAAGAGGAAGAAGAAAATCTAGATGATGTGAGAGGCACTCAATTGGCCGATGCAATGAAGAATATGGACATTGGTAATTTGAGGCCTAGAGAAGTGATTGATGTTGAAGATGACAAAGATCAAGTGTTTCCTACCTCTAATGTGCAAGCTAGTGGTTCTCATGATCAAAATCAAGCTAGTACAAGTGGTATACAAGTGCAAGATCAACAAGCTAGTACATCATCTCATGATCAACCAAGTGCAAGCAATCAAGTGCAAATACTCCAACCAACAAATATTGCAAGAGATCATCCATTGGATCATATCATATGTGACATTCAAAGAGGAGTGCAAACTAGATCAAGATTAGCATCATTTTGTGAGCATTTCTCCTTTGTGTCTCACATTGAGCCAAAGAAGATTGATGAAGCATTGAGAGATGTTGATTGGGTCAATGCTATGCATGAAGAGCTTAACAACTTCAAGAGGAATCAAGTATGGGAATTGGTTGAGAGGCCTAGTGATCAAAATGTCATTGGTACTAGATGGGTCTTTCGCAACAAGCAAGATCAAGATGGGATAGTTGTAAGGAACAAGGCAAGATTGGTAGCACAAGGCTATACTCAAGTTGAAGGTCTTGACTTTGGTGAAACATATGCCCCGGTTGCAAGATTGGAAGCAATTAGGATCTTGTTGGCCTATGCTTGTGCTCATAACATCAAGCTATACCAAATGGATGTCAAGAGTGCATTTCTCAATGGTTATATCAATGAAGAAGTCTATGTTGAGCAACCTCCCGGTTTTGAAGATGACAAGAAACCTAACCATGTTTACAAGCTAAGAAAGGCATTGTATGGTTTGAAGCAAGCACCAAGAGCATGATATGAGAGATTGAGAGATTTCTTACTCTCTAAAGGTTTCAAGATGGGCAAGGTTGACACCACTCTCTTCACCAAGAAGATTGGAAAAGACTTGTTTGTGTTGCAAATATATGTTGGCGATATCATATTTGGATCAACCAACCAAGAATTTTGTGAGGAGTTTGGCAACATGATGGCTAATGAATTTGAGATGTCAATGATTGAAGAGCTTAGTTACTTCCTTGGTCTTCAAATCAAGCAACTGAAGAATGGCACATTTGTGAGACAAGGCAAGTACATAAAAGACATGCTCAAGAAGTTTGGTATGGATGATGCAAAATCAATTAGCACTCCAATGGGAACAAATGGAAGCCTAGAAAGTGATACAAGTGGAAATATGGTGGATCAAAAGTTGTATCGGTCTATGATTGGAAGCCTACTCTATGTGACCGCATCAAGACCGGATGTCATGTTTAGTGTATGCATGTGTGCAAGATTCCAAGCCTCACCAAGAGAAAGTCATTTGAAAGCAACAAAGAGAATATTGAGGTACTTGAAGCATACACAAAATGTTGGTTTGTGGTATCCCAAAGGTGCAAAGTTTGAACTTGTTGGATATTCCGATTCGGACTATGCGGGATGTAAAGTTGAAAGAAGAAGCACATCGGGCACATGTCAACTATTGGGAAGATCACTTGTCTCATGGTCATCCAAGAAGCAAAATAGTGTTGCACTATCAACAGCCGAAGCGGAGTACATTGCGGCCGGTAGTTGTTGTGCACAAATCCTATGGATGAAGGCAACATTGAAGGACTTTGGAATCAACTTCAAGCAAGTGCCATTGCTATGTGACAATGAAAGTGCCGTGAAGCTCACCAACAATCCGGTTCAACACTCAAGAACAAAGCACATAGATGTCCGCCATCACTTCATAAGAGATCATCAACAAAAAGGGGACATTTGCATTGAGAGTATAGGCACCGATGATCAACTTGCCGATATATTCACCAAGCCACTTGATGAGAAGAGGTTTTGCAAGCTAAGGAATGAATTGAACATACTTGACTTCTCAAATATGTGTTAATGCACCCCCACTTATATGACATGCCTCTCCTTCGAGCAAAGCAAGGTAAAATTGTTTGACATGTCATCCATCCTATGCTAAGGACTTGTGTAGTGCATCTAGTCATTCTTTAGGCTCATTCATGAAAATCAAATGAATTTGTTTCTTGTATGGTACCACTATTGCTTTTATGCTTGACTTGATCTAGTGGTAGCATATGACATGTTTGTGGGCTTGCAATCCTAGTGTTTGATCTAGAATATGAGCTATAAGTGTTTAACTCAACATGGTACAAGATAACCCTTATTTGGAGGTGTGAAGAAGCTTGTCCTTGGATCAAACCGAGTTAAATATCTTAGGCAAGTAATCTAGATTGGACCAATTTGGGAAAATGATCTCACTTCACATGGTTTCACACTAACCTATCTAAAATTTGTGCTCACCTTTTGTGGTCATTGATGACAAAGGGGGAGAAATTATAGGAGAAATACAAAGATAGGGAAGTAACACACAATAAAAGAAGGGGATCAATTAAAATTTTGAAGCACACAAGTAGGGGGAGCGAGCTCATAAAACTTGTTTGTTGCATTTGTATGTGCATCACATATGTTTGATTGCATATGCATTAGCTTTAGAAGCTTTCTCTTCGATGCCTTGCTTGTGTGGTGTATGCTAGTTGTAAGCTTGATTGATGAAATGAAGAACTAGCATGCATAGGTAGATGTAACTAGACTTTTAGTTGTTTCACAAGTGGTACTAGAACATTGTTTATAATGTTGATCTCACGGGGTGTTCTAGTTTCATGAATGTCTAGTTACTAATGGTGCTAAGGATGGTATACATTGGCAACTCCGATTGGTATCACGCTTCAAAGGTCCATTCTTTACACCTTAGCATCATTTGGTAGAAATTGACTCCTATATTTCCTATTCAAGCATATGTGCAAGCTTTCAAATCCAAACTCTTAGCACATATGTAGGGGGAGCAATTGCTACCAATTTTGGGTTTATGAAACTTGTCCATAACCTTTGCACATGGTAAAATGCTTGGGCAAGCAACATTAATCCAAGAAAATTTTATTGAAAATCTTTGTAAAAAGGGTTGTCATCAATTACCAAAAAGGGGGAGATTGAAAGCCCTAGTTTGGTTTTGGATAATTGATGAAACCCTAGTACTAACCTCTATGCTAAGTGTGTGTAGACTTAATGAGGTTGGTACATGCCAAGTAATGGAGCAAGTAATGATCATGGTGATGATGGTGATGACCACAAGATGATCAAGTGCTCAACTTGGAAAAGAAGAAAGAGAAAAACAAAACCCTATGGAGATCAAGGCAAAGGTATTGCTTCGGGTTTTGGTTTTGGTGATCAAGACACCATAGATGGTGTGATCACATTTAGGATAGATAGCCGTACTATAAAGAGGGGAATTCTTTGGCTAAACGGTTATCAAGTGCCACTAGGTGTCATTGTTCATGTGCATGCATTTAGAACCTAGTGAGCTAACTTAACTCCTTCAAAGAAAATGTTTGTGAAAATGCTAACACACGTGCACAAGTTGGTTTACACGTTGTGGTGTTGGCACACTTTGAGAAGGAGGTGGAGTTTGAAGAGTAGAGAGAGGATGGGTTCGGCGGGATTCGGCGCTTTTTGAGAAAATGAAGTGCATATTTTCTATTGCGCCGGAGGGAAATTTGGAGTAGTTGCGGGAGTGTTTCTCGCTGAGAAAACACTCACCGGACGCTGGCTTCTGGAGCACCGGACGCTGCGTCTGAGCGTCCGGTGCAGACAGTGCCTAGCCCAGCTAGGGTAAGGCACCGGACGATAGGCACCGGACGCTGGCTTGAGCGTCCGGTGGTGCGCGTCTGGTGTGCGGGCGTTTTGCGACCCTCTCTGCGCATGGGTCCGGTGAGCACCAGACGCTAAGGGTGCGTCCGGTGGCTTGCGTCCGGTGACCCTGCAGTTTGCGGAGCTCTCTGCGCATGAGTCCGGTGTGCACCGGACGCGTCCGGTGCTAACTTGCTCAGCGTCCGGTGCTCTGCAGGTTACCGTTAGACTCTGACACACGGCTGACGTTGGAGCACCGGACGCAGGTGTTGAGCGTCCGGTGCCCCTTTAAGAGCGTCCGGTGACCCCGTCTTTCGCCCAGTGAAAGAGCCAACGGCTCTATTTGTTTGAGGGGCTATATATACGTGTTTGGCTGGCTTGGGGCTCACTCTCTTGGCATTCAAACATACTTGACATCCTTGTGAGCCTAAGCAAACTCCTCCCACTCATCTCCTTCATAGATTAAACATCTTTGTGAGATTAGGAGTGATTCCAAGTGCATTTGCTTGAGTGATTGCATCTAGTGGCACTTGGGGATCGTTCTAGCTGCGGTTTTCTTGTTACTCTTGGTGGTTGCCGCCACCTAGATGGCTTGGAGCAGCGGAGGAGGATTAGCACGAGTTGGTGATTGTTTGTGGCCATCTCCCGGTGATTGTGAGAGGTTTGTGCCTACCTCGGCGGAGTGCCAAAGGCAACATTAGTGGATTGCTCGTGTCATTGAGCTACCTCACTTGTGGGTAGGTTCTTGTGGTGTCCTAGTGAGGACGAGGTTCGTGCTACACCTCTTAGCCACCGAACCACCAAGTGTTGGTCGACACAACGGGGACGTAGCGTGCCGGCAAGCACGTGAACCTCGGGAGAAAAATCTTGTGTCTCATTGTGTTTGTTGATTGGATTTCTCTCGGTGTTTGGACTTCATAATATTGTGATTGGTTCATCCCCTCTACTCGGTGGTATAAAGTTCAAACACTCTCTCTTACTTTCTTGCAAACTAGAGTAGCTTACTTCTTGTATAGAAACTTTAGGTAGCTCTCTAGTGTAAGTAGAGACTTAGCTCTTGTGTGCATAGTGATCATAGCAACTAGAATTGTTGGCTAGGTGGCTTGCAAACACCCCTTTAGAGCTAGAGCAAAAAGCTTCGCTTTGTTATTTACTAACCACTTGCTCTAGTGTTTTTGTAGAATTTTTTAAATAGGCTATTCACCCCCCCTCTAGCCATATTAGGACCTTTCACCATGTCGTCCATCCTAGAACCGCCAATCTTTAGAGGAGGACGACACATCTATCCCCTTTTCCCTTGATAGCTTCCTCATCGTGGTTTAAACCCTTTCATGGCTTCCCCTCCCACCTCCGCTCAGCTCTCCCCCACTCTTCCATGAGCTCAGCCTCTCCACATGCCTATAAATGCTTTTGTCCTCTCTTCAATAAAAGGGATTAACCTAGAGATGGTTGTATAGACTCTAGAAGCCTTATATTTTGGTCCAACCCACCCAAATAACTAAGATGGCACTAAACCCCCCCCCCCCACACACACACACACAATCTCGCATCAATTTGCAATATGGACCACCATGCCAAATCTAAATTGGTGAAATGTCACAAGCAACTCTAGGCATTAAGTGCTTGAATGAGCAATGGCTCTAGTAGAAGCCTCCTCTTGGCCCTCCATGGTTTTGTAAAAAGATTGGCAACATCTCTTTAAGTGATTAGTCTACGGTCCTCATTTAACATGGTCTTAACATGTATATGTATGAGGGTTGAGATATGTGCTATATATGTTCTCAATTCGAAACACAAATTATGGTATTAAGTTCCTCACTTGATCCTATGGGTTGTGAGAAGGTGCAATTAAAGAAATTGCAGCTCATGAGGGGCTCATTTTAACTCTAAGACTAATCACCTTGCGTTGTATCATACCCCTTCTATTTTTAATTATAAAACATTTTGGCTTTTCTAGATATATACTCCCTCCATCCCAAATTATAAGGCATTCCAAGAATCTTAGAGAGACGAAAGTTTGACCAAATTTATATGATAAAATAATAATATTTATGACATTTACTGAGTATCATTAGGTTCTTTATTAATTATTTTTTCATAGTATATCTATTTGATGTTATAAGTCTTTATATTTTTTCTATAATTTTGGTCAAACTTAAAATGCTTTGACTTTCCAAGATTCTCGGAATGCCTTATAATTTAAGATGGAGGGAGTAGATTTTTAATATGCACTTAAATATACATAATGTCTTAAAACATAGTTAAAAACGTATCGAGAAAACTCAAAACATGTTCAAATTTGAAATGAAGTGAGTATATACATATTAAAGTATGAGCGCCATGTAGGATCTTTTTTTTACATACTATCAATTAATTAAATAAGTAAAGAAGGAGGCTATAACATCACGATGATATAGCTTGGGTCCAGTATTATCCAATCCAAGACTAGCTAGTAAACTATGTTAACTTTTTTCACATTCATAGACACAAATTGAACATATGTCAATTAATTATTTTAAGTGGTCTAGCAAATAACAAAAACGATACAACATTGTAAAAATTGCTTTCTACATGTCAATTTAATGATGCCATAGTGGTATGGTAATCTAGATTATAACATCATGGTGAGATAGCTTGGGTTCGACATTATCCATTCCAAGACTAGTTTAAATCTGTTCACATTCAATCATTCATAGACACAAACATATGAGAACTAATTATTTTAAATTCTAGCAAATAACAAAAACGATACAACATTGTAGAAATTGCTTTACATGTCAATTTAGCGATACCATAGTGGTATGGTAATCTTGATTATAACACCACGATACAGTGCATTATTGGAAAGGGTTACGAGACGACGTAATTTTTCTCCTTTTTAAAAAAACAAATGTTAGAAGGCAAACATCCATGGTTATCCAACATACTAAGGCCTTGTTTAGATTCGAATTTTTTTTAGATTTTGACACTGTAGCACTTTCGTTTTTATTTGACAAACATTATTCAATCATTAAGTAACTAGCCTTAAAAGATTCGTCCCGTGATTTACAGGTAAAACTGTGGAATTAGTTTTTGTTTTCAACTATATTTAATGTTCCATGCATATGACGCAAGATTCGATGTGACGGGGAATCTTGAAAAGTTTTTGGTTTTTGGAGTGAACTAAACAAGACCTAAGAGATTAAAGCTCATATACATGCATACATCACGTTAATTAACTGAACACAAAAAAAAAAGTTAAATAAATACATCCCCCATGATACAAACCCCTCTGGTTTTGCTCTCCCGGCCCTTCGCTCTCCCGGCACCCCCACCACCAGGGCTAGGAGGAGTCCCGTCCCTGCCCCTGCCCCTGCCCCTGCCGGCTGCCGTGCCGTCCATCCCACAGCCGCCCATCACCGGAGGACGACGCATCTATCCCCGCACTTTTTCCTTCCTGGCTTCCGATCCTCGCCGCGGTTAAACCCTTTCACGGCCGGCTTCCCCTCCCACCTCTGCTCAGCTCTGCCCCACCCCCCACCCCCACCCTTCCGTGAGCTCCAGCCAGGCCTCTCCGCGCGCGCGCCTATAAATGACAGCCCCGCCTCCCGGTCTCCCTCCAAGTTCAAACGCACGCTCGCACAGCCGGCCGACCGTGGCCCCCACCGCCACCATCGCCTGCCGCCGCCGGCCCGCCACTGTGCCGCTCGCGCTCGGGATTCCGTCCTATCGCGGCCGCTGCCTGCAAGCCGTTGGTACATAATTAAGCTGCGGTAATGGGGAGGGGGCCGCTGGGGTCGAAGCGGAGGGTGGCGGAGGGCGAGACGGAGCCGGAGGAGGAGGAGGAGGAGTCGGCGGCGGAGTACGAGGTGGAGGAGGTGCGCGACCACATCGCCTCCTCCCGCGGCAGCCGCCTCGCGCTCTTCGGCTCCGACCTCCGCCTCGGCCGCTTCCGCCCGCGCCGCCGCACCAGGCGCCGCCTGCTCGCCGGGGAAGTAGGCGCCGTCGAGGGCTTCTTCCACGACCTCGTCATCCACCCCGACAACAAGTACGTGATCAACTCTCCTGCCCCCAGCGATCTCGTTAATTTGGTTTCGAAGCTTCAAGCTTCCGCTTCCGGTTTCGCGTTCGCGCGCGCGCGCTGGCTGTTGCTGCTTCTGGAAGGTGACGGCGGCGGCGCGACGCGGCGCGCTAGATCGGTCGGCGTCCCCCGATCGGATGGCTCCCACGAATCGACAAATTGGTCGACCATGACCACGAAAACCCAATATTATTTTTTTGTAAATATAAAAAACCTTCATCCTCTGCATATACTATGTGTCGGCGGGTAATTACCAACCACGAATGCCCCAGCAGTGAATGTGAATCTCCCGAAAATTACTCTTTCTTTTTCAATCCGAAGCTCTATTTAAACGAATATTTGAAGCTTTTGGTTTGATCGATTTGACGCGTCGGATCATGTTGTGGATGACTACGCGACATGCATCTGAATGGTGAAGAGAGTGTGCATCAGCATCCCAGCCGCAAATTTCTCGCTAGTTGATGATGAGCTCGCCAGCTACGCAAGCTACTACTACTAGGTTTGCAGTTGGACAGCCACCCCGGTCACGGGGTACGCTTTGACGCCCACACAAATATTAGCCTTGCTTTAATTCAATCACGCTGCCTGTTGTTTCTGCACGAAAATCTATTTTTTTTTCTTTTCGTTTTAGTTTCTGAATGAATGCAGAGTTTTGTGACAGAGTCACTAGATATAGCCAAATAAGCCCCGGTAGTGTTTGTCAAATCGATTGGGGTCAGCAAATATGCTTTCTAGGTTCCACATAGCACAAGAAAAATGCTTTGCTAGATTCTGCATGTTACAATTGGTTAATATTAACATGACAACTTGAGGTTTAAAAAATCAGCCACCGCTTGATTTCGCATTTCTGCTAGCAGAATGAGCACACAGAAAGAAATATGTGTTGGGCAATAGAGATAGAAAGCATGCAAATAGACGAGTAGGAAAAAACTGAACGCTAAGAGTGAATTATTAATGTCTCAAAAGAATGATCTGAAAAAAAAAAAATCGCTTTCAGTAAGGGAAAAACAAACCTCAGTTAAAGAGGAAGCTGTATGAAGCATTCAAATTTTCCCAGAGATTGCTTTTCTCAATAGCATTCCTTTTTTTTATCATAGCTTAAATGAGCTCATCTTGAGGAATACAGGATCTTCTTAATTTCTGAATAGTGAATACAATAAACATGAGCTTAATATCCGGGCGGGCTATCAACATCGGTTTACATGTGTGCTTAGATGTTACCAGCAAAGATCAACCATTATTTATAACTCTAATATATAACAACGTTCAGTCTGCATGCTTATCACAACAGGACAACTAAGCTATAGCTTATAAAAACAACCTCCCCATATATGAAGGCCAACCAGGTGTACGGCAACTGAAGAGGTTAAGCACTCCGAGTTTCATTTGGTTACTTGGATGATTTGGACGTATAGGTTTGAACGGGCCTAAAGAATTCATCAGCATGCCCGGAGCTGTTTTGGACTCTTACCGAGAAGCCGGTAGTTTATCCTTTGCTGAAGCATCTGGGATAGCTGGTCTTGATGCATAGGTTGCCACTGTAAGGTCATGTGGTGATCTCCTTGACAGCTACACTATCAGTGTTGATTGGAACTTCTGTAGTTTCGATTAGCGGTGATCTCGCATAATCAAATCTGAGCTAGTGATAGTTTGCATATTTTGGAGTTTGAACACCATCAGCATGACAAGTTATGAATATGAGGCCATTTGTGGATTTAGTGAATTCATTTTTTTCTTTACTGAGCCTACTTACTAATTAGATCAATACTTGTTAGAATTCCTTTTAATATTTAGAACGTCACCAATATACTGTCCGCCAAATGACTTACACAACACTCCATTAACATCAAAATGTAATTTTCTGTTCAACCAGCTGTCAGTGTTACGCGTGGGATTAAAATTATTTGCATGGTAAAAGAAGTGAAATCTATTTCTCCCTTTCCTGGTGATTATGGAAGAAGATGAGGTGCTCCGCATCATCCAGATTTATATCATTTCAAATGGTACTTTTCGTGCTAGTTTATTGCTAGCAGGATCATTAGATGGGTGCAGAACAAGAGGATCCCACTCACGGCCACTTCACCTCAGACATGTGCATGTGCTCATAGGAATGGGATGTGTGTATGTACTCACCTGGAACGAATTTGGTCTACCTACTTCTTTTGACCTAACTAGCAAGCGTCGTGTGAGGTGATTGATGCTGTCTCTCAACACCATACCTTCCTAAGCTATAAATCATATGGCTGTGGTACTAGTGAATTGAACATATCCTTTTGCTTTCAATAAAATATATTTTTGTCAACTTGGACTTGGAGCCTGCTTTACCTAAATCTCACAAATGTTGAAGCACTATATAGCCGGTTACCTAAATCGATTGGTCAATTGGTGGTTATCATTTTGAGCTTCATGGAGAGCACTGGGGCTTCCCTTTTATAACGTTATTAATGCTAATTCATGCCATTCTAGCCAAACCTTAGAGTGAAATTTTATTACTGTCTAAACGTGTATATATGCTCACAAGGATGATAGTTTACTGAACTTGTGAATTACTTTTGGATGTTCTTCAGGTGGTATCGATTATGGACCAAGTTCATACTGGTTTGGGCAGTGTACAGTTCCTTCTTCACGCCCCTAGAATTTGGCTTCTACAGAGGACTCCCAAAAAACCTCTTTTTCCTGGATATAGCTGGACAGATTGCATTCCTTATCGACATTGTTGTGAAATTTTTTGTGGCATACCGTGACCCAGACACATATCGAATTGTCTACAATCCCACTGCTATTGCCCTCCGGTATTGCAAATCAAGCTTCATTTTTGATCTTCTTGGCTGCTTCCCATGGGATGTTATCTACAAGGTTACTCTCTTGCTAAAGAAAACTTTGAGCTCGTAAATTCTGGAATGGTGTTTATGCTGTAATCAACTTTTCGTTTTTCTGTAATGATTATTCTCTCATGATGAACTCCATAACAGGCTTGTGGAAGTAAAGAAGAAGTAAGATACCTGCTGTGGATTCGCTTGACACGGGTTACAAAGATTACAGAGTTCTTCTGGCGTTTAGAAAAGGACATACGTGTCAACTACCTTTTCACTAGGATAGTGAAGCTCATAGTTGTGGAACTCTACTGTACACACACAGCAGCCTGTATCTTCTATTACCTGGCTACGACACTTCCTGAATCAATGGAAGGATATACGTGGATTGGGAGTTTGCAGTTGGGGGACTACAAGTTTACACATTTCAGGGAGATCGATCTTGTCACACGCTATATAACATCATTATACTTTGCCATTGTCACCATGGCAACTGTTGGTAAGAAACTAAGATTTGTTCACATAATTTTCCAATACATAACTTCTGCCACTCCATTTTCATTTGTTTCTGAAAATCTTAACAAAACTATTTGTTTAAAGTAACTTAAATGTTCTTTTTTTTTCCTCTGCAGGTTATGGTGACATTCATGCTGTCAACATAAGGGAGATGATATTCATCATGATCTATGTTTCCTTTGACATGATTCTAGGAGCTTACCTGATCGGTAACATGACTGCCCTCATCGTGAAAGGCTCGAGAACTGAGCGGTTTAGGGACAAGATGAAAGAAGTGATCAGGTATATGAACAGAAATAAACTTGGAAAGGAAATAAGAGAACAGATCAAAGGACATTTGAGGTTGCAGTATGAGAGCAGCTACACTGAAGCTTCCGTCCTTCAGGATATCCCGATTTCTATCCGTGCAAAGGTGATGAGCCACAATTTCTTATTTTTCCATCCTTCTCTGAAGTAGATTTGAATACCATATTTCGGTATTCAGAAGACCTTCCTTCTATACTACATAGAACATGAACCGTCTTCTTGCAAGTTGCAACTGATGATAAATTGTATGGCACTTGCAGATTTCTCAAACACTGTATAAGCCATATATCGAAAGCATTCCACTGTTCAAGGGATGTTCCGCAGAGTTCATTCAACAGATTGTAAGTCTCCTCTCTTTCATCCCAATTATGTATGTTGATCTAATATATACTCTGCTGAATGAACTATATGGTAGGAAGAACTCCTCCAGCAGAGTACTTTTTAATTGTTGTGAACTTGTGATACTGTTCCCAATCCCAAGATTTACCTGTCATGTTCTGCTCTATAGGTGATCAGGTTGCAAGAGGAGTTCTTCCTACCAGGAGAAGTGATTTTGGAGCAAGGAAGTGCAGTCGATCAGTTATACTTCGTCTGCCACGGTGCACTGGTGAGTTCACGCCCATGAAAAAATTGTCAAAGCTTCGATGCAGTTTCTGTAACAATCTTATGCTTTAGTGAATTGATGCCTCTGTCTGAACTGAAACATGTTCTTGCTGTCTGCAGGAAGGTGTTGGCATCGGTGAAGACGGACAAGAAGAGACTCTGCTGATGCTGGAGCCAGAGAGCTCCTTCGGCGAGATCTCAATCCTCTGCAACATCCCGCAGCCCTACACGGTCCGCGTCTGTGAGCTCTGCCGGCTCCTGCGTCTCGACAAGCAGTCCTTCACCAACATCCTGGAGATCTACTTCGTCGACGGGAGGAGGATCCTGAGCAATCTCTCCGAGGTACATAGTCTCAAACGGCTCTACTTCTGTTCCCCATTGAATTCTCCGAGGTAGAAGCGTTGATTTGTGACTGGCTGGGTGCAGAGCGAGTATGGCGGA
Organism: Sorghum bicolor; assembly: GCF_000003195.3. Lineage (NCBI taxonomy): Eukaryota > Viridiplantae > Streptophyta > Magnoliopsida > Poales > Poaceae > Sorghum > Sorghum bicolor. The sequence goes on along the minus strand of NC_012879.2, from coordinate 9,572,519 downwards.
CGGGTGAAGCAGCTGGAATCGGACATCACGTTCCACATCGGGAAGCAGGAGGCGGAGCTCACCCTGCGGGTCAACAGCGCAGCCTTCTACGGGGACCTGAACCAGCTGAAAAGCCTGATCCGGGCAGGGGCTGATCCCAAGAACACCGACTACGACGGCCGCTCCCCTCTGGTACCAGCAAAATGCCTCTTTGTCAATTCAACCTGTCATCTGCAGACTGCAGGCAATAAACTGAGATCAGCTCAAGATTGTGATGCGATCCGCGTTTTCTTCGCAGCATCTCGCGGCTTCCAGAGGGTACGAGGACGTCGTGCAATTCCTCATCAACGAAGGCGTTGACATCGACCATACCGGTATATGCCGCCATCCTCGATCCACTCATCTGTCTTTGTCATCCCTCTTGTCCAGTTTCTTTTCTAGGATTAGTCATTGCTACCAGTTTGACATTTTCTTGTCAGCAGACCAATTTGGGAACACGCCGTTGCTGGAGGCAGTGAAGCAGGGGCACGAACGGGTGGCAGCTCTGCTCTTCACCAAGGGTGCCAAGCTGAACCTCAAGAACGCCGGCAGCCACCTGTGCACGGCGGTCGCCAAGGGTGACTCGGACTTCATCCGTCGCGCCCTGGCCTACGGCGCCGACCCAAACTGCAGGGACTACGACCACCGCACGCCGCTCCACATCGCCGCCGCCGAGGGCCTCTACCTCATCGCCAAGATGCTTGTCGAGGCCGGCGCCAGCGTGTTCGCCACAGACAGGTAACATCATTACATCAAAGCTTCATCTAAGTTAAGCCAAGTTCGCACTAGTTTCTAGATTATAATGCGAGTTTGGCCATAACAATAACAATGCGGGCGGGCGGTGCGCATGCAGATGGGGCACCACTCCGCTGGACGAAGCGCGCAAGTGCGGCGGCCGCACGCTGGGGGCGCTGCTGGAGGAAGCGCGGGCCAACGAGCTGGCCATGTTCCCAGAGCGCGGCGAGGAAGTGAGGGACAAGATGCACCCGCGACGGTGCTCGGTGTTCCCGTACCACCCGTGGCGGGCGGCGGGCACAGGCGAGGAGCGCCGGCGTATGGAGGGGGTGGTGCTGTGGATCCCGCACACCATCGAGAGCCTGGTCGCGTCGGCGCAGGAGAAGCTCGAGTTGCCGGGCCCGGCTTCGCGGCTGCGGCTGCTGTGCGAGGACGGGGCCAGGGTGCTCGACGTCGACATGGTCAATGACGGCCAGAAGCTCTACCTGGTCGGAGGCGAGGACGGCGATCAGAAAGATGGTCAGTAGATTGGGCATGGTGTACGTACGTCACTCTTTTCTTCTCGCGGAGCTACTAGCTCCGTGCGTGGCATTGCATGCGACGGTTGTTGTTTTGCATGGCTATATATATGCGTTCAGTAAAAGAAAATGGAGTCACGTCCATCATCCGTGCTGGAAACTGTACAACAACTATAAATTGGCAATCATGTAAGATGTGAAATGAAAATGCAATGTGACGAAACAACCAAGCAAACAGCCAAACAGGCTATCCATCACACAGAGCTCAATCATTATTTCCTCTCTTTTGTTTCTTTTTTTCCCCCGAGGGCCGAGCTCAATTATTCGATTCAGCAATAAGCTGCATCTTCTTTTGTTCCATTCGTCTCAGTCAATGTGGTCGTGGACTCGTAGCCACATCCATCCACATGACGAATTTCATTCAGTTTTCCCAGCAAAGAACGCGGCCAGTCGATCCATGAGCGCGACGGCCTCACCGCAGACGGGCTTGAAGAGGAAGAAGACGTGGTCCTGGCCCTGGGACTCGAACCACTCCACCCTGCCGCGCCACCCTCTTGTTGCCTTGATGGCCTCGTAGTACGCCCTGTCCCTCGGCAGCAGGGAGTCCAGCTCCGCCGCGCAGACGAGCACCCTCTCGCACGGCAGGTCCCTCAGGCTCGGCGCCGCCGCGGCGACCAAGGGATTGACCCGCGGGTCGTCCACGCCGTCCGTCGCATCGGGGCACACGAACCCCCACAGCTTCTCCATCCTCGCCCTAGACGCCGGCGCCTCGCCGTCGACAGGCTCCCTGCCCCCGAACCCGGCGTGCAGGAGGACGGCACCCTCGATCCGCGGCAGCGTCGTCGGCCATCATAGCGACGTTGTGGTCGATGTTCCCGCCGGCGCTGTCGCCGGCCAGGAAGACGCGGCGCAGGTCGCCGTGGCGTGACAGCCAGGGGTCCCCGTCCCCGCCGTTGCCAGCGGAGGTTGTCCACGTGAACGCGCGGAAGGAGTCCTCGTAGCCTGCCGGCAGCGGGTGCTCTGGCGCGAGGCGGTAGTTCACGGAGACGATGAGAAGGCCGGCCTTCGCGGCCAGGGCGTTGAGGAACCGCTGGTAGACCGGAGACGCTGCCGACTGGGTGACGAAGCCGCCGCCGTGGAAGTAGACTAGCACCGGGAGCTTCTTGTCGTCGTCGTCGTTGGGCGGTGACCGGCGGGACCCGGTACCGGTAGCAGCCATGTCCGGGAGGTAGAGGCGGACGTAGAGGCCGGCGTCGCTGTCTATGACGACGTCTTTGGAGGTGACGCCGGTGGTGGGATCAAAGCCGGCCGGCACGGTCTCGGTGCCCATCAAGCGGTCGATGCGCCGGTCGCTGTAGATGCGGAAGTACGGAGTGTCGAGGATGATGTCGGAGCTCGGATCCATGGCGAGGTTGCAGCGGCAGGTGGGGAGTGGGGACAAGGCAGCGCTAGCTGGAGATCGGATGGGCCAAGAGCCCGAGACTACTCCCAACTGCCCAAGTCTTAGCGACACCGAGCCAACCAATTAAAGCCACTTGCAATTCGATATTAAGGCCTTGGAGTTCTTCTAGTATCACTACCACTAGTCAAAACACTAGGGAATCCTTACTAGAAGGTATTTACAAGAAAAAGTTTATACTAAATTTTGAATGCTAAAACACTAGGAGAATCCCACACTACTAGGAGAAATTAAAAAATCTGGTTGTGCTTGTTTAGTTCTGAAAAGATTTCGGATTTCGGTACTGTAGTATTTTTGTTTTTATTTGACAAATATTATCTAATCATAAACTAACTATGCTCAAAAGATTCATCTCGTGATTTACAGTAAACTATATAATTAGTTTTTATTTTTGTCTATATTTAATACTTAATGTATGTGCCGCAAGATTCGATATGACAGGAAATCTTGAATTTTTTTTAGATTTCGAGGTGAACTAAACAAGGCGAAGATGTGGAGACTGTGAGAGAGTGGAGAGGTCCATGTCCATCGGCGGAAGCGTAGAAATTGCCGTGTAGAATGCTGGCGAGGAAATTTCCACGAGGAAGACACGAAGCTGTGACGGACCACAATGGCAAATGTATACTCCTGAGCCCGTAGTACGTAAGCACTTTCGACCCATTGGGCCCATGCGGACTTAATACTGTGCAGACATCGATGGGCCTCTTTTGACTGTTGGACTCCGATAGAGGAAAAGCCTATAATTCCAACCTTTGGTGGCGCACTGAAGGATGAAAGAAAAAAAAAAAAAGAAGTTGCCTTATATATATATCTCCTTAAACTATGTCATGATCTTTTTTTTTCATCAAACTTCGAAAGTAGACATCTTATACCCTCTTAATTCCCACAAACGTTTAAATTACCAACCAGGTTAGAAGTGGTTTTCAAGGTAGTTTTAACTTTTATAGTTAATTAAAAGAGTAAATATTTGATAAAGATTTTAAACTACAAAAATATTTCTAAGCTTCTATAAATTTTAAAACAAATGTGGCCCTGTTTGTTTTATTGAAATTTGGCTACTGCTGCTTATGCTAATTTCTTGTACACTATTCCTTTGATGCAAGTACTGTTGAAGTAGTGCTGAAAAATAATACCATAGGATCTGCTTGGTTGGCTTCCAATTCTATGTGCCTAACCTAACCAAAATTATGGCAAGCCAAAACCATCAATTGGTTCATCAGTGGCGGAGCTAGGGAACTTTCACGACTAGGGCCAATACTATGAACCACAAACATCGGGTCACATGTTAATGGACAAAAGTCATGCTAATATATATTTAGCTGGAAAAAACAAAGAGAATACTCTAGTGTTTTTTCCCACGCCTAGGGCCATGGCCATATTGGCCCTAGGCTTATATCCGCCACTGGGTTCATTGTCAATGAATTGGCATACTAATGTTTTTTTTTGCCAAAGTTTGGGCAACTCTCTAGAAACTTCTTATAAATTGCATAAGATAGAAAAAAAATGTTTTTTACTATTGTTATGACACTCAACCAAGTACTGCTAATTTTAGTGCTAATGAATCTAAACAAGCCGTTAAATGCATCTGTGCTAGTTTTTAGCTAGCTAGCAATTAGCCTTTGGATCCAAATAGACCCTGAGTAACAGACGTGACCCAATGATAGTAAAGAGAAGAAAAACTAAAACCATAGCATAAAGATCACAATACCTTTTTAATTGTCATAAAAAATAATATATTTTATTATGGTATTTATGGAATTGTCTTCATAAGAAGAGAGCAATGATTGGACATGGATTAGGAGGTGTTTGGTTGAAAGGAATAAAGTTTAATATATAATGTAGCACATTTGTAACTATAGTAGTCAGTGTTCAATCATAAACTAATTAAATTTAAAAAAAATCGTCTTATAAATTATTATCTACCTATGTTTTTAGTTTCGTAAATAGTCTATATTTAATAGTTTATGTATATGTCTAAATATTGGCATAGATGGACCCAGGTTAGAACTAATAGGACAGTGGCCCTAGTTGTCAACTCGTCATGGCGAAAGAACACCAGGCAGCCCCAATATGTTTTACATACATTTGATGCAAGTAACACACCCCGACTCATGACTCGTGATTTGCCATCCTCTTGCATCCCGTTCCCAGTTCCTAGGATCAGCGTGTTTAGAGTTTGATAACACACACAGTCTTGTTTAGAGTTTGGAGTGCACAAAATTCATAGCAAGTCCCCTTTCGAATCCCCCTCAATTTCCCTTCGAATTCTTTTTTTTAAATCTCCCTTTTGATCCCATCTTTAAATTCCTTTATTCATAAATGGGAAACTCCTTCTCCCTTGGGCCAAAATCCTTCTCTTCTCCTCTCCCATTTGGCCCAGCACCCCTGTCGGCCCGCTCATGCCCTCCCCTTCCACTCCTCGGCCCAGCTGTCGAGTGGAGCGAGCCCAGCCGGCCACCTCCACCTCCACTCGGGCCCACAAGCGCCACCGGCCCAAGGCCCAGTCGACCCACTCGTCCCCCCTAACCCTAGCAGGCCGAGGAGCACCCTCAGCATCCGCCACTGCTGCTCCCCTGTTCCCAAGCGCCGCCGTCTCCCTCCCCCTCTGCAAGCACTACGCCGAGCACCGCCGAGCTACCCCACCACGACCAAGCCCGAGCCGCAACACCGCTCGTCACCGAGCTCGCCGTGTCGTGCTCCCCGTCCGGCCCGGCTTGGACCCCGACGAGCACAGCACCGCGGGCAGCGATCGGACCTACTCACGACGCCGGCCACGACCCCGATGCCGCAACGTCGTGCTCACCGTGCTCCAGCTGCGCACCAACACGGGCATGCCGACCACGACGCCGAACAGGGTGTCGTCCCCACCGCACCAGCAGCGATCCCGAAGCCTCCTCGTCGCCAAGCCCCTACAGCGCCGAACTCGCGATCCAAGCTGGCACCTTGGGCACCGACTCGGCCCTGACGCTGTGGTCACTGCCTAGTCACTGCCTTCTCTGCCGTCCACCATGTCGTCGACCCGCCGGCTCGTGCCGCCTGCTGTCCACAAGCTCCGGTCCCGCCGCTGCCTCTCCTCCACCTCCTCTCCCACCCCCAACACCCCAAACGCCACCGCCATACTCGCCGACCTCCTCCATGGGCACACCCCCTCTACCGCTACGCTGTCCCTCCTCCGCGCGTCGCCCGGCCTCGCCTCCGAGCTATACGGCCTCATCGGCGAGCCATCCCACGCCTTCACGCCTGCCTCCCTCGCTACCCTCCACTCCCTCGCGGCCCGCCACTGCATCCCGCCTCCCTCCGCGTCGCTCCTTTCCAAGCTCCTCGCGCGCTTCTCCTCCCCAGCCGACGCCGCAAGCTTCCTCCGCGACTCCCTCGCAGCGGGCGCGCCGGCGCCGGATGTTTCCACCTTCAACTCCCTCCTTTCCGCGCTCGGCCGCGCTGGCAACCTGCGCGGCATGACGGAGCTGTTCACCTCCATGCGAGAGGCCTCCGTCAAGCCCGATATCGTCACCTACGGGATACTTCTCAACAGGCTCTGCAAGGCAGGTCTTGTCGGGGACGCGCTCAAGGTGCTCGACCGAATGTCCAGCCCAGGCTCGGACGTCTGTGCGGATATTGTCATCTTGAACACCGTAGTGGATGGGCTGTGCAAGATTGGGAGGCTGCAGGATGCCATTGTGTTTGTGGATGAGCGGATGAGGCAAGTGCATGGATGTGCGCCCAACACTGTTACATATAACTGCTTGGCTGATGCGTGTTGCCGAGTGGGGGATATTGACATGGCTTGCCAAATTGTGGAGAGAATGGAGAAAGAGGGTGTGACACCGAATGTTATCACGATGAACACAATTGTTGGTGGCTTATGCCGAGTTGGCAGGGTTGGTGCTGCACTGGATTTCTTCCGTGAGAAGAGGACAACTTGGCTGGAGGCAAGGGGCAATGCTGTGACCTATAGCACTTTGGTTAGTGCTTTCCTCCATTGCAACAATGTGGCCCTGGCCATGGAGTTGTTCCATGAGATGGCGGACCAAGGGTATCCACCAGATGCAGTCATGTATTTCACCATGATATCTGGATTGACACAAGCAGGGAGGCTGGTGGATGCTTGCAACATTGCGGCATCAATGAAGAAGGCAGGATTTAAGTTGGACAGAAAAGCATACAACATTCTGATTGGTGGATTTTGCCGGAAGAAAAGGTTGCATGAGGCCCATCAGTTGTTTGAGGAAATGAAAGGAGCTGGTCTTCAGCCAGATGTGTACACCTACAATACCCTGTTGTCTTGTTTGTGCAAAGCAGGAGATTTCTCAGCTGTGGATGAATTATTGGGGAATATGATTGATGATGGCTGTCAGCCTTCTGTGGTCACTTTTGGTACACTTGTACATGGATATTGCAAAGCTGGTAAAACAGATGAGGCATTAAAAATTTTCAGGTCCATGGGTGAGGCTAGGATTCAACCCAACACCGTAATATACAATACTCTAATTGATTTCCTTTGCAAGAGCAGAGAAGTTGATGTAGCTATCAAGCTGTTTGATGAGATGAGGGAAAACAATGTGCCTGCAAATGTGACAACCTACAATGCATTGTTGAAAGGTCTTCAAGATAAGAACATGCCAGAAAAGGCTTTTGAACTTATGGACCAGATGAAAGAAGAGAGGTGCACTCCTGATTATGTGACTATGGATGTTCTCATGGAATGGCTGCCTGAAATTGGTGAAACAGAGAGATTAAAATGTTTCATGGAGCAAAGGGATGAAAAGGTTAATCATGCCTTACATGTTTGACCATGAAATGAATTTTGTATCATATTAACTAGAGTTGCAATGTCTGTGTTTAATTCATAACTGGAAGATCAATTTGACTTGGTTGACACAAGAATTTGGAAACCATTTTCTGAATCCTAGCTAGCCTCATGAGATGGATTCCTTGGTCAGAATTGGTTGCATCCATAGCCTGTATTGTAGAAGTGTTCGTTCAGTTTTAGGGGCCATAAGGCATAATTGATTCAGGGCAAGTTATTTGGCACATGTTGTGGCAACTCATATGGTTCTTTTGTTTCCAATCAGGTCTTTGCAAGTTAGGTACTATTTCATTTCCTTTGTCTTGTTTTGGAGATTTACAGTTGATGTAGAATGTAGAAAAATGGATTTGCAGTTCAAGCCTATTAACTCTAGCCCCTATTAGATGACAGTTGAACAGACACCAATGTACCAAATCATTCTCGAGACCACTCTATATCAACTGAAGTCCTTATTCTTCAACAGATAATGTTGAATAATTTTTGTTAGAAAAAAAGAATAAATGTTAAGGGCACAGCCATATGTAGTTAATGTTTGGAACCCTCTAGCATGAACCTTGGTTAGAACAAAGGCCCTCTTGCAAACGATATATTCCGTTTTTTTAGTTTATATGCTTTTAAGTCTTCTGCCCCCTAAATCTTCTTATATGAATGCAGTATGATTGAATTTGATTTTTCAATTATAGAATCCTTCATATACAGCTTGCTTGACAACTGTACAAATATGTGTTGCGCGCCTGCGCCCGTGCCCTATCACAGAAAGGAAAATTATTAGGAATTCACCTTCTGTTTGTTAGTTTTGAGATTGCATGACCAAATATAGAGCAAGGATTAAACTTCTCGTCACATAGTGCTGTGTCTTTGAATTAGCCTATATTAGCAAACCTGTCCAGACTTCCAAGCAGGACTCAGAACTTCTGAACAGTTACAGTTGAAGCTCCAATTGGTGTTAGGCCTATTTCAAGAAATTTGAAAAAGTGCCGTACACTTATAAGAAACTGAAATAAGCAATTTCTTCTCTTGTTTGCCTACTTTCCAATTGCTGCACATGTGAAGTACCGTAAGAGAATTCTCAATGTGGGCATGGACATCATAATTACACAACAGAGTCTTAGCCTTGCAAATGTCAACAAACTGAATAGCCTCGCTGTTAGTTTGAGTGCACTTCTGACAACAAATCACACGTAAGAGTGACAACTCATAAGTCGTACCTTCATGCAATAGTACACAACTCTCCCTATATGTGTGAGTAATAAAATCTGTAATATGTTCAAATGTTGCAAATCCCTGGAGTAACATGTGAACTCATCTTCTGCAGGACCTGCAAAAAGGAAAACTCCAGAACCACCCATAACAATTGAAACTGGAGCAGAGATTGAACTGGTGGCAAGGTTGTCGGTGGTACACATTTTGTCAGTTGATGACAACCATGTATGTGGACTTGCTCCTGCCAGTTGTTCCTCTTGCTGGAAATTCATGAGCTACACTTCTGCATAAGCATAAAGGTCAGACGAAAGCAAGTTGGCTTGGCAGGATTTCTGTGTCATGTCCCTTGCAACTCCAGTGATCTGCTGTTGTGGTCCGTGAAAGAAATCTCATTTCATGCCTCCTGCCTCCTGGCCCCTGTAGTGGTTAGCGATACTGGTGGATGGTGTTGCCATGAAGAGATGCCTAGCTAAGAAAGACAAGGGTAGGAGAGAACAACAAATTAAAGACAAAACACCAAGTGCATTCATTACTCTCAGTTTTTTCATAGACCTCGCCAACTGTACTTCAGCTCATGAGCATATCCTGAAGCACCGTGTCAAATGTGGTGACGGTGTATTCAACAGCTGGTTTTAGATTTGAAGAGGGTGACGATGTTTTGCTTACTTTTATGTGTTGCCTGTCGTGCAGGGAGGTGCCAAGTTGACAATGAAGCCACCCTTTGTTGGAACCAGAAGCGAGTACCGTCAGCTGTAACTTTTCTGAAGCCAGACTCCCCAGATTTCTACAGACTACAGTCTAGCTGGGCATTTTTTCTCGGAACAACGTGCTTCAGACCAAGTTTAGTATTGTTCTGATGAAAAGGAACCCGTACCGCGCCGTGCGCGCATCACGGCTGAAGGAGCAAGACGGAGAGCCGTACAAGTCACTGCCTTGCGTCTTCGGTCTTTCCTTTGAAGTGTTCTTAGGTTTGTGTTGCCTAATATGGATGTCGTTGCTGGCTGGACCTGGTCAGAACTCGGGCACCGGCGTGGGGAAACAGAACAACCCACATGATCCCCGAAGTACCACTCGAGGTACTATTCTTGACTGTAGCTTCATATTTAGACACACAGCTGCAGTTGTAACCTTATTTTCTTGCTAAGAGCTACAGTTGACCTGGAACTGAAGATCGATGTGTTTACTTTTACCTGTCGTGCAGGGAGGTGACAGAGTTTGGAGCCTGCCGGTCCACTGGAACAGTGACGGACCCTCTGACCAGGACTGCTACAGTTTACTTCGGGTATTTTCTCGGAAGTTGGAACAGAAGAATGCCTCATGTCTCATGAGGCCGGGATCGTAGAATTTTGCCTGCCTGCCTGCCTGCCTTGCTGCGACCAAGAGCTCCACGTCTCCGTCGCCGGGGCAAAGCCGTGCCGCACGGGACGAGGAAATTCACGGCACATCACGTATAGGCAGGAGGACCGAGAGTTGTGCAAGTCAGGATCTCCCCGTCTCTTGCTTCAAGTGTTGCGTTGCCTACATGCATTCTTGACCTAGCTGGATAGTAGGTGAGTGTAGTAACTAGTCAAATCTTGTGCAAGGGCATGGGCAAAACGTTACATGATTTGCCAATACCATGTCGGATGTGATCTAACGGTTTCTGATAGTCAGACAGATACCGTGCAGCACTGAAACTCTGGCCTTGTTTAGTTGCCACCGAAAAAGTTTTCAAGATTCCACGTCACATCGAATCTTGCGGCAAATGCATGAAGCACTAAATATAAACGAAAACAAAAACTAATTACACAGTTTGCCTGTAAATCGTGAGACGAATCTTTTGATACTAGTTAGTCTATAATTGGACAATATTTGCCACAAACAAACGAAAATGCTACAGTAGCGAAATCCAAAAAGATTTCGCATCTAAACAAGGCCTCTGGGAACTTTGCGATGATGGCAGATTTAACAAGCTAGGCAAAGTTTATTTGGGCCTTGTTTAGTTCCGAAAACTGAAAAGTTTTCGGAACTGTAGCACTTTCGTTTGTTTGTGGTAAATATTGTCTAATCATAGACTAACTAGAGTCAAAAGATTCGTCTCGTGATTTACGGTCAAACTGTGTGATTAGTTTTTGTTTTCGTCTATATTTAATGCTTCATGCATGTGCCGCAAGATTCGATATGACAGGGAATCTTGAAAACTTTTTGGATTTCGAGGTGAACTAAACAAAGCCTTGAAACAAGCCAGCCGCTGCTCGAACCTAACGTTGACGTACTATCTTAACGACAAGACGAGGCTGATGATAGAATCTTCTGGCCAACCTCTTGAGCGCTTTCTTGGAAACGGCGATACTGAGATTTGACTTGGATTGGAGGAACATCCCATCATCCAAGGTGAAAACTCTGACCAGACCAAGGACGAGCGTGCATGCTTGATCGCCGTGCAATGATGCAATTTCGTTTGTATTTGGTGAACATTTTTTGAATTTGACTATTGTAGCACTTTCGTTTGTATTTGATAATTATTATCTAACCAGATTTAAAAAAATTATTTCACAAATTACAAACAAATTACATAATTAGTTATTTTTTATTTATATTTAGTGTTTCATGTATACGTCCAAACATTCGATATGACAGAAAATCTTAAAATTTTTTGAAAACTAAACAAAGCCGAGGCCAAGAATTCCGAGCCCCGGACGACCGTGTGTGGACGACGAAGAGGACCAAATTCGTACGGAAGTGCCCGGTGCCGCCGCACATGATCCTAATGAAAAAACCGATCCGCCGCTGACGACCAAGAACGTCCATGACAGGGGATTGTTAAATTCTGGGATGAGTCAAACTAGTCCCCTCCATCCAAACGGCCAAACCTGCCTTGCCTTGTCTCACAGGGCTTTCACCCGGTCAAACTCTAACCACTTCCTCCCCGTCTAAGGCCTTGTTTAGTTCAAAAAAATTTATAATTTTTTTTTCAAATTTTCCATTATATCTAATCTTGCAACACATGTATAGAGTGTTAAATATAGATAAAAAACTAATTACACAGTTTGCCTGTAATTTGCGAGACGAATCTTTTAAACCTAGTTAATATTTAATTAAATAATACTTCATTTGTCAAATACAAACAAAAGTGCTACAGTGTCAATTTCCCAAAAAATTTTGGAACTAAACAAGGCCTAAACAAAAATACTCTTGAGAGCAGAAACACACCACTAGCTTTCTCCCTGTTGAACAATGGTGGCCCAATGCAAGTAGAGGTAGGCCTTGTTTAGTTCACCCTGAAAACCAAAAAATTTTCAAGATTTCCCGTCACATCGAATCTTGTGGCACATGCATAAAACATTAAATATAGACGAAAATAAAAACTAATTACACAGTTTAGCTGTAAATCACGAGACGAATCTTTTGATCCTAGTTAGTCCATGATTAGATAATATTTGTCATAAACAAACGAAAGTACTACAGTGCCGAAAACTTTTTACTTTTCGAAACTAAACAAGGCCGCCTTGCTGCCAGGACGGACGGTGTTGGTCCAACTATAACTAATCGGTACCCTTGACTGATCAATCCGGCGCCAAAGTGCTGCAATTCGCATGCTCCAAAGTCATTGCCCTGTCACATGCACGCATGGGTCAACACGGCAGCTAGGCCTCCGACGTTTGACCTCCTCGCCGGCGAGCGGGCTCATTTCGTCGCCGCCGTACGTGCGGCCCGGTCCCACTGACGAGAGCGAAAAGGAATTGCCACCATTAATTCCCGACAGGCAGGCACGCATGGCGTGGCGCCGGCCGGTGCAATGCAAATGAAGCGAAACGGATCGGCGCCGTCCGGCGACTTTTCTGATGAACGCGCTGCGCTGCTGCATGCGCGCGGTGGCAATCCGCGAACGAAAACCAAGTCACCGCACGGAACCGCCAGTGCAACTTCCACCACCGTACCCGCGCGCCCGAGATCGCAATGCCCTCTTCGTCCAGCTCTGCACACCCACCCTCCTATATATACACGCCACGACCCGTTCCATGGCTATACCTACCTACTTTGCTTGCACGGCCGGACGTAGAAGCAAGATCAGGGAGAGCGAGAAGAGAGCAGCAACAAGTAGTTCGGTTCGGCCATGGCAATGGTGGTCACCATGAGGAGGAAGAGGGGAGGGCTTGTTCTACCGGTGGCGGTGATCATGGCGGTGGTGCTGTTCTTGGCCGTGCTCGGCGGCGGCGCGGAGGCGCGGCCCTTGAGCGGCGGCGACGGCGGCGGCTGGGCGGTCACCGGGGACGCGCCGCTGCCGACGACAGGCGGCGTCTTCATTGTCGAGACGCTCCGGCGGCTGTACCTGCAGCAGCTCGGGGCGGGACCGTCGTGCCAGACCAACAGCCCCAACAACGGCTGCCCGCCGCCATAGGATACGGCGTGGGTGGTGTGGTGGTGCCCGACGACGACGACGACGACGACGACAACGCCGTGTGTCTGGGTCGTCACGAGCTCTAATGATCTCGTCTTGTGCCGAGCGCGCGGTGCGTGGAGTAGGGTGTCACGTTCCAGAGATCCACGTACGACCAAGCTAGGGTGCCATCGCTCTGCTGGTTCTCCCATGCATGCATGGTTGCGCGCTCGCTCGCTCGACGATGTTCATGATGATGATGATGTGTTGGACATCAAGGTTTTCCCGTCGGCGTCGCTGATGACCGACGGTTGGATTTAATTTGTTGATTGATTTTGTTCGCGGTTTCTCCTGTGTAACTTTTGATTTGACCACGTACGCATGGTGTGTGGGCACGGCGTGCGTGGCAATTTGTACAGCAACATACATGTATAAGAAAGTCTGAATACTATTGTATATATAGGAAATAAATGTACAAATTCTTATCTTAGTGAATAAACGTACATGCATGAATATATATATATATATATATATATATATATATATACAAGTGCTATTCTACACCCTAGGTGTAGAATACTATTCTACACCAAACTGTTATACTGAGCAAAAGTCAGTATCATTCAGTATTCATGTTTTAATATTGTTCAGTATTTCGTGGTCCTGAGTGTTGGCCAAGTTGATACTGAACACTCTCCAGTACTGCTCAGTATTTTTCTACTCAGTTTTGACTTGTGGTGTAGAATAATATTCTACACCTAGAGAATAGCGCTATATATATATATATATATATATATATATATACACGGTAGCGCTATTTTATACCCTAGGTGTAGAATACTATTCTACACCAAACTGTTATACTGAGCAGAATTCAGTATCACTCAGTATTCGTGTTTCAGTATTTCATGGTCCTAAGTGTTGGACAAGTTGATACTAAGCACTCTCCAGTACTGCTCAGTATTTTTTCTAATCAGTTTTGACTTGCGGTGGGGAAATTCCTTTCTACACCGATGTGTAGCTACTCGCATGGGTAATATACGCTCGCAAGTGGGAGTCGAGGCAGTCGCGCATGTGACCAATCTAACAGGCCAATGAAGGCGTTCATCCTGAAGTTTCACCCATTCGTTATATGGCTTAGCGGGTGTAGTAGCACATGTCTTTACCCATTAATCAGCGGCATCCTTTATCTCGAGATTCAGGCCCACCGTCATCGTCGCCGCCACGCCTTCCTTTCCTCTCGACCTTCAGGCTCCCCGCTTCAATGGTCGCGACGGCGGCGATCCTCCTCGGCTGTCGGATCTAGCCACGAAGCCCCTTCTCTTACTCTCGTTCATGGAGGTGACGACGGGGCCCTTCCTTCGGCTGGTGACGGCTCTTCTCCTTTGCCTGCTCTTTTCCATGCCTCAAGCCCGTACTCATGCCGTGGAATCCAGATATGTTTATTCCAATATAATTTGATTGTAGCTTGCAGATCCAGAGACGATTGATTAACTTGATCTTGTTGCAGCTAGGTCTCTTTTATCTCAACGCATTTTTGGATAATCTATAGCATCATTATCTAGCTGTCGTGATCTACTTGGTGCCACAATCTCCTCATCTAGAGACGGAACCTGCACTCTTGTTTGCTACCTTGGGCTATCAACTCTGGCGCCGCTGACATGAACCAGGTGAAAATTAGATCTGCATCAAATTGACATAGTATATTAGTTACCCATATATGCTCTGATTATATCCTTCGTAATTAGGAATAAACTCTCGTTTTCCAAATCAGAGAATAATTCATTGTCTGTAACACTACCAGGAAAATATCAGCAGGAATGCAATCATAATACTATTTTCTCATTTTTTAGATAATGATAGTATCAGCCAATACTCTTTTCTTAGGATTAGAAGTCTTCGTACCACTAGTATATATTATCTTATTTTAATTTTTATGGTATGTACACATACTTATTTTAATTTTTATGGTATGTACACATACTTCTTGATTGCAAGTATGTGTACGTACTCCCACGTCTGATGTATGTAAATTTTCCGTATAAAAAATAAAAAATCTGATGTACTACTCTCTTCTAAGACTACTCTCGCTATACATATTGGAGAGCAGTGTGCCACTAGAAAGATCTTGACTTCTCTGTGGTATGTACACATATTCCTTGTCTAGAAGCATGCATACATACTCGCACATATGTACTATTTTCCATGCCTAAATAAAAATTCTTGTATACATACATAATCTCTCTTGTAAAATCTCACAAAACTATATGTATCATACTACTTTATTTTTTCAGCTGGAAGTGTTACTAGATACATTGTTAGACTAGAGTATACTAGATACATTTTATTTTGAGATAGAGTAGCATTGGATACATTTTTCAGGTAAGAGTATTATTTACTCATTAGTTGTCGGATTATAGTATCTCTGGATACTAACAAAATAACTGTAGGTTTCACTTATTGACTTTCATATGGAAGGATCAATACACTGACGCAGCCTCTGCCTTTGTCAAAGCTTAGTTGATCTGTATTTTTATAAATAATCTAAATTGATCTCGTGCCACTTGAAATATCATCTTAACTTCTCTATGGTATGTACACATACTTTTTGTCTAGAAGTATGCATAAATACTCGCACATATGTACTATTTTCCATGCCTAAATAAAAATTCTTGAATACATACATACTCTCTATTCTAAAATCTCACAAAACTATATATATGCATCATATTGCTTTCTTTCTTTTTCAACTGAAAGTGTTTCTTTATACACATTGAGACTAGAGTATACTAGATATATTTTGTTTTCAGATAGAGTAGCAAAGGATACATTTTTCAAGCAAGAGTATTGACTCATAAGTTGTCAGATTGTAGTATCTCTGGATACTAGCAAAATAACTACAGGTTTAACTTTGACTTTCAGATGGAAGGATCAATATAGTGAAGCAGCTTCTGCCTTTGCCAAAGCTCAGTTGATCTGCATTTTCATAAGTAATATAAATTGATCTTGTAATATTTTTTTTTCATTCCGCATGTATGATGTACCCGATCTGATGGTGATGTTGAATTTGTTGTGCTTGGTTCCCTTTTTTGATCAGTATCACTATACTTTTTCAACATTTAATACATTTTATCCCTTTTTCAGACTTGAGTATGTATATCTCTTCATACTTGATGTGGCGACAGCTACAAGCATCAATCTCTACATTCTAGTTCTATTAGTTTTGCTTGCTTGTTGCTAAAGTTAATTATCAAGATATCTCAATGACGACAAGTCAAGATGGCCTAATGCAGTATAAGATCGTGAATGCGGACCAACTCATCGAACAAAGTTCACAACTTGAGACCACAACATTGTGTATTAGCAAATAATTCTTAGTTTCTGCTGATGAGTATGTATTGATACTCCCTTACATTATTGTATATACACACACTCATTTTGTAAAGCTTGTATATACATATAGTCCCTAATTAAGTGTATGTATTGATACTCTTATGTTTTAGATTCCATTAACAAATGTATATATTCTGGTATGCACGCATAGTCTTGGTGTATGTATGGATACTTCATTGTAGGTACGTATAAATACTCTATTTCAAAAAAGTATGAAGTGATACTCTATTCTAAAAAGTATATATAAATACTCTATTCTAAAAAGTATGTATAATACTCTATTCTAAAAAGTATATACAGGTACTCCATAGTGCATATAGGCAGCAAGTATATACGCATACACTCACCTACGCAATATATTCTCTGATTTTTTATGTACTAAACATAAAGGTGGAATAATATAAGAATATTTAATAGTACGTCACATTAGTTCATAGGCACATGCACCAGTGGCACGTGGATGATGCAGAGCAACAATTGACATACTCAGTTCTTAAAACGCAAGCATCGCCGAAGTTCACGCCACATGGACTCTCTAATCCTATCCAAACCCGTTAGGAGAGCTGACGGCCCGCACCCCCGAGGTCTCCGTTTCATACCGACATCTGTGTTACTACTTTCGCACCGCGCCACGGGACTAGAATGAGCGTATGTAAAATCTCACGTCGGAGTAGATATACGTACGTATAAAAAAAACTCATATATATATATATATATATATATATATATATATATATATATATATATATATATATACGGCAGCGCTATTCTACACACTAGGTGTAGAATATTATTCTACACCGCAAGTCAAAACTGAGCAGAAAAAATACTGAGCAGTACGTACTGAATTCTGTCCAGTATAACACTTTGGTGTAGAATAGTATTCTACACCTAGGGTGTAGAAAGTGTTATTCTACACCCTAGGTGTTATACTAAACAAAATTCAGTATTGTTCAGTACCCGTGTTTCAGTATTTCGCGGTCCTGGGTATATATATATATATATATATATATATATATATGGAAACTCCTTTATACATGTACGTGTATCTACTCCGACCTGGAAGTAACGCACGCGAGCGTCGAGCCAAATGGAGCATAACGGGCCGTTGATGTGCGGGTGGTGCTCGTCCACTGAACTTGGCTTCTGCTTATCGGGTTTAAAAGCACATCCTTACCTATTAGATGCATACATCAATACACGGTGTCCTGCATCTTGAGCCTACGAAACCACACGAAGCGCGGCGGTGGCGCTTTCCCCATCTCGACGGTGCCCGCGGCGCCCTTCCCCCATCTCGATAGCGGCTGCGGCGCCCTGCCCCATTCCAGTTCCGACGCGGCCGTGGTGGCGCCCGTTCACTGATCGACGTCGGGGCGTATCAGGCGCATGGTGTGGCGCCCCTTCCCTATCCACCGGTGGCGGCGGCCGCGGCCGCGGCTGCAGTGGCGGTCCCTCCTCCGTAGGCGCCGCCCTTCTCCCTCCCTACCGGCCACGACCCTGACAAGTTGTGCTCCCCAAGCGGCGCCCCTATCGCGCTAGGCCGTATGTGCTGCCTCCAGCGGGCGGGCGGGCTTGTCCAATGCGTGCAGCGCTTCTCTGCTCTCATGCGTTCAGTCAATAGCTAACAGGTATGAGTTCATACCTCCTCTTGAAATCTGAATCAAGATGACGAGTGACGAATCTGATCTCGGTTCGTATATGCAATTGGATCAAGAGAGTATACGTGCATGGCTGCATGTGATTGGTCATGTTATTTTCTTCTTCTTCTTTTCAGGCAGATATCTCTTTATAGATACCACACATGCAGCGATTATATATGGATCTAGCATTACATTTCTGTTGGCCAAATTTATATTTCTCATGTATGCATATGTATATGTCTGCATACTCCTCTTGCCTTCTAACCATGTATGTTTTTTTTTTAATGAAACTGGAGGGGTTTACACTCCTACAACACTTTATTAAAAAGAAGTTACAGGCACAGAAACTAAGTGAAAAGGTAAAAAGCCAAAGCTAAAAGAGGCAGGGGAGACAAACGGGTTGAGCAACTATAACTCACACACCTCAACACCACACCCTTACTTAATTCTAGGGAACAAAGAAAGAAAAAAGGAATAGCAGTAGCAGGACTGCCCAGAACCTTGCTAAGATAGAGATGCAGTCCATGTTTCAATTTCTGGGAAGTAGCTTTGCTTCGCTCTTAAAAGCAGCATCTTCATTTCAGTCTTGAAGGTAGCCAAGGTCAGATGCACCGCCGGGTTTATTTGCCTGAAGATGAGGTCGTTCCTTGTTATCCAGAGTGCCCAGGACATCAGAATGATTATCTCCATAAAGAACGGTACTCCCAGCTGATCTTTGAATTGCTGCAGTATCTGGAATGGATCAGCGTCCAGGTCCACCTGCAAATTCAGAATTGCCCAACACTGTTGAGCGAAATTGCATTCTAGCAGCAGGTGTGTCAGAGTTTCTTCAATCGAACTGTTACACAGAACACATGTGTAATCTGGTAGCTGCATTTTCTTCCTTTTTAGCAATTCTCTTGTACTTAATCTGTCTCTAAGCACCAGCCAAAAGAAAACCTTATGCTTGGCCTGACAGGAAGATCTCCATATCCAATGAAAAGCCTGGTGAACATCTTGATGACCTTTTAATTGTCGATATGCCTTCTTAACTGAGAATTTGTTGGTGTTCCATATATATGACCACCTATCCGGTCTATCCTCTAAGTTTAACTGTTGTAGTTCATTGTTTAGTTGCATGAATTGGCTGTGGGCTTGCTGTGATAAAGGTAAATAGAACATAGAGTGGAGCTGGGATTGATGCATGGTGTCATATAGGGAGATATTCCTATTTCTAGCAAAAGATCGGAGCTTAGGGAACTTTGTACTCATAATTTGAGTTCCCCAAAGATCATCCCATAGTAGGCAAGTTTTTCCATCCCCTACGTTTGCTCTGGCCATGCCTTTAAATTTGCCTAGCAGCGAAACAATTCCTTTCCACCAGAATGATCCTTTATTGGTGGTACCTGGTAATCTTCCATGGGTATAGTACTTTTCCCAAACCAATGAAACCCAGGGGGTATCCACCTTGTTGAAGAATTTGTGCAGGTATTTGATAAGGAGGGCCTCATTTTGTGATTTCAAATCCAGGACTCCAAGACCTCCCTCCTCTTTTCCGGAGCATACTACTTTCCAAGCCACTTTTGGTCTTTGTCTTGCATTGAAGTCTGCACCTCTCCAAAGACAAAGTTTTCTGAACTTATCAATTTGTTCAATCACCTTTTTCTGCAGAAGAAAGGTGCTCATGCAAAATGTTGGCATTGATGTTAGAATTGAGTTGGTTACTTCCAGTCTACCTGCCTGATTTAAGAAGATGGATGTGGCAGCCAACCTCCTTTCACATTTGTTAACCAAGGGTGAGAAATCAATTGCCCTCGGTTTGGTTAGGCTGAGAGGCAGTCCTAAGTAGGTAAATGGCAGAACCCCGGGCTCACACCCAAAGGTTCTTGCAAGCATCTGCAGTCTATCATTTGCAACATTGATTGGCACCATAAAAGATTTTTGGAAGTTAACCTTGAGTCCAGTCGATTCCCCAAAGCTGTGAAGTAGGGCTCTTAGTGCAATTAGTTGCCTAGAGCAGGCCTCCATGAGAATCAGTGTGTCATCAGCATACTGGATAATTGGGAAATCCTGAGTGTACCGTACTGGCACTGGTGGATTAAAGATTCCCCTTTCTCTAGCTTTGTTAATTACCGATTGAAGTAGGTCAGCTGCAATAACAAATAGCAGAGGTGATAGAGGGTCGCCCTGCCTGACTCCTCTTCTACATCTGATGGTTTTCCCTGGCACTCCATTAAGCAGAACCGTGGAAGTTCCAGAGTCTAAGATGTTGGTTATCCACTGTACCCATTTTCTCCCAAATCCTTTTGCTCTCATTACTTGGATTATTGCATTATGCTCAATCTTGTCAAAAGCCTTTTCAAAGTCTAACTTTATTATCAAAATTTCTTTTCTAGACTTGTGGCAGCTGTGGATGTACTCTAAAGCCCATGCCAAACAATCCTGGATGGTTCTGCCTTTGATAAATCCATACTGATTCTGATGCACCAAGTCTCTGATACTACCTTGAAGTCTGTTTGCCAGAAGTTTTGTGAGTAACTTGACAGATGAATTTAGAAGAGATATGGGCCTGTAGTCAGAGACAGTGAGTGGGGTGTCCAACTTAGGGATTAGGGTGACGTATGAGCTATTGATACTCTTAAGACATAAGTTTCCAATGTGAAACTGACTGCTCAGATTATAGAAGTCATTTGCTATAAGAGGCCAACAACCCTTTATGAATTCATTCGAGAATCCATCTGGCCCTGGTGACTTATTATTAGGCAATTGCTGGACAATCCCATCAATCTCTTCCTTTGTGAATGGCTGTTCTAGTGTACTTAAGTCTTGGACTTGCTGGATGAGCTGCGATAAGTCAAACAGCATTTGCCCATGTTCTGTCATCCCAAGCCTCTGTTTGAATGCCATCCATAACATTGTTGCCTTTTGTTCATGACCACACCATGAATTGCCCAGGTCATCTTGCAAACATGCAATCTTGTTCCTTCTGTGCCTTATGGTTGCGTGTGCGTGGAAGTATCTTGTGGCAGCATCTCCCTCTTTTACCCATTTTATTTTCCCTCTCTGAGTCCAGTAAGTCTTTTGCTGTTCTAGTAGCTGGATCAGCCTATCAGCCACCACTGCCTTGAAGTTCCATTCTTCTATGGACAGGTCTCTTGTCATTTCGATCACTTCTAAAAGATTCAGAACTGATTTGATCCTTTCAATTGCTAATGCTAGCCTTGGCAGGGTCTTCTTCCAGTCTTTCAGAACTCTTCTCAGATTTTTAAATTTTGCTGTGATTGCATTCGCAGGATCAGTTATGTGCTCAGGACTATGCCAACCGTTAGCCATAACTTGGACAAAATCCTCATTCTGAAGCCAGTGGTTCTCAAATCTAAATAGGTTTCCTATTGGAATTGACGTATTTATCTCCACAACACAGGGCCAGTGGTCTGAAGTTTCCATCACTAGAGTCCTTACAGCAGTATCTGGATACTTTGTTGTCCATGAGTTCGAGGTAAAAACCCAGTCTAAGCGTTCCAGTAAAGGGGGGAACTGCTTGTTTGTCCAGGTGTATTTTCTCCCATGCAACGGAATTTCAACTAATCCGATTTCATCTATGGCCTCATTGAACAGGAAGATTTCATTAAGGTCAGCGCCATCTCTATTTCTATCTTCAGGTCTTCTGAGCAAATTGAAATCCCCTACAATTATCCAATCTTGATCTTCAGTTGCTTCTTGCCCTTTAAACCAATTTAGGAATTCCCTTTTCCCGTTTGGAGTGCAAGGGGCATAGATAGAGGTTAATCTCCAAGTGTCATTATTTACAGCTGAGCGAAAGTCTAAGGTAATGGCATAACTATTAATGTATACTAAGCTTGCTGAGAAGGCATTACTTTTCCAAGTTATTAGCATTCCCCCAGAGGCTCCAACTGACGGCAGGCAATGAAAAGCATCAAAGTCAATAGGGCAAAACTTCCTGATATAACTTAGGTCGAACTGTTCTCTCTTTGTTTCCTGCAAACAGACAACCTCACTCTTACTTTCAATAATTTTGTCTCTAATGGAGTTCCATTTGGTGGCGCTGTTCACCCCCCTCACATTCCAGCTTAAGATTTTCCAGGATCTATGGTTAGTCATTTATGAGCGCTTATTGACCAGCAGTGTGGCAAGGCCAAATTTGTGGCCTCACCCTCTCTCCAATTTACTAGTTGATCAGAAAAGCCGAAAAACTTAAAAGAGCATTCAAAGAAACAGTAGAAATAAGAGCATTCAAAGGAACAGAAAGAACGTCTTGGCTCACAACCAATCCAGAGTTCAGGTGTAAGCGAAACAACTAAACAGGGATACACCAAAGTACTACTCCAAGTCCTCATAGCCAGAAAGCGGAAAAGAGAGCAAAAGACAGGAAGGACAACAAATTTGCAAAATAACAATTTGTCCATCACTGGGCGCGCTTCAGTGGCCTTTGTCCATCCCGGAGCTTCCTTCCTCCATCCTAGGTCCTCCCTCCATGTCAAGTCTCTCTTCAAGGCTGCTATCCTGTGCGCTCGTTCCATGGCTACTACCTTCTTCCTTCCCCTCATTTCCATGACTGCTATCTCCCGCATCACCATTCTTTCTGGGTTTCTTGCCAACAGGCTGAAGCTTTACCTTTCCCATCAGAGTCTGTTCTGTCAGCTCTTTTTCTTTTATTCCACAAATCTCAGTCCCAATTTTGATAATGGAGGCTGATGAAAGAGTTGGAACCCCAGTAGAGCAGGCCAGACAGTTTTTCTCGCAAGAGGTCTTGAATCCCTTTGCATTTGCTTTCACCCTTGGGCTTCTTCTGAGAGCAGAGTCCTCAATTATTGTGGCCTTCCCTTTCCTTCCTCTTTTCTTGGTTACTGGAGATATCTGGTGCTCTTCTGTCTGCATTGCGTCTTCAATTTGTTGCACTAGCCTGAGCTCTTCAGAGATTAGCTGACATGGCTGATGTTGTTGCTCCTTATCTAGGCTTAAATGGCAGTTCCCTAGCGGACCAGTGGGCAGATACTGATGTAAACCAGAGCATATTAGCTTTTTGGCCCATTCATGATGGGCCGGCGAAATGATCAGGGCCTTGAGAAAAGGAGCCCATTCCTTTGGAACTCGGACCTGTTCAAAATCATTCGGCCCATCTCGCAGGTCAGGGTTCAAAAACTTTGGCGCCAAAGACTTGTTCATGCTGATGGGTGGAGAAACAGGGGCAGGGGCGTTAAAGAAGAAGGTCCTGACCATGCCAATCTGCATAGCTTCATTGAATACAGCCATATTACCATTGTTTCGCGCCTCCACCATATGGTCTTCCCCTGAACTATTTCCCTGGTCACTATGGAGCCCAAGGTTATCATTCTTGTTTCCTTTGTTGTTAACCAGGTCTTCAGAACTTCCATGATCTCCCTGGCTTGACAGCTGTAGGTCCTGAGGACCTTCCAGTTCCACCTGTACTCCTTTCTCCTCTACTGGATGAATCCTCAACTGCGGCTCATGTATCTCATCCAGCAAAACCTGGGCTTGCCCTGCCTGAACATTTTCTCTTTCCTGAAGCTGGTCCGCCATCATGTTCTCAACCCTTTCCGCATCTATTATGTTCTCAACCCTTTCTGCATCCTGCTGTTCCTACCCATTGACATGCTGCATTTCTTGTTCATGCTGAGCCAACGGTTCCATAATGTCATCTTCTTGTTCATACTGAGCCATCTGTTCCATAATTTCATCTTCTTCCATCATTACTTCTTCCTCTACTTGCATAACTGGGAATATCGCTGGCATCTGCAATTCTTCCTCATCTACTTGATTATTTGGCAGAAATGGCTGTTGGGCCAACACTGGCTGAGCAATCTGAAGAACCAAGTCCTGTCCCACATCAGGTGCCGGGTCAATGATCATTTCCATGGGGTCTTCAACTGGTGGGGGTTCATTTAAGTCCTGAATCACATTAGCTGGCTCTACTGGCGCCAGATTCAGGTTGAGATTATGGAGATGATTGTTCTGCTGCCATGCCCCCCATCCAGGCAATTGGTGCTCATCATCTCCCTGCTGAGGCATATGCTGCCCAACTTGTTCTCCATTTTGTGCTACTGGGGCCAAGACTTGTTGTCCTAACCCGAAGAAGTCATAAAGCAGTGGCCCTCCATCTTCTGGAAGCTGAGGGACATCATCTTCACCAGGTGCATGATGGCCCAGCATTTCACTCTGCAGAATCTCACATTGAACCGACCATGACTGACCATTAAGCCCTAGACTGTCAGTGAAAACAGAGAAATGGGGTATGTCCTCTAAATCTACTACCCTAGCTTTGACTATCAGCCGGGTAACAACCACAGAATCTATCGCAGTTCTTTCCTTATACCATGAAATCAACCTGGCAAAAGGCCCTAGCACCGCATCAATAAAGTCATCTTCATAGTAATCTTCCGGCAGACCAAGCATCATGATCCAGCACTCATGATTAAACATCACACTCCTCCAATTTCTGGCCTGGTTGTGCTTAACAAAAGTAAAGTATGAGCCCCCAAACAAGTGTGGGCTATTGAGGACAAATCTATCTCTATCAAACTCATGCTGGAACCTCACAAAAGCCTGACCCATGTGACACCGCTGCACTTCCTTAATCTCTACCCTTTTGTCCACACAGAAATCATTAATGACTTCCTCTACTGTCGGGAAGAAGAGCGGGTTACCGGGGATTGGATGAATGGTAAGCACGGCGAGGTCCTCATTCCTCAGAACCGGACGCCTTGGAGCCATCGTCCTCACCATGACCGGACGATTGGGGATGTTGAGGATGTTCATGCCACGCGGCTTGAAGGGGTTGGGGTCAGCACGCTGAAACGCCATGATCGAAGGAGTCGTCTGGCTCAGCAGTGCTTGGTTGAGCGGCAAAGGGGCGAGGGTTTTCCTCAGGGAGTCACTGTTACGAGGATTGGAAGGTTGGGATGATGAAGGCGAAGAGCCTGCAGTAAAAACTAGCTGGTCTGGTTGGTCGCCCCGTCGGCCTGGTTGGCCCCTCCGTCGGCCAGTAACAGCGTTTTCACCCTCACATCTGTCTGGTTCATGGGCCTGAATGCTTTGTGTCCCACATGTCAATGTCAATTGCAAGTCAGGCAAAGTTACTATTGGCTGGTTAAGCGGCATCAGCTGAGAAACAGGGACCTGCGGCCGTTCGCCTTCCCCGATAAACTCAGATGGGCCGATTCCAAGACTAAGGCCTTGTTTAGTTCCGAAAAGTTTTCGCATTTTGGTACTGTAGCACTTTCGTTTGTTTGTGACAAATATTGTCCAATTATGGACTAACTAGGATCAAAAGATTCGTCTCGCGATTTACAGGTAAACTGTGCAATTAGTTTTTATTTTCGTCTATATTTAATGTTTTATGCATGTGTTGAAAGATTCGATGTGACAGGGAATCTTGAAAACTTTTTGGTTTTCGGGGTGAACTAAACAAGGCCTAAGGTGACAAACCCGGTCCATCTGGCCTTCAGCCTGGGTGCTCTGATCCTGTGCAGAGTCCTTGCGTTTGGCCACTGAGTTCCCTTCTTTTTCCCTCCAAAACCGGCCACCCCTACAGGTCGAGACTGCGTGACCTTTCTTTAGACAAGAGTAGCATCTAAAGGCTGATTTGCATGCCTGTCTCGCGTGCCCCCACGATAGACAACGCGAGCAAATCCCGGACTGCAGGGGTAATGATAGATTTCCTGCAGGGACTTGTTGACTCCTTGATACCCGTCTCTCTACGTTTGAATCCAAATTCAAAATATTCCGAGCATTGTCCGGCGCCTCCTCAACACCTTGCTCCTTCTGGCGAAGTCGGTTCCCGATTGGAATGCAGTTCGCACCGGACAAAGGAACCTCTAAAGAAGCTAACGCGGACGTTGGTCTAGCAACTGATCTTGTAGCTCGATTAGAATTGCGTCTCACAACAGACCAGGAAGCATCTTCTTCTAAGCAGAATAGCCTCCATTCACGCCTCCAGTTTGGACCCCCAAAGCCCCAAAAGTGAAAGAAGATCTTGAACTGGGAGCACTCAAAAGAGCGAAGATTTACAATGTGGAAACCAACCCATTTAGAAGAAACAGAGAAACGAAAAACTCGATCCGCAAGTTGAACCACGTTAAAATCCTCAGAAACGCCACCAATCGTCGCTTGCAGGATTGAGCCCACGGAAGACGGTGAAAGTTTGAACTTAGAACGACCGAAAGAAGCAACTAGAAACAAAGCATGTGAAATTGAAACCGGCGAGACAGAAGAGCGAAACTTGTTGTAAATAACCTTTTGGATGCTCTGCCCAGGGAGCATGCAAAGCTTCGTAGCCTCCATGAAGGGAAGAGGGTGTCCAGGAGAAGGCCGGATTCTCCAACAGCCGAAAGCTGAGAATTCTCAACTGATGCAGCTGGAGTCACACCAGCTGGGGCGCACGGTAGAAGCCCGCACGTCTGGTCCCCTGAAGATCGCCATGCATGGGAGACGAACTCGGCAGCGGCGAACAGACTGAAGGCCTCCACGATGCTGGGCACCCCTGCTCTGAACAGCTCCGCTCTCAGCTCAATGAACAGAGCAAGAACGAGAGCTTGGGTCGGCGTTGAATGGGAAGGGGGCGAAGAGCGGGAGGCGCCTTGTCGATGTTAGCTGGAACCGGCGGCGGCCGCCGCGCCGGGTCGGGGTCGAGGTCGAGGAGGCGTCGTCGTTCAGGTAGCGAAGGCCATCGGGAGCATCCTCCCCGATATACTACCAGGAAATATACTACCATAATCAATAATCAAGAATTAAGAGTATGCTTAGATACTCTTTTCAAATATGAGTATGTTTAGATACCTTTCCGGATCAGTGTATGTTTGCATACTTTTGTTCATCATAGGATCATTTGATACTTTTTATATTACTGTATAACTTACAATATTTTTTTCTGATAGGTTTGGAATCATGATTTTTATGAAGGGCTCAAATATACGAGGGATGAGTATGGCACGATAAAGTAGCAAGTTAGTTTATAGCTGAAGCTATCTTGTAAGGACTGCATATATATTCAGTTTAGAAACTTTTATGGGCATGTAGATGCAGTAGAATTACATACCAGTTTGTATATACATTATAGAGTTACTACAATCAACTAATGGACCCATCTCATGAAATCAGAAGCCACTATATATAGCAAAGGGAGTATATACTTTTACTCCCTTGTAAAAAGATATACAAATACTCCTCAGAATTGTATACATCATATAATCTACTAGCTCGTCAAAAGTATGCACACATACTAGCATACCATTTTTTCTCCTCAATCCTCATTTAATTAGTGTTAGACACTTATTATAATGTGTATGTACTGATACTCCTCAAAAAGTATATGTCTGTGTCAGAAAGTATGTCCGCATACTATTTTAAATTTGTACTCTAAAACGCTATATACACTGCTACAGAATTGGTTTCTAGAGGCGGCTAGGAACCCTCTATAAGGGCGGTTGGCCCAGCCTCCCCTCCGGCCTCGCACTTACAAATAAAACATTTGTAAGGGCGGGTGCCCCAGCCGCCCTTACAAATACATTTGTAAGCGCGGCTAGTGTTATCAGCCGCCCTTAGAAATACCATAAATGTAAGGGCGGCTGGTGACCCAACCCCTCTTACAAATAGTATTTCTAAGGGCGGCTGGTGACCCAGCCCCTTTACAAATAGTATTTCTAAGGGCGGCTGAAACACCATCCGCCCCTAAAGTGATAATTTGTAGGGGCGGTTCAATCTACAGCCGCCCCTACAGCCTGTTTTTCAGTAAAAAAAATTCAAATCTGAATTCAAATATGACTAGAGCACGTAATATATAATTCAAATCTGACCACCATATATATATATATATATATATATATATATATATATATATATATATATATATATATATATATATATATATATTCATCCACAACCACACAAGAACAATATAAACCACAAATTACATGTCTAATTCATCGCAAAGTCTATTAATGCATGCTTCTCTGCGGCTTCAATAAATTTATCCACCTCATCGTGAAAACCTTCATCATTCCTTAACCTACCATACATCCAAGAGTTCCTGTACTCCGTCTTTTAAAACAAAACAAAAATACAAAATACATAAAACAAAATAAACTAATGAAGAAAAATACAAAGTAGGCATTAATTGTGTTTATACTCATGGTAGAGGATAATTATTTAGTTGGCTATTAATTGTAACACCCTAAAAATTCCCTTCTTTGAAATAGTTGAAATTCGGTTTATTGAGTTAATTTTGTGAGCATCAAAATAAAGAAAAATAATAATAATTTTTGGGGAATTAAAATTAA
This sequence comes from Sorghum bicolor, assembly GCF_000003195.3. Taxonomy (NCBI): domain Eukaryota; kingdom Viridiplantae; phylum Streptophyta; class Magnoliopsida; order Poales; family Poaceae; genus Sorghum; species Sorghum bicolor. The sequence goes on along the minus strand of NC_012879.2, from coordinate 9,544,091 downwards.
ATATAAGTTTAGAATAACATTTTTGTTGCATACATGCTGGTGCATTTTTATTGTGATGATTGTTTTGAAAACAAAATATCTTTTGCTCAAAAATTCATTTAAAAGAACGCAATTGGAAAATGTGTTTGAAAAAGAAAATGGAATTTTTTCCCCTCACTCTTCTCCTTTCGGCCTTTTGGCCTAGTTCCCCGCGCCCCCCCTCTTTCTCTCCTTCCTGGGCTGTGGCCCAGCCGGCCACCCGCTTCCCTCCCTCTCTCTTCCTCTCGCCGACAAGCGGGGCCTGCTTGTCAGCTCCTTCCCTTCCAAACCGTCCCCTCCCTCTCCCCTTTCTCTACCGCAGTGGAACCGCAAGCTCTTTCCCCTGCTCCCACGATCTCTCGATGCCCCGCGCCTCGGATGTCTTGAAGAGCCCACACGCGAGCCGTCTCCCTCCTTCCCCATCTCATTTCTTCCGTGCCTTTGCCTCTGCTCTCGCGCGCAGAGAACCGCCGCCGGAGCCCTCCGTCGGCCGTGAGTCGCCCCGGCGCTTCGAGCCGTTCCCTCTGTTTCCGTCGCATTGGTGAGCTTCCCCTCCTCTCCCGCTCTCTCCCCGACCATTTCCCGAGCGTTTCGAGGCTTCCTAGCGCCCTGGCCACGCTCACCAGAGAGCTCCATGGCTGCCGGCCGTGGAGCGTGCCTCTTGGACCTCTCCCCGGCCGCGTCGAGGCTGGGATCGAGTTTGCCTACTCCTCCTCTTTCTCCCGGTACTCGCGGTTTCGATTTTGGTGCACCGCAGCGCGCGAGTGACCAACTCCGACGACCTTGCCGCCGGAATTCATGGCCGCCACCGCCTCCTTCCTCCCCTCTAGCCGGCGTGCCACTTCCCCCCCCCCTTTCTCATCTCTTTCTTTTAATCTCAACCGTCTAGGATCGATCCGATGGCCCTAAACGCTCCGTACCCCTTCGAGGGTAAAATTGTTAAAGAGACCCTGTGTTTTCCTCAAATTAACCCGCAGTCCTCGGCCAGGGAGAATTCCAGGATTTTCTATATTTATTTAAATCTGTTTAAATCCTATTTTATTTACAAGATTGCCACTGCAATGTTTTGGCCATAAAATATTTATTTTAACTCCGATTTGACCCGTTCAAGTTGCGTTAGTTTTATAATTTCATAAGCTTCGCGTTGGTACCATTGTTGTCTAGGTTTACCACTGTTAGGTTTCCTAGATAAATACAAGTCCGTAGATAGCCTCTGCAATCCCGTTTAATGCGTAGATTTCGCGTCGTAACTCCGTTTTCCGTGAATTTCTCGTTGACATGATCGTAGTTGCGGGTAGATGATTTTGGAAAACTTTTATTTACATTTATTTACTGCTGGTGTACTGTTCTAATTGTAATCTTGTTTGCTTTGTGTATGTCTGTCTCCAATTGTTCGTGTGTTGATGATCGATGATTGAGATTAGTCAGTGGGCATTACTTCAGTGATCAAGATCAGAGCCTTGGAAGCAAGTAAGATCAGCAGGACTAGCAGGAGCAATTAGATCAAGGCAAGTATAGCATTTGGATTTTAATTCTATGACCATGATCTTGTGGCTAGATTAATATAACGCAACAAATGATAATAATGACTTTTTAGCAACTTGAGGTAAGTGATAACCGGGATGAAAGTGCAACCATGAGGGCTATGATGGCTCTGGCTTTAGTCAAGTATGAGTAATTTTTCTAGCTGGTTAGAGGTTACCCGTGTGGCGCAAATGGGGGATAGCAGACCGTGGATTCCCTGCGGGGTAGAATCACACGGACTGACTACCGAAACCAAGCGGCCCTAACTTGTTAGACGAACCTTTGAAAGACTTCATAGTGATCCCTGCCGGCCTCCCTTGGAAGGGGGTTAAGAGGTTAGCTACCTCGGGCGAAAGGGTAAATCATGACTCATGGGTAAAGATGTACGACCTCTGCAGAGTGTTTAATAAACTGGTATACTAGCCGTGCTCACGGACACGAGCGGCCTTGGGGATTCTTACATTAAGGGTGATGAATCTTGTTGCGTAAATATGCTCATGTTTATTGTTTAATGCTCTATATTATTTATGTCACATTGATCATGAGACCGTGGGATCTATACTATCTAGTTGTTATACTTGCGGAGTTCGTTGTGGACTCACTCTTGCTATCTCCTCCACACCTCAGGAGAAGTATTGGGCTTGTGATCAACCAGTCAGTTGGATCCTGTAGAGTGAGGTTAACACCCGAAGTTTAGAGTTCTCTTCCGTGGTTTGCTGCCCAAGGTTGTTTCTGATTTATTATGTACGTTATATAATGCGTTGTCCTTTGATATTACCCCTTATTTGTAGCTATATGTGAGGTTTGTCTTCTAACTCACATATGGTGCATATCTAATTTTGTCTTTAAAATCGGGTGTTACATTAATAAAACTAAATATTTAGAAAATGAATAAGAAACAAGTATTATTTTACCAATTAGCAACAATTAACAACAAAACAAAAATACAAAATACATAAAAAAACAAATTAATGAAGAAAAATACAAACTAGAGATTAATTGTGTATACATACTTATACTCATGGTAGAGGATAATTCTTTAGTTGGCTATTCTTGATTATAAAGTTGTAAATGGTGAAAATATTAACTTATATATTAATTAGTTGGCTATTAATGAAACTAAATATTTAGAAAAGAAATTAGAAACAAGTATTATTTTACCAATCAACAATAATTAGCAACAATTATTAAAATATAATTATATAAATAAACTTATATATAGTTCCATTGTCAACAATTAGAAACAATTATTATTTTACCAACAATTTTTCATATCCAAACCATTCTAATTTCATGAACCATAAATAAAAAAAATAAAAAGCAAATCCTAGATCTAGAACTAGATCTACACATACATGATAAAGTGAAATATATCACCACTAAAATCAAGCAAGATCAACCAATAAAGAGGGCAAGCTCATATCTCTAACTAATTCCAACTAATAGCTTAAGAACAAGGGTCTAATTTGCTCCATACAAAGCTCAAGCACCATGGAAGAGAGAGAAAAGCAAAACTCAAATTACTCACTAACCGACCACTGAAACTTTAATTAAAGTGTTGGAATAGCATTTTCTTACCTTTTCCAAGCTTTCCATCATAGTTTTTGAGACCAAAACCTCCCCCCATCACTAGAGCAATTTTTAGAAGGTGCCCAAGGCCTCCCAACTTTATCTCCTCGGGTTGGAGTGAGTGACCCAAGGAGGAAGAAGGCTGTAGCATATATACCGCCGTGATTTGTAAGGGCGGCTGAATTAGAATTAAGTTTGTAAGGGTGGCTGGATCACGAGCCGCCCTTACAAATCCCACAATAAGGGCGGCTGGGTCAACAACAACCCTTATAAATGCAGCCATTTGTAAGGGCGGCTCGTGTTACCAGCAGCCTTTACTGTGGTATTTATAAGGGCGGCTCGTGATCAAGAAGCCAGGTGCTGATGGAAAATCCACTGTAAGGGCGGTTACATCACCAGCCGACCTTAGAGTGGAAGTGCCGTGGCTCTTACAAACCAATTCTGTAGTAGTGATATACTCTATAATCAAATTTCATGTGTATATACTCGCAAATACATGTATGTAAATATACCCATTTCATTTATTAAAATATGTATCCATACTTTATTTATTCACGGAAAGCATATACCAGCAGCTTCTATACATACACTCGGGAGCAGCTCATGGAAACCCGTTAGTGGAGCTAACGGGCGTACGCTCGACTTTTCTGTTCCGTTAGATACGTCCGCGAGACTCACTACCGCTCCCGTCCGTACGTAGGACGGTAGGAGTAGTTCCTCGTACGGGTAAATAAAACGTTTATATATATATATATATATATATATATATATATATATATATATATATATATATATATATTTGTACTCGTTGAGAGTAGTTACTCCCACCTAGATCACACTCAAGAGACTTCCAACATGGTGCCGGAGATCCATTAGCGGGTTAATTAAGATGACCCGTTAATCTATACCTATCTATAAAGAGCCAAAATTTCAGTCTGTTTCCCTATTCTTCTGCCTGCCCGTCCG